>NC_086452.1:420031899-420339190 GCF_028390025.1 Pseudophryne corroboree | reverse complement strand
CTGGTGGTGCCTAACCCAAATCACCCGTTCCCATAGCCTAAACCTAACCCTACCTCCCCGGCAGCCTAACCCTAACCCTCCCTGGGGCTGCCTAACCCTAAGTCCCCATCCCCGCAGCCTAACCCTAACCTTCCTCACCCCCCTGGCAGCCTAATCGTAAGCATTCTTCTGCAGCCTAAACCTAACCCCCCCGATGATTTATGCTAGTACCCACTGTTTACTAATTATGTACTCTATTGCAAATACATTATTATTATTATTATTATTATTATTATTATTATTATGTTGAGGTCTTGGTTTTGGGTAAAACATCCCTTTAATTTCTGGATTTTTTCCACCTGTCATTTGGACCTCACAAGCCGATACAGAATGTGTTCTTGGCTATAATATCTGTTCAATTTGTCCTCATCTCAGCAAAGAGGAACGTGTCCTTCTTTTCCGCATCCCAAAGGCAAATGTGTGTCTAGATTTCATGTCTTTCTTCCCCAGCCCGTTTGTAGTGTGAGAGAGAGGGAAACGTGTACTGTGAAGTCTTTCAGGGTTTCTCTAAACATCAGTAGTTTTACTATGTAATTACCCTGTTTAAAAAGAACATTAATTTGCTGTCACAAAGCTATCAAAATATGTCAGCCAAACAGAGCACAAAATTATTCCTCAACGCATGCTTGTAAAATTCTCTAAGTATATGTTTCTGCCAGATCAAAGAGAATATCTAGTATGATTTCACATTAAACACTACAGGAGCTTTAGTAAACATACTATTCTTACCGTTCTATGTCTACCACACACTAGGTGAAATATGTTGTATTATTTTTGGTTGTTTATTTGTTTTTAGGGTAGTCTTCTGAGGATCATTTCCCTTTATTAAGCCTTCCATTCGGATGAGGAGCGCTGTAGCTTTGTATCATTTCCTCCAGGAGTGCAGTTTGTATATTAGCGGTTTGGTTAGTTTATGTGCCTCCATTGCGGCCGCCGCTGCAGGCAAATGGGTTTATGGAGACGGCTTTAGGAAACTGAGCCGCTTCAGTGCAAAATATGAAAATGTTGTTCCCGTGTTCCCCCATCTTGGCAGTATAGGGAGATCCGGTCTGGATCCCAGCTGGTGAAATACAGATTCCGTAATCCTGGCAGTGATCAGAATGTCGGTGCTGGCACCATGGTTTAGGCTGTGCGGGGAGGGCTAGACTGCGGGCAAGGGGTGTTAGGTTTTAGTCACTCCCAAAGGAGGGTTATTGTTAGGGTTAGGCTGAGCAGGGGGGTGGGGAGTTCGGTTAAAGCACCACCGGGGGGGAGGGGGGTTCGGTTTAGGCTGCAGTAAGGGAGGTTCAGGGGGCGAGGTGTAGAATGCTCAGGTTTCTAAAAGGCGGGATGCCGCGGTCTGTATTCTGACCGCTGGTATCCCGTCTGCCGGCATTTCAGCCCCAACCCAGTGTAGGTAGTCAGTACACCAGGCTTAGGCGCAAGCTGTTGAAGAATGGTATGCACAATATCGATGCCAATCCAGGCAAGCTAATAAGAGGTTTTCAATTGTAGAGTGCATTAAATTATTATTCTAATTCACTTTTATTTTTAGGGCACCTCCAGGTGTCCACAGTGGAGTACAGTGATAAGAGCACGAGTACATAAATGCATAAGATAACCATATTCACAATAAAAAACAAAAACAGTGAAAGGGTAAAGGAAGCAGAGGGTAGCATAGAGAGACGCTTTAGGGCTGGTAGAAGCAAGCAACGATGGGTTGCACAGGGGGTGAATTAAGCGAACAGCACTCTGGGGTTGGGTACGGGATCCTGACAGTCTGGATGCAGACGTTCAGAATATCAACAGCTGCATGCCAACTGTCATAATATCGACACTTATCTGTAAGAAGAACCTAAGCCTACTCCTTACCCTCCCCCTAACCCTCTCCTCCCGCAACGTAACCCTTCCCCTAATGCCCAAACCCTAACAGCCCCCCCCCCACACACACACACACAATCTCCAATCCTCCCTTCCTGCAGCCTTACACTCCTCTCCTGCAGGCTAACCATAACCTCTTCCCCACAGCCTATCCCTCCCCGCAGCCTAACCCTTCCCTTCCACACCCTAACCCTTCCCCTAATGCCAAACCCTAACATCCTCCCACACACACAAATACACACACAATCTCTAATCCTCCCTTCCTGCAGCCTTGCACTCCCGTCCTGCAGGCTAACCCTAACCTCTCCCCTGCAGCCTAACCCTCCCCTCCCACACCCTAACCCTTCCCCTAATACCAAACCCTAACATCTCGCGCCCCCTCCCCACCCCCCCCTCCCCACAATCTCTAATCCTACCTTCCTGCAGCCTTACACTCCCGTCCTGCAGGCTAACCCTACTCCTTACCCTCCCCCTAACCCCCACTCCCCACAGCCTAACCCTCCTCTCCCGCACTCTAACCCTTCCCCTAATGCCAAACCCTAACATCCCCCCACACACACACACAATCTCTAATCCTCCCTTCCTGCAGCCTTACACTCCCGTCCTGCAGGCTAACCCTACTCCTTACCCTCCCCCTAACCCCCACTCCCCACAGCCTAACCCTCCTCTCCCACACCCTAACCCTTCCCCTAATGCCAAACCCTAACACCCCCCCCACACACACACACACGCACACACAATCTCTAATCCTCCCTTCCTGCAGCCTTACACTCCCGTCCTGCAGGCTAACCCTAACCTCTCCCCTGCAGCCTAACCCTCCCCTCCCACACCCTAACCCTACCCCTAATACCAAACCCTAACATCTCGCGCCCCCTCCCCACAATCTCTAATCCTCCCTTCCTGCAGCCTTACACTCCCGTCCTGCAGGCTAACCCTACTCCTTACCCTCCCCCTAACCCCCACAGCCTAACCCTCCTCTCCCGCACTCTAACCCTTCCCCTAATGCCAAACCCTAACATCCCCCCACACACACACACACACATACAATTTCTAATCCTCCCTTCCTGCAGCCTTACACTCCCATCCTGCAGGCTAGCCCTGACCTCTCCCGTGCAGCCTAACCCTAACCTCTCCCCCGCAGCCTAACCCTAACCTCTCCCCCGCAGCTCACCCTCAGCCACATACTTATGTTCGGTATTCAGACTTTCAGCGTTCCGGCAACTAAATTCTGACAGACGTCTGGATACAGCTGCCAGTATTTTAACCGCCGGCATTTATATGTTGGGATGCCTTCTGTGAGCCCTGTACTCACTGAGTGGGCATACAGACAGGGTCAGAGTCACGGGTGGGAAAAATGGAGATAAGGGAACAGGGACAGTCCTAGGGCGAGAGAACAGAGATAGCAGGCTCACAGAAGGCATATGGACCAGCTGTAGTATTTTTATTTTATGAAATAATGTCATTGTACTTACACCAGCCAAGTAGTGAGACAAGCAAAATGACTGAAGTCACAATGAGGCATAATCAGGGCAAATTGTATTCGGTCCGGGCCAGTGGAGACTTGGGCGTACACATATGAAGGACTGAACAACATATTATTCCACCCTGCATTTACACTGCACTGGGTCACTAGCAATATCTTCTGTCACTGATGACCCGCTGGAGTGTGCAATCGTGTGTACACACTATACAATGTGGACGATTTATCATTACGAAACGGCAAATCATTCTGACATCATGAAGGCGTGTACCCAGCTTGTATCAATATTCTCTACCACATTTATATTGGTTCCGGTATGAATGGTCGACCATGTTATGGTCGACAGTCATTAGGTCGACCACTACTGGTCGACATTGACATGGTCGACATGGACACATGGTCAACACATAAAAGGTCGACATATGAAAAGGTCGACATGAGTTTTTTTTACTTTTTTTTTGTCGTTTTTTGCGTAAAGTGACTGGGAACCCCAATTAGTGCACCTCGTCCCCTCGCATGGCTCGCTTCGCTCGCCATGCTTCGGGCATGGTGCCTTCGCTCCGCTACCGCTTCGCTCGGCACACTTTTCCGTTCCAATCGTAGTCCATGTGGATCGTAAAGTATGGAAAAGTTCCCCAAAAGAAAAAAAAGTTAAAAAACTCATGTCGACCTTTTCATGTGTCGACCTTTCATGTGTCGACCATGTGTCCATGTCGACCATGTCAATGTCGACCAATAGTGGTCGACCTAATGACTGTCGACCATAACATGGTCGACCATGTGAACGGATACCATTTATATTACACATGCATACTGTAAAACGACTGAAAGTAAAGATTTACTCTCTGTACGATGATAAGTGTGTTCAAAACAAAACCCTCACCCAAACGCTATAGGAGGACATCTCTGTGTGTACTCACAAAACCGCCTACCGGGTAAGTTTTCTTGCTCACATTTGCATAGAATGCTGCTGGTATTAGGCAGGAGATAGTAATAAACAAAATACTAGGGATATAAAAAGGAAAAAGAAGAAATAATTTAAAAGGAAGCCTCTGCGGAATAAGCAGCGAGCACAGTACACAGGTATTTTATGTACCGTTGCGTCAGAAAATGCTAATTTCTGGTGACAGGTGCAGTGTTAGCAGTGCTGGTGGCAGACAAAAGTTTAAACAGAATGTTCCAAATGTAAACACAATTTAAATTCTGCAGATGATGCAAAAATGAGTTGAAACGGTAAAAAACAAAATGTAAGTATTGATGTTTTTAAAATGCTGGTTACACATTATTTACTACTATTAGACAATAGGAACCTTATCGTACAGTAGTTCAAATGTTTTATTTATTTTTATTTATGTATTGTGTGTGGGGGGTAATTATGTTTATAGAACCTACGTGACCCAGTTTGTTGTGGCTTGTTTCTCTTTGACTGTAAGTTGCTTTCATCACGTCTAGGCACCAAGTATTTGGGTGCTTGACTACCCCCCTTAGATCAGGTCTCTGATACCATGCATGGCATTTTTCAGTCTTCAAGTCTTAAAGCTGCCTTCCACACTTCATGTGACTATTCTCTCCATCAAGGACTAACTAATACACCAAGACGCATTTTCTACCTGCAAACAAAAAGAAAAATTCAGATATGCATAGTTTTACTTGTGCCTACAACGTTTAATTGTGCACATCAATGTCACGGTACTTGCACATGACTGCAGAATATTTTACTGTACCTAAATAAGGCCGGGTACGCATCAGAATGATGTGTTCCCAGCCGATCCGACGTGCAAAGGGATCCTGCATCGTGCAGTGCATACACACTAGCACGATGCAGGGGGTGGCGGCGCGATGAATAAGTGCAATGCTGCATTCGGCAACATGGCTTCGTGCAAGATATCTTCTGGTTGGCCATGCAGCACGGCCAACCAGAAGATGCTGCATGTGACCCGTGGGAGCGAGCAGTCGCGGGTACACACTGAACAATCCGTCCGGCCGATATGATGCTCTGATTTGGACATAAACGCCATATCATGCCGAGATTGTTCTAGTGTGTACCCACCCTAACACTTTACGACCACACCTTCTATGAATCTAAACATTAATAGTAATGTCTTCAAATGCTGCTTGGCTTATTCTTAGAATTATTTTTGAAGGTGCAACATGTGTATCAATAACAATGGGGTCCGGCACCTCTTCCTGCTTACAGACGGGCTTTATCCTTCTAGGTACACAATGTTTGTGTGCCCTCCTTTAAAAAGTTTAACACCTCACTAAAAACTCCTTCTCCAACCACACCAATGGATTTAAATAATCCCATCCCACAAAAAGGCTTTTTTATTATGCAAATTTAGAATTGGCAACTCCTGCCATTAGAATTGTAAATCTTTGCATCCTAATAATGCCACTATTTTAACTTATAAACCCATTATCATACCTCTAAAGCCACCTGCAAATCAGTAAATACCCTTATTGCCATTACTGACCTAAGTGAGATGTGTCTAAAGCCCCATACACACTAGGCGATTTTGTGAACAATATCGCTCAGAAAGGGCTTTCTGAGCGATTATTGTTCACAATATCACCAAAGGTGGACACTCACTATCGTTAAAGATGCGCACTTCCACCCGTCGTTAATGACCCCCTCACTCGTCCAGACTTGTACGGACGAGGGAGGTCCTCGTTAACGACAGCCATGCTGCACATGCAGCATGGCCGTCGTCGTCCCCGCCGTCGCTGCCTCTCCCGGCCGCCTCGTCAAGTGTGCATGCACTTGCCGATGCTGGGTCCCCACCGCCGCCGATATCGGCGCCGGCGGGGATCGGGTAGTATGTATGGGGCTTTACTTACTTCACTGGCTAACTCTGAGCTTTTCTTTTTTTTTTTTTTTTGCAATTCGGTAATCCATAGCTGTGCAAATATATTCAAATGTTGCTGCTGCTGTGATTTGTATTAAGACATCCACTGGAGGCGTCTCAGATCCACTTGTGTACAAAGCTGGACCATTGGACGCACATTGGTGGTCATTCCGAGTTGTTAGCTTGGTAATTTTCTTCGTATCACTGCGATTTTCAGCTAATTGCGCATGCGCAATGTTCGCACTGCGACTGCGCCAAGTAAATTTGCTATGAAGATTGGTATTTTACTCACGGCATTACAAGGTTTTTTTCTTCGTTCTGGAGATCGGAGAGTGATTGACAGGAAGTGGGTGTTTCTGGGCGGAAACTGGCCGTTTTATGGGAGTGAGTGAAAAAACGCTACCGTTTCAGGGAAAAACGCGGGAGTGGCTGGAGAAATGGAGGAGTGTCTGGGCGAACGCTGGGTGTGTTTGTGACGTCAAACCAGGAACGACAAGCACTGAACTGATTGCACTGGAAGAGCAAGTCTCGAGCTACTCAGAAACTGCACAGAGAAGTCTTTTCGCAATATTGCGAATCTTTCGTTTGCAATTTTGATAAGCTAGGCGGCGGCAAGCTTGATAAGTAGGCGGCGGCTTAGCGTGTGCAAAGCTGCTAAAAGCAGCTCGCGAGCGAACAACTCGGAATGACCACCATTGGTCGATAACCATTAGAGTAGTGTTTTTCAACCACTGTGCCGTGGCACACAAGTGTACCCTGAGCAGTCTCCAGGTGTGCCGCCATAGAAGCAGAGCCAGGCCTGTCAGTGTTTTGCTCCTACTGAGGCCCTGGAACGATCAATACTGGTGGGTTTAGTGGTTGCAGAGCCAGTTCTAATTTTGGGCCCAGGCAGTGTTGGGCTCTTCTGGCTTTCTAGATGTGGCTCAGGTGTTACCTATGGAGAAGCTGTGACATGACATCCTAGGACACGCAACTGCACCATGCATCACCATTATATTTGAATGTGCCTTGGCAATATTTAAATCTTGTTCAGTGTGCCGCAAGTTGTAAAAGGTTGAAAATCTCTGCATTAGAGTGTCCCTGTGGTCACGCAACATGGCCGCTGGAAATAAAACACTGGATCTATGAAGTCGTATGGGATCGCAGTGGCAAGCTGGGACACGCCCCCAAAATGGTTGCATCATTCCAGCGTTTGGGTCACCACTCCCCCATTACCTCCCACAAATGCTCCGACTCATTTTGTAAATTCCATCGTGGCGCATGTGCAGTGGAAAAAAATCGCTCGACTGCAATACAACATTGACATTGTGTCCGAATCAACTTCTCTGATCTGATGTTCTCCCGAGGGTTAGTGAAGTACTTACACATATGTGACCATGAGATGCTTTATCTGTAGTGGGGAGACTTCCCCCAGTTGTAGTGTACTTTAGTTTTCTTACAACTTTTCTATTTTGTAGCCCAAGGCTGCTGTCTTCAAGCAGCCAACAGTCGAGGCACAACAAAGGAGGCATTTGTAACCTCAGTAACGTATCTGTGACTTCTGTAACGCTGGTGTAAAACGCCGATGTTTTCATTGGGAGATTTGTGGACATCAGCTGCATTTTATAGCTTCAGGAATGGGTGTGGTATAGAAGATCTAGACTGTCTAGATAGACACTCATTAGGTCGACCCCATATGGTGCACATGAATTAGGTTGACTGAGTCAAAAGGTCGATAGTTAAAAAGGCAGACAGTGCATAAGATTGACAGGGCCAAAATGTCGACATGATAATGGTCGACACATCGATTTTATTGGGGGGGGGTTGTATGTTTAACCATATCTTAGCGCAATCAGTGGAAATGTGTACCCTTCCAGCCTCGCTTCGCTTTCCACGTTTCGGGCAAGGTTACTATTCCCAATCGTAGTCTACGTGAAAAAATAATCCAAGCAAAAGTTGGAAAAAAAGGAAAAAAAACGAAAAATTTCGACCATTTGTGTGTCGATTACTGTACCTGTCGACCTTTTAACCATGTAAACCTTCTGTACCTATCAACGTATTGACTGTCGATATATACATTGGAACCCATAAGGAATATATTGAAAAAATAAAAAATAAATTATCCTTTCCTGTTTACTGACAAAAACAGCCAAACACTTCTATTATGTGACCTAGTGCTGTGATACATGGATCATGATGGATTTTTTTTTATCACAGCAGGGTTTTTTTTCCCACATACAAGTTTTTACAATAGCTATAAACGTATTAAAATACTTTTTTGTTTAAAGCCTTGAATCAAAACAGTAATTTGGGAATTGCAGCCACTGATCCACTGGTATTTTGGTGGAGAACAGCGCAGCTCAAAGATAAGAAAAAAAAAAGAGTGATGAAAAAATCTGAAGAAAGCGAGTATAGTGCACTGTATCTTTCAGAAAGATAGACTATACTCACTGTCTTCAGGTTTATATCTTTTCACCTTACTCTATTCACTAGACATAAAGTCAGCTATTGATACTGACTTTTCTTTTTCTTCTTCTTATATTTGTTTTTCCTCTTCTCTCTCTTTTTTTCTTATGCTTGAGCTGCGCTGTACTCCACCAAAATATTTGCTACTGCATATAGGGTTGGGAAACCCTTCCGATACAGCGACACCATTCCTTCTTTCTTTTTTTCCTATTTTTCTTTTTTCTTCTTTCTTCATTTTTCTCTTACTTTTTTCAAATACTGTACATACATAATTTCCTCTTTCTTAGGTGAAGCGCAGTAATATTTTTATATTAACTGATCCACTGATGAATAATTGCTCAATCCCCTTGTTTTAATTCTGCTTAATTTACAATTAAGGGAGAAACTCTGTTGTTTTTACGGGCTCCTGACGGAGCTGTTCAGTTGCTTTCCAGGTCGGGTGGCCATTATTTCTGCTCACACCCTCCTGAGTGGGCAAGCAGAAATGCGCAAAATATCATGCTTTTGGGCGCTCAATACTTTAGATGGGTTTGGGTGCATTTGGTTCCAACAATCGCAATAAGTAATGGATGTTCAATCAGGTGCACGTTAAACAAATGAACTCTCCCCCTAGGAGTCTATTTGGTTACTTATCTTGCAAGCTTTCCATAGCACACATTTTTAGTTTCTTTAATATTACCTAAGGTCCATTGTGGCCGGGTGAATAGGGATGTTGGTGATCAACAATTTTTAAATCGTTGCTCGGTTTCTTGGTGGAATTGTGGTCTGGACCAGTGGTTCCCAAACCTTTTTGAATCACAGCGACCTACAGTATCGGAATTTTTTTCACGGCAATAAGTTTCTTATTAGGAAATGTAGAAAATAATATTCAATTATGTAAATTATGTTTATATGTCATCCTTAGGGTCAATTATGTGGTGAGGAACAAGATTTGCTTCTGTTTGTCCCCATATTTTATTATTGGCAGCCACAAGCACTAGTTTTGCCTATTATATTAACACGGCACACAGTTTGAGAACCACTTCTCTGGGCTATGACTGGTCTCCTCTAGAGCATTTAATTTTTTTTTTGTATGTGTATATTTAAGCCACTACATTGTGGCTTTTGCTGCATGTTTTGCGTCATTTGTCCTGCTGGAATATAGGGCTCCTATCTCTTAGGTCCCCTTCTTCCAAGATTTTCCTATACCTTACTGCATCCATTCTTTACGTACTTTGGCAAGTGTTCCAGTCTGATGCAGCATCATAATAGGGAACTTGTTCTTGGCGTGAGGTGCAACCTGGTGTTGAGGTCCAAAAGTTTTATCTTGGTCCCATCAGACCACAGAAGCTCTCTCCGCATAGTATGTGGACCTCTAGGTGGAATTTCATGTTCCGTCTTCCCATATATAGTGCAAATTGTGAAGTGTCCTGGCTATTGTCGTCCCACTTATAATTCATCTGCCACAGGCACCTTATTGGTGTTATGTAATAAAGTTTTTTTGTGGCTGTTCTTTGAAAAATTGTTCGATCTTTATTATAGCTCAAAATGCACTAACCAGCTGACAGATGGATTTTCATTTTCAGATTAATTAAAAAGTGAAATGCATTAATTGTTTGAAACCTGAAGCTTATATCACCAAATGTATGTTGCTAAAATGAGAGACTATTTATGTAACCAGTTCTGGTCTGCTTTTTAATGTGTAAGAAAAAAGCTTTAGGGCTGTATTTACTAAGCAGCGATTTAGCATTTTCTGTGGCTTTCCAGTATTTCACCAGCGAGATTCTATCGCGCTGATTTACTAAGGCCCAAGATGCCGGAAACCGCCTATTAGTAACATTTAGAATACAATAGAACATTGAAGCACTATTAATGTTTTTTGCCATGAGAAGTATAAATGGAATCAGTATGATTTTCCGGCGGGCAGGATGTCGGCTGTCCATATCCCGACAGCGACATCCCGTCCGCCTGAATGCCAGCAGCGGGGCGAGCACAAAGAGTCTCCTTGTGGGCTCGCTGCGCTTGCCGCAGGATCCATTCCCACTCTGTGGGTATCTTGGACACCCACGAGTGGGAATAGTCCTGTTTTGCTGGGTTTCCTGCTGGCGGCATTGTCGGCTGTCAGGATTCCGGCGTCGGTATCTTGTCCTCCGGCAAATTGAACCCATCCCGTATAAATACCCCATATTTACCAAGCTGAGAGTGTAAGAGAGAAATCGCAATACACTTATAATGGCGGTGATCATTATGTATACAATAAGGAGGCATAAATCACTGATAATTTATGGTCGGATTCTATTTTATCAATATGTTAGTGGGAAAAATATTGTTTCATTTTATTTAAAAAAAAAACATTTTTATTAATTATAATAAAGGGACATTATTGATTGTTAACTGGTATTTTAAAATATTTTTATTATGGGTTATTTTCTGGCTATATGAGGTAGCGAGGCCACAGAGCCTATATGATGCTAGTTGGGTGTTTGTGAGGAGGGTGTGGAGGATCAGCAGCAGTGGTAATGATCTTGGCAGAGCTATAATACACTGGAAAAGGCTAGTGAACACTATTTAAGTATTGCAGTTTATAAATAATTGCTATGGGAGACTGCTAGAGATGTGCCCTGTATGACCCGAACCTGTGAACTTGTTACCTTCCTTTCACTGCACCACACCATAGTCATCAAGGTCTCTGGCTGCTTGGAGGTCTTGGTGCTACAAGTGTCAGTATGTTTTAGATGGAATCTTCATGCTACAGGCAAAATTGAAGGGGTCGTTCTTATGCTACGGGTGACTGGCAAATGGTGTAAAGGGTAATCTGCGCATACGACTGGCAGAAAAGGCTTTCAGTGCAACAATCTCATTTGGTGGGCGGGAATTTCGATAAATGGAACTGGCAGCTGTATCTTTGCAGTATGTGGTTTCCAGTGATGGGGGTATATCTCTGCAATGTGTGGTTTCCAGTGATGGGGGTATATCTCTGCAATGTGTGGTTTCCAGTGATGGGGGTATATCTCTGCAATGTGTGGTTTCCAGTGATGGGGGTATATCTCTGCAATGTGTGGTTTCCAGTGATGGGGGTATATCTCTGCAATGTGTGGTTTCCAGTGATGGGGGTATATCTCTGCAATGTGTGGTTTCCAGTGTTGGTGTATATCTCTGCAGTGTGTGGTTTCCAGTGTTGGGTGTATATCTCTGCAATGTGTGGTTTCCAGTGTTGGGTATATCTCTGCAATGTGTGGTTTCCAGTGTTGGGTATATCTCTGCAGTGTGTGGTTTCCAGTGTTGGGTATATCTCTGCAGTGTGTGGTTTCCAGTGTTGGGTGTATATCTCTGCAATGTGTGGTTTCCAGTGTTGGGTGTATATCTCTGCAATGTGTGGTTTCCAGTGTTGCTGTATATCTCTGCAGTATGTGGTTTCCAGTGCTGGGTGTATATCTCTGCAGTGTGTGGGTTCCAGTGTTGGGTGTATATCTCTGCAATGTGTGGTTTCCAGTGTTGCTGTATATCTCTGCAGCATGTGGTTTGCAGTGTTGGGTGTATATCTCTGCAGTATGTGGTTTCCAGTGCTGGGTGTATATCTCTGCAATGTGTGGTTTCCAGTGTTGGGTGTATATCTCTGCAATGTGTGGTTTCCAGTGTTGGGTGTATATCTCTGCAATGTGTGGTTTCCAGTGTTGGTGTATATCTCTGCAGTATGTGATTTCCAGTGTTGGGTGTATATCTCTACAATGTGTGGTTTCCAGTGTTGGGTGTATATCTCTGCAGTGTGTGGTTTCAATTGTTAGGTGTGTATCACTGCAGTGTGTGGTTTCTAGTGTTGGGAGTACATCTCTGCAGTGTGTGGTTTCAAGTGTTGGGTGTATATCTCTGCAATGTGTGGTTTCCAGTGTTGCTGTATATCTCTGCAGTGTGTGGTTTCCAGTGATGGGGGTATATCTCTGCAGTGTGTGGTTTCCAGTGTTGGTGTATATCTCTGCAGTGTGTGGTTTCCAGTGATGGGAGTATATCTCTGCAGTGTGTGGTTTCCAGTGTTGGGTATATCTCTGCAATGTGTGGTTTCCAGTGTTGGGTATATCTCTGCAGTGTGTGGTTTCCAGTGTTGGGTATATCTCTGCAATGTGTGGTTTCCAGTGTTGGGTGTATATCTCTGCAATGTGTGGTTTCCAGTGATGGGGGTATATCTCTGCAATGTGTGGTTTCCAGTGATGGGGGTATATCTCTGCAATGTGTGGTTTCCAGTGATGGGGGTATATCTCTGCAATGTGTGGTTTCCAGTGATGGGGGTATATCTCTGCAATGTGTGGTTTCCAGTGTTGGTGTATATCTCTGCAGTGTGTGGTTTCCAGTGTTGGGTGTATATCTCTGCAATGTGTGGTTTCCAGTGTTGGGTATATCTCTGCAATGTGTGGTTTCCAGTGTTGGGTATATCTCTGCAGTGTGTGGTTTCCAGTGTTGGGTATATCTCTGCAGTGTGTGGTTTCCAGTGTTGGGTGTATATCTCTGCAATGTGTGGTTTCCAGTGTTGGGTGTATATCTCTGCAATGTGTGGTTTCCAGTGTTGCTGTATATCTCTGCAGTATGTGGTTTCCAGTGCTGGGTGTATATCTCTGCAGTGTGTGGGTTCCAGTGTTGGGTGTATATCTCTGCAATGTGTGGTTTCCAGTGTTGCTGTATATCTCTGCAGCATGTGGTTTGCAGTGTTGGGTGTATATCTCTGCAGTATGTGGTTTCCAGTGCTGGGTGTATATCTCTGCAATGTGTGGTTTCCAGTGTTGGGTGTATATCTCTGCAATGTGTGGTTTCCAGTGTTGGGTGTATATCTCTGCAATGTGTGGTTTCCAGTGTTGGTGTATATCTCTGCAGTATGTGATTTCCAGTGTTGGGTGTATATCTCTACAATGTGTGGTTTCCAGTGTTGGGTGTATATCTCTGCAGTGTGTGGTTTCAATTGTTAGGTGTGTATCACTGCAGTGTGTGGTTTCTAGTGTTGGGAGTACATCTCTGCAGTGTGTGGTTTCAAGTGTTGGGTGTATATCTCTGCAATGTGTGGTTTCCAGTGTTGCTGTATATCTCTGCAGTGTGTGGTTTCCAGTGATGGGGGTATATCTCTGCAGTGTGTGGTTTCCAGTGTTGGTGTATATCTCTGCAGTGTGTGGTTTCCAGTGTTGGGTGTATATCTCTGCAGTGTGTGGTTTCCAGTGTTGGGTATATCTCTGCAATGTGTGGTTTCCAGTGTTGGGTGTATATCTCTGCAATGTGTGGTTTCCAGTGATGGGGGTATATCTCTGCAATGTGTGGTTTCTAGTGTTGGGTGTATATCTCTGCAATGTGTGGTTTCTAGTGTTGGGTGTATATCTCTGCAATGTGTGGTTTCCAGTGTTGGGTGTATATCTCTACAATGTGTGGTTTCCAGTGTTGGGTGTATATCTCTGCAGTGTGTGGTTTCAATTGTTAGGTGTGTATCACTGCAGTGTGTGGTTTCTAGTGTTGGGAGTACATCTCTGCAGTGTGTGGTTTAAAGTGTTGGGTGTATATCTCTGCAATGTGTGGTTTCCAGTGTTGCTGTATATCTCTGCAGTGTGTGGTTTCCAGTGATGGGGGTATATCTCTGCAGTGTGTGGTTTCCAGTGTTGGTGTATATCTCTGCAGTGTGTGGTTTCCAGTGATGGGAGTATATCTCTGCAGTGTGTGGTTTCCAGTGTTGGGTATATCTCTGCAATGTGTGGTTTCCAGTGTTGGGTATATCTCTGCAGTGTGTGGTTTCCAGTGTTGGGTATATCTCTGCAATGTGTGGTTTCCAGTGTTGGGTGTATATCTCTGCAATGTGTGGTTTCCAGTGATGGGGGTATATCTCTGCAATGTGTGGTTTCCAGTGTTGGGTATATCTCTGCAATGTGTGGTTTCCAGTGATGGGGGTATATCTCTGCAATGTGTGGTTTCCAGTGTTGGGTATATCTCTGCAATGTGTGGTTTCCATTGATGGGGGTATATCTCTGCAATGTGTGGTTTCTAGTGTTGGGTGTATATCTCTGCAATGTGTGGTTTCTAGTGTTGGGTGTATATCTCTGCAATGTGTGGTTTCCAGTGTTGGGTATATCTCTGCAATGTATGGTTTCCAGTGTTGGGTGTATATCTCTGCAATGTGTGGTTTCCAGTGTTGCTGTATATCTCTGCAGTGTGTGGTTTCCAGTGTTGGTGTATATCTCTGCAGTGTGTGGTTTCCAGTGCTGGGTGTATATCTCTGCAATGTGTGGTTTCCAGTGTTGGGTGTATATCTCTGCAATGTGTGGTTTCCAGTGTTGGGTGTATATCTCTGCAATGTGTGGTTTCCAGTGTTGGGTGTATATCTCTGCAATGTGTGGTTTCTAGTGTTGGTGTATATCTCTGCAGTGTGTGGTTTCCAGTGTTGGTGTATATCTCTGCAGTGTGTGGTTTCAATTGTTAGGTGTGTATCACTGCAGTGTGTGGTTTCTAGTGTTGGGAGTACATCTCCGCAGTGTGTGGTTTCAAGTGTTGGGTGTATATCTCTGCAGTGTGTGGTTTCCAGTGATGGGGGTATATCTCTGCAGTGTGTGGTTTCCAGTGTTGGTGTATCTCTCTGCAGTGTGTGGTTTCCAGTGATGGGGGTATATCTCTGCAGTGTGTGGTTTCCAGTGTTGGGTATATCTCTGCAATGTGTGGTTTCCAGTGTTGGGTGTATATCTCTGCAATGTGTGGTTTCCAGTGTTGGGTGTATATCTCTGCAATGTGTGGTTTCCATTGATGGGGGTATATCTCTGCAATGTGTGGTTTCTAGTGTTGGGTGTATATCTCTGCAATGTGTGGTTTCTAGTGTTGGGTGTATATCTCTGCAATGTGTGGTTTCCAGTGTTGGGTATATCTCTGCAATGTGTGGTTTCCAGTGTTGGGTGTATATCTCTGCAATGTGTGGTTTCCAGTGTTGCTGTATATCTCTGCAGTGTGTGGTTTCCAGTGTTGGTATATATCTCTGCAGTATGTGGTTTCCAGTTCTGGGTGTATATCTCTGCAATGTGTGGTTTCCAGTGTTGGGTGTATATCTCTGCAGTGTGTGGTTTCCAGTGTTGGGTGTATATCTCTGCAATGTGTGGTTTCCAGTGTTGGGTGTATATCTCTGCAATGTGTGGTTTCCAGTGTTGGGTATATCTCTGCAGTATGTGGTTTCCAGTGTTGGGTATATCTCTGCAGTATGTGGTTTCCAGTGTTGGTGTATATCTCTGCAGTATGTGATTTCCAGTGTTTGGTGTATATCTCGCAGTATGTGATTTCCAGTGTTGGGTGTATATCTCTGCAATGTGTGATTTCCAGTGTTGGGTGTATATCTCTGCAGTGTGTGGTTTCAATTGTTAGGTGTGTATCACTGCAGTGTGTGGTTTCTAGTGTTGGGAGTACATCTCTGCAGTGTGTGGTTTCCAGTGTTGGGTGTATATTTCTGCAATGTGTGGTTTCAAGTGTTGGGTGTATATCTCTGCAATGTGTGGTTTCCAGTGTTGCTGTATATCTCTGCAGTGTGTGGCTTCCAGTGTCGCTGTATATCTCTGCAGTGTGTGGTTTCCAGTGTTGCTGTATATCTCTGCAGTATGTGGTTTCCAGTGTTGGGTGTATATCTCTGCAGTGTGTGGTTTCCAGTGTTGGGTGTATATTTCTGCAATGTGTGGTTTCAAGTGTTGCGTGTATATCTCTGCAATGTGTGGTTTTCAGTGTTGCTGTATATCTCTGCAGTGTGTGGTTTCCAGTGTCGCTGTATATCTCTGCAGTGTGTGGTTTCCAGTGTTGCTGTATATCTTTGCAGTATGTGGTTTCCAGTGTTGGGTGTATATCTCTGCAGTGTTTGGTTTCAAGTGTTGGGTGTATATCTCTGCAGTGTGTGGTTTCAATTGTTGGGTGTAAATCTCTGCAGTGTTTGGTTTCAAGTCTTGGGTGTATATCTCTGCAGTGTGTGGTTTCCAGTGTCGGTGTATATCTCTGCAGTGTGTGGTTTCCAGTGTTGGTGTATATCTCTGCAGTATGTGATTTCCAGTGTTGGGTGTATATCTCTGCAGTGTTTGGTTTCAAGTGTTGAGTGTATATCTCTGCAGTGTGTGGTTTCCAGTGTTGGGTGTATATCTCTGCAATGTGTGGTTTCCAGTGTTGGGTGTATATCTCTGCAATGTGTGGTTTCCAGTGTTGGGTATATCTCTGCAGTATGTGGTTTCCAGTGTTGGTGTATATCTCTGCAGTATGTGATTTCCAGTGTTGGGTGTATATCTCTGCAGTATGTGATTTCCAGTGTTGGGTGTATATCTCTGCAATGTGTGGTTTCCAGTGTTGGGTGTATATCTCTGCAGTGTGTGGTTTCAATTGTTAGGTGTGTATCACTGCAGTGTGTGGTTTCTAGTGTTGGGAGTATATCTCTGCAGTGTGTGGTTTCCAGTGTTGGGTGTATATTTCTGCAATGTGTGGTTTCAAGTGTTGGGTGTATATCTCTGCAATGTGTGGTTTCCAGTGTTGCTGTATATCTCTGCAGTGTGTGGTTTCCAGTGTCGCTGTATATCTCTGCAGTGCGTGGTTTCCAGTGTTGCTGTATATCTCTGCAGTATGTGGTTTCCAGTGTTGGGTGTATATCTCTGCAGTGTGTGGTTTCCAGTGTTGGGTGTATATTTCTGCAATGTGTGGTTTCAAGTGTTGCGTGTATATCTCTGCAATGTGTGGTTTCCAGTGTTGCTGTATATCTCTGCAGTGTGTGGTTTCCAGTGTCGCTGTATATCTCTGCAGTGCGTGGTTTCCAGTGTTGCTGTATATCTCTGCAGTATGTGGTTTCCAGTGTTGGGTGTATATCTCTGCAGTGTGTGGTTTCCAGTGTTGGGTGTATATTTCTGCAATGTGTGGTTTCAAGTGTTGCGTGTATATCTCTGCAATGTGTGGTTTCCAGTGTTGGGTGTATATCTCTGCAGTGTTTGGTTTCAAGTGTTGGGTGTATATCTCTGCAGTGTGTGGTTTCAATTGTTGGGTGTATATCTCTGCAGTGTTTGGTTTCAAGTCTTGGGTGTATATCTCTGCAGTATGTGGTTTCCAGTGTCGGTGTATATCTCTGCAGTGTGTGGTTTCCAGTGTTGGTGTATATCTCTGCAATGTGTGGTTTCAATTGTTGGGTGTATATCTCTGCATTGTTTGGTTTCTAGTGTTGGGTGTATATCTCTGCAGTGTGTGGTTTCCAGTGTTGGTGTATATCTCTGCAGTGTGTGGTTTTCAGTGTTGGTGTATATCTCTGCAGTGTGTGGTTTCAATTGTTGGGTGTATATCTCTGTAGTGTTTGGTTTCAAGTGTTGGGTGTATATCTCTGCAGTGTATGGTTTCCAGTGTTGGGTGTAAATCTCTGCAGTGTGTGGTTTCCAGTGTTTGGTGTAAGTCTCTGCAGTGTGTGATTTCCAGTGTTGGGAGTTATCTCTGCAGTACAGTATTTCGTTTCCAGTGTTGGGTGTATATCTCTGCAGTGTGCGGCTTCCAGTGTTGGGTGTATATCTCAGCAGTGTGCGGCTTCCAGTGTTGGGTGCATATCTCTGCAGTGAGCGGCTTCCAGTGTTGGGAGTTATCTCTGCAGTGTGCGGCTTCCAGTGTTGGGAGTTATCTCTGCATAATGCATACCTCCCAACATTGGAATGCTGCAATATGGGACTCCTAGTGCGGCATAGCCGCATTCGCGGCCGAGAATGTGGCATGGCTTCGTCAGTATTCTGCAAATGTTTTCATCACTCGGGGGGCATGCCCAGAGCTCTCTGAGCTGCACATGTATATTCACCGCTGTTCTGCTAAACAGGGCAGCGAGTGACAGGAGCCTCCCAACTAACCCACACCACCACTGCAGGACACTGCGGCCCGCAGGTGGGTCTGTCCCAAAAAAACGTGACTGTCCCGCAAAAATCGGGACAGGTATGATAATGGCTAAACCAGCAAATTAATTATGGGCAGTACGGACGGTGTATTGGTTAGCATTACTGCCTCACAGCACTGAGGTCATGGGTTCAATTCCCACCATGGCCCTAACTGTGTGGAGTTTATATAGTCTCCCCGTGCTTGCGTGGGTTTCCTCCGGGTACTCCGGTTTCCTCCCACAATCCAAAAATATATAGGTAGGTTAATTGGCTCCCAACAAAATTAACCCTAGCGTGAATGTGTCTGTGTGTACATGTGATAGGGAATATAGATTGTAAGCTCCACTGGGGCAGGGACTGATGTGAATGGCCAAATATTCTCTGTAAAGCGCTGCGGAATATGTGTGTGCTATATAAATAACTGGTAATAAATAATAATAAATAATTTCCAGCTCAGCCATTATGACTGTAAATCATCTAACGTTTGCACTATATGCCCACTTAGATGATTAAGTGCATGGTGATTATCATATTAGTATTACAGGTTGAGTATCCCATATCCAAATATTCCGAAATACGGAATATTCCGAAATACGGACTTTTTTGAGTGAGCGTGAGATAGTGAAACCTTTGTTTTTTGATGGTTCAATGTACACAAACTTTGTTTAATACACAAAGTTATTAAAAATATTGTATTAAATGACCTTCAGGCTGTGTGTATAAGGTGTAGATGAAACATAAATGAATTGTGTGAATGTAGACACACTATGTTTAATGCACAAAGTTATAAAAAAGATTGGCTAAAATTGACTTCAGGCTGTGTGTATAAGGTGTATATGAAACATAAATGCATTCTGTGATTAGACTTAGGTCCCATCACCATGATATCTCATTATGGTATGCAATTATTCCAAAATACGGAAAAATCCGATATCCAAAATACCTCTGGTCCCAAGCATTTTGGATAAGGGATACTCAACCTGTACAAACAAACAAAAATATTTGTAAAAATGATGGTCTCCCTAATATGATATAAAGTGTTATCTATGAAGGCTATGAATCACCAGTAACGTAGGGGCAGATGTATTATGCTTGGAGAAGTGATAAAGCAGTGATAAGTGGAAGGTGATAACGCACCAGCCAATCATTACAGGTTTAAAAAATGACAGTTAGGAGTTGATTGGCTTGGTGCGTTATCACCTTGCACTTATCACTTCTTTATCACTTCTCCAGGCTTAATACATCTACCCCATAGAAGCATAGAATGTGACGGC
This sequence comes from Pseudophryne corroboree, assembly GCF_028390025.1. Taxonomy (NCBI): domain Eukaryota; kingdom Metazoa; phylum Chordata; class Amphibia; order Anura; family Myobatrachidae; genus Pseudophryne; species Pseudophryne corroboree. The sequence goes on along the minus strand of NC_086452.1, from coordinate 420,319,398 downwards.
AGATAAGAACCGCTTCGCCCATCTATTATATTGTTACCTCAAACCTTTTTGATCCTTAGTCATTTGTAAGGCTATTCATATTCCTATCCCAAGCATGTTTAAAATGCTCTACTGTCTAATGGTGGGTACACACTGATAGATATATCTGCCGATCAATTGATCGGCAGATATATCTATGGACGGATCGGGCAGTGTGTTGAGCATACTCACTGCCCGATCCGTCGGGGACTGACGTCATGAACTGGGCGGGCGTGCCCAGTTCAGCTGTCAATCACCGCCGGCTGCCGCAGCATGTGTACGGGCGGTCGGCCGACCGCCCGTACACACACAGCGACGCACCAATATATTGGTAGATATATTGGCCATCGGCTGTGCTGCAGGGCCGACGCGATATGTCTGTGAACGACGGAGTTCAGACATATCGGCCATACACACTGGCCGACGGACCTGCGATATATCCACCGTTCAAGGGAACGGCCGATATATCGGCCAGTGTGTACCCACCTTTAGACTCTGCCACCGCTGACGGGAGGCTAATCAGCCCCATAATACGGCTGTAGTCAAACAGGTTAGCTGACTGTATGTGGCTAGCTGTCTGTGGCTCGTCCTGTGCACAGGGCTGCAGCATGTGACTCTGCGTTACGGGGGAGGTCACCGCCCTCAATGCCGTCACTGTACCGGATGGCCGTCGGTGGGTGGACCTGGTGAGAGTGGATTATTTTAATAAATACATGTTACTCAGTGCCGTCTCTTCGTATGGGCTCAGTGGGCTCTTGCCCAAGGGCCCCAGGAGTCTAAGGGCCCTAGGCTGATAGCTGAGGGTCCCCTCTTTCCAGGGGTACCAGATTTTTGAAAATCGGCCCTGGGGAATCGGAGATATCTGACTTTGAAGCAATGGTCCCCATCCAAGACTGTTAATTTCTCTTTCCAGCCAGATATCTCTGGTTCTGTCTGACTTAGAGTTTTTTTGAGAGCATTCTCCAAAAGATGGGACTCCCCCCTTTCAATGGACACTGGCAGCTTGTCTCTACTATGCCCAGAACCGGAGATATAAGCCTTCAAGAAGCTGGACCCTGCTCCAGCTCCACACATCTGGTTTGCAGTTTTATATGTTTGCCGGTGGATTGCTCTGGGTCCTGAACTCTGATCTCCAAGTCCCCAGAACCTCTTGAAAGGTGGGACTCTCTAGTTTTTTATCGCATTCAAAGCTAAGAAATCTATCTCCAGGAAATGGAGATATCTGCAATCAACCAAGCTGCTCTCCCACCGGAAAATTATGAATATCAAGTCCACTCCTCTATCCACCCCTCTACTGCATATTACACATCCCCTACAACCCTGGAAGTTATGTACCGGGGGCCCCTTCATTCATCCCAATACCTCTTCTACTGTTTAGTGTTCTCCCTCCCGCCCCATCTTACACTATCTGTGCAGTAAAGGAGTAATTAGCAGAAATTACTGATCCAGGTCCTACATACTGAGTGGCAGATAGAACACCCCCTACCGCACATGGGTCATCAAAGCTGCTGCTGATAGCACCCCCCACCCCTACCGCTGGAGGATGGGTAGGGGGCCCAGTGCATTGCTGTGCTCAGGGGCCTACACTGCTAAGATGGCCCTGATGTTACTGCAACATACAAGATTGCACCTGTAAAATGTGCTTCTAATTGAGCCTCCCCCCTGGTGTTTACAGTATAGCAAACCATTGAATATACTACTCCTTCAAGGAACAAATAATAAGTTCCTTGTTTATCACATTTTCCTGTAGGAAGCTTAGGCTGACTGGCTCTATGGTGAATTAAATAATCTTTGTCCTCATTCAGTGAATTACAAATGTCTTGATGAAGAAAATTTTAATCAGTCAAATCTGCCTCGATTTAGTGGGATTTTATGAGCAAATCTTTGTTGCCAACTGTATAATAATTACAGGCTGCCGGATCAGGAGCTGAGGGAGGGATTACTGGCCTCTTTGAACATGGTAACTTTCTAATTGCGTATATTTACTCAACTAATCAAGAGGATGACCACCGGCTGAGAGGGGGGATTATTAGGTTTTGTTATAGGAAGCATGGAATATAAATCAGCGATCAGACAGGTTTATAGGGCGTGTGGAGTGCCTTTGTGCAGTATGTTTTATTGCTTATTTTGCTGTGTGAAGGCGTAATCTCCCAGCCTTATGGCAACGGTAAAGACATTGAAAACATGTGGAATGTAGTAAATCATGTTTGCCAATGTATCATTCTTACTACGTTCATTTTTGTTACTATCTAATATTTTGTTGCTTTGGATGATTGGAATATTCTATTACTTGTACATGGGAAAAATAACTTGAATGTCCATGAAAAATACACCTAAATAAAATTATGCAAAACACACTATGCAGTATGCATGAAAAGGGGTGCAAATAAAAACAAACGTCAGTATCCAGAAGACCATAGGAAAAAAGCAGTTAGAATCTTAGTGGTTGCTCATGGCAACATCACCTTTTTTTTCTTTTGCACCAGTATTTATTAATGTCCCCATTCCATACTTAACTAATCTCCAAGCATGTGTGGGAGAGCTCCAGATCTCATGGAGTTCTCCCAGACTCTTGGCTGAGTAGACCCACCCAGATACCTCCCACCCACCCACCCAGATACCGCCCACTTTACTGGTCAAATGGGCAGGGCAGAGCTTTGATCATATTCGCAGCAAAATGCAGCATTTGTTCCCAGCCCCCTCAAGGCATGAAATGTGGAATTGCAAACTGAGGGTGACTATGTTGTTGCTACTCCCCCTGCACTTGGGAGATCTTGAAGGAGGTCTACAAAGTAGGCACGTATGCCCAACCAGTGGCTTGACATTTTTATACATTGCTAAATTGTTTCCATTTAATAAGGAGCTGCAGTATGGGGTATATTCAACTCAAGTCGGATCCATTCCGACGTGAATTTGTCAGAATGGATCCGACAGGATCTATTCAATGACCATCTCAATCCGACCTTAAAAAAAGTCGGATTGAGAGGAAGGTACTGAGAGGGAGAGAGCAGCGGGGAGACGGGGGAGAGCAGCGGCGTTCCGGAGGATGGGGCACTGCCACCAGACCTCACAGCAGCGTCCTCCCGGCTCCAGCAAGCGGGACCTCGCTGGGTGGACTCTGCCGTGAGCAGCGGCGGTGCCCCATCCTCCGGCTACGCCGCTGTAGCCGCTGCTCTCCCCCTCTCAGCACCTTCATCTCTATCTGACTTTTTTAAAAGTCAGATTGAGATGGTCGGAAATGGGGCCAAAACCTGTCGGATTTGGCCCCGTTTCCGGCAGAAGCACGCGTATCGGCAGCTATTCCGCCGATCCTCATGCTTTCCGACAAGTCGAATTCCCCGACTTGTCGGATAAAAAAGCCGGGGATTGAATAGGTCGGAACTCCTTCCGACCTGAAAAAGTCAAAAACTGACGTTTTTCTGACAAGACGGCAGTTTCGACTTCGATTGAATATACCCCTATATGTAAAGCTTGGTACACACTATGCAATTCTCGGGTCGAGCTGACAGATAATGTGTCGTTGGCCCGATAATTGTGTGTACTCTGCACCAGGGCTCAGCGGTCAGTGCAGAACTTGTCTGGTCGTCACCTGATATAGGGATATATGCAATTGCTGGCGAATCGCGGTAATTTTTCGCCCGTTTTTTAATTCGACACAATTCGACCGTCGAATTCCGGCAGGTGGGTGCCGGAATTCAACATATTCAATAAAAAACGGATAGTCCCGCTGTCGAAAAACGGCCGATTTGACGGATTTTGATTAGATTTTTAAAAATGTTAAAGAAACGGGAAAAAACTGTAAAAAACCCGGAAAAAAAATTGCGTGGGGTCCCCCCTCCTAAGCATAACCAGCCTCGGGCTCTTCGAGCCGGTCTTGGTTCTTAAAATCCGGGGGAAAAACTGACGGGATCCCCCGTATTTTTAAAACCAGCACCGGGCTCTGCGCCTGGTGCTGGTGCAAAAAATACGGGGGACAAAAAGAGTAGGTGTCCCCCGTATTGTTTACACCAGCATTGGGCTCCACTAGCTGGGTAGATAATGCCACAGCCGGGGGTCACTTTTATACAGCGCCCTGTGGCCGTGGCATTAAATACGCAACTAGTTACCCCTGGCCGGGGTACCCTGGAGGAGTGGGGACCCCTTCAATCAAGGGGTCCCCCCCTCCAGCCACCCAAGGGCCAGGGGTGAAGCCCGAGGCTGTCCCCCCCATCCAAGGGCTGCGGATGGGGGGCTGATAGCCTTTTGAAAAATGAAAGAATATTGTTTTTTCCAGTAGTACTACAAGTCCCAGCAAGCCTCCCCCAAAAGCTGGTACTTGGAGAACCACAAGTACCAGCATGCAGGAGAAAAACGGGCCCGCTGGTACCTGTAGTTCTACTGGAAAAAAAATACCCAAATAAAAACAGGAGACACACACCGTGAAGTAAAACTTTATTTCACACCTGCCAACACACACATACTTACCTATGTTGACCCGCCGACTGGCACGTCTCCAATGTCGCCGACGATCCGGGGTACCTGTGAATAAAATTATACTCACCTGATCCAGTGTCCTGATTATAATCCACGTACTTGGTAAAAAAAAAAAAACATAGAACACACAAGCAGCTTCTGCTGATTAAAGTGATATGCAGCATGCCTATATTCTCTGTGTGTAACTGCGGCTCTATCTGCATCCGATCGCCACGTTACATATTATTTTGTATGCAAACACGGCCGCAGTCACACACAGGATATAGGAATGCCGCATATCATTTTAATCAGCAGAAGCTGCATTTGGCTCCTAATAGATGACTGTGCCTCTAAGACACATTTTTGCAGAAAAACACAAAAAAGACACTCGGCACTACCGAGTCACACGGCACAACTTGTGACGCGACTTGTAGCGCGCGGAACAAACATGTAAGAGGACACATCTGTATTACAGGACTGTAAACTGAAAAGATAGTTTTCCAATTCTGGCAAGTAAATCCGTCACTTTTGGAGATGACGGATAAAGGCTGGCACATGTGTTATTGGATATCGAGGCAGTTTAATAACAGACAAAACTTTGTCATTCTTTCATTGTTTTATCAGGTGCTCATTCACTAAAGCGTCTCAGTGTTTTCCTGCAGCATAATGGACAATGGGCCTAATTCAGATCTGAATGCTGGGCTGCGTTTTTTGCAGTCCTGCGTTCAGATAGTCGCCGTCTACAGTGGGAGTGTATTTTCTCCGCGCAAGTGTGCAATCGCATGTGTAGCTGAACTGCTAAAACCCAGTGTGTGCAGTGTCTGCGCAGCCAAGGACTTACTCTTCCAGTGAGATGGAATCAGGCAGATCGGGGCCGGAGCTGACGTCAGACACCCTCCATGAAAACGCTTGAGCCCGCCTACGTTTTTCCGGACACTACCAGTAAACAGTCAGTTACCACCAACACACAAACAGCCTCCTCCTCTCAATCACCTTGCGAACTGATTTTTCGCACCATCCCATCGCTGACCAGCGATGCCCACCGTTGTTGTCCGACGCGCTTATGCATTGCGCAGTTAGGATCTGATCGCCCGCTGTGCAAAAACGCACAGCAGCGATCAGATCTGAATTACCCCCTATGCTGTGCATATATTGCACAGATTTGTGAATAGAGCATAATGTACAAGAGAAACACTCCCAATACTTTACATCTGGATAAAAAATAATTCTAATATGACAGTTAGCCATAGGGAATCAGGGCATAACTTGGCCACAATACAGACAACTATATTTACCAAGCAAGCTTTATGCGCAATGTAAATATAAAGTGTGAAACTCCCTAGATCATGCACCATTGTGACTGCAGGGTCTGCCCAGCACACATTAAGGCGGCCACCTGCTTGAAGCTCTTAGGAAACGCCGCCGCAGCCAGAATACACACCTAAGTGTACGGAGAGACACAAAACATCAAAGCCCAGCCTCCTACCACTTAGAGCTAGTTATCTCCAAGACTATTGCTCATGAGATTCCATGCCCACATCATGCCATTGCCATGTCTTTCCATGCCCACATTATGCCATGGCTACACCTTTGCAAGCCCACATTATGCCATGGTAGAGTTTTGCCACACTGACACTATGCCATAGTACAACCTCAATACATACAACGCTCCATGAACCCACCTTTCCTCTTCCACGTTGTGTCAGGCACACATCTTATGATAGAAGGAGTATATATACTTCATATAAAAGTTGGAAATATTGGACTGTTGAGATTGGCTTTAGAATGGAACCTTTGCTTAAATAAATCTTTTAAGTGATCATGACTAATTGTGCAGGTAAATGTGTTGTACCAGCAAAGTCAACCTATATATTGGGTCAGGCAGCTGTCAGCACTAAGTGGCGCTCTTAAAACATCTTTATTGTTTACTGACTTTAAACAATTGTAAAATTGGATTATATTCTGGGAAACATAAAGGTTTTATAAGTAATCAATACGATTTATTAGTAACCGCTACCTCATATACTGTGTATATTGGTCATAAACTGTCTTAGTGATATCACTGGTTTTAAGTGTACTGTAAATGGTACTGATATTGGGATGGCAGTTTTGCCAGATATTGATACTCTGCATTAATATTATGCAATATATTATGTACTGTGGTGCAATTTGTGTACTATGCTGTAGCACATAGCCATACAATAGCAGTGTGACATTAGCTGTCAATTATATAATGTGATCAAAGATGTGATAATACCTAAATTACCTAAATAAGTAGTAAGCTGGTGTTTTAATCAGAGTCCCAAATGATGAACGTTCATGTATATAGACTGTTCCTATGTGTACAGTAGGAATACCCTGGGTTTGTATCACAAGTTTTTCCCGCTGGCATAGTCTCTGATCAGTCAGTGGCTTACATCAGGCTAAAGCGTGGCTCTACTAGTTTTGTAGGACTACAAGACCCAGCACACCTTGGTCATTATCAGCTGGCAGGGCATGCCAGGAATTTTATTTTCAGAAACACCTGTAGAGCTTTTCTCAATATAAGGCAATTTATATTATAGAGTAGTTGTGTCTTAAGAACAGGATCTTGTGAGAACCATTAAACTCCAGAATTTGGATGACGTTGGTGTTACAGATTCCAAAAAGTAATATAAAACTTAAAAATTTGAATGAAATTATTACACCATGTAGAAGGGTCTTTAAATGTAAATAATGCAGGTATTATACAGATGTGTCCACATGCAACTATCCACAATAATTGCACCAAATAGCACACCAAGGGGTAAATGTATTATAATGGCACGGATCGTGCCGCTATAACACTTCCTGCTTGGCCTCATTACCGATGTGAAGCAGGGCGGGACATCGACAAGATGTATAAAGATTTTGTCTGCCGAAGCGGGGGAGCAGAAGCTCCCCCCTCCAGCGATGTCCCGCTGAGCCTGATGTCTCCCTGCCCGGCCGGCTCCACTGCGTATGTGCGGGATCTCGTTACTCACGCAAGATCCCGTGTCCAGTCCGGAGCCAGTGCCCGCCACAGCCAGGGAAAGCTCTGTCCCTGCTGTGGTGTATGGGCATCGGCAGCTGCAGGTGTAATAAATGGGGAAGAAGTGGTATCGGTGCACATAATGTGCTCTGATACTGCTTCTCCCCCATAACGACCAGTCATACATTTACCCCTAGTACTTCGCGGCGTACAGTAGCAAGTTTTTGTTTTTTTTTAAATATGCATTTTAATGTGCTATACTGATCTAAGTACAGTACTTTGTACATTATGGGCCATATCCAACTGGGCGTGAAATTTCCACTGCATAAAAAATTTGCAGCCCCTGCGCCCGATTTTGGATTACTGCGGCTATGCACACTCCCGATACTTGCGGTATCCAATTTAGAAAAAAAAAATGTACACAGGGTTTTCTGTTTTGAAAACCCTATTTTGTAAAAGTAAAAATAACCTGCTCCGGACGCTACGCCACATCTGTGCCCGGGTGCTGCATCCTCCGACCGCTGGACCGGCCCCTGCACTCCCCTGCATGAAGAAAGAAGCCGGCCAGAGAAGGTAAGTGTAGTGTAGTGTTGTGCAGGGTAGCGGTGGTAATGTAGTGTGTGAGGGGAGGGGGTGCAGTGTGAGAGGAGGTAGTGTAGTGTGCGGGGAAATGGGCGCAGGGGTAGTACATACCTGTCCTGTGCCTGCTCTGTCCCTGGAAACTGTCTGTGAAAGAAGAGCCGGAGGAGGAGGCAGCACTACAGAAGGTGAGTAATTGGATTAATTAAGATCATTTGAAACTTCCAATTGCTTAGTCATGGGGGGGGGGGGGGGGCGATGCTGCAGCCGTTGCAGAGCAGTTCCTGTCCATTTTTCCCAAAAGCGTTGATTATAGGAAAAAATGTGCTCTGGTGCTGCAAGAACAATAATCCCCCGCCACTCTAAGAAAAACCTGCATCAAATTGAACAGCAAAAACCTTGCGCCCAATTGAATATGTTCCTATTAGCGATTTATGGTCTAATTCAGCATGGGTTGTAGTTGTGCAAAAAAATCGCACAGCTACAATCATTTAAACTGACATGCGGGGGGGCGCACCAACCTCACCCCCCCCCCCCCCCCCCCCCGAGCGCTTAGATGCCCCGTCACCGCCCCCCACCTGGACTTAGACTAAAATTCAGGGAAAAGTACTTAAAATGGGTAACAAGGCAGAAGACAGAGGTCCTACAGTATACTGTAGATGCAAAATTCTGGAAAAAAAATACAGCACAGCTCCCTACCCATGGTGGAGCGTGTAAGTCGCGCCAGGTGCCTCACGCCATACTGTAGGGCACAAAACACATAACTATATGAGGGGATGTAGTTATGTGACCGGCAGTCAGGAGACCGCCAGTCATATGACCTCCCCCTATATCCCCCCCTCACAATCCCGGCGATCGAGCTGCCGACCGACAGCGACTATTCCCGATTATTGTCCAGGACAGCCATAAAGTGGGAATAGAACGGTCGCCACTGAGTCCGCAGCGTGGCGAGCATTGCGAACCCGCAAGGGGCTTGTTTCACTCCCCCCCCCCCCCTTCCCCCCAGCATTCTGCGGCCGGGATCTCTGCGTCGGGATGCTGACCGCCGGGATCCCTGACGCCGGTAACCCGATACACACCCCTATATGAGGACACATCTGTATAGTCCCATAGAATTCCTTTGAAGAGATGCAGAATTCTGTTTCATCTCTTATATAATAGCCCTATTCTGTGACCTTGTGATTCATTTGCTAACGCTGGGCGGAGTCACAACAGTGGGCGGAGTTATTCAAATGAGTCACAGAGATCTGGCCAAATCTACAGGAGACTAGGAGCAGAAGCAGATAGCATGGACATTGGGCATGTCACAGACAGGGCTGCATACCTCCCAGCTTTCTGCAGGAGCTTTCTCCAGGCAGAAGGAGGGAAACACACTCGGCGAAAAGGGGGCGTGGCTTCACGGGAGGGTCCCCGTTTTCGGCAGTGAGGGGGCATGCCCAGCGCTCTGTGAGCTGCTGGCATGCCCCCAGGGGCTGATTATGAGTCCGGGGGGCCCAGGGCACTTGAGACAGGGGAGCCCTATCTCATTGCTGTGCCTGCTGGGGGTTGGGGGCGTGGCCTAATCGCGGACCGCGCGGCCACGCCCCCTTATGCAAATTCCGATTTTTGTTTTTATTTTTTTAATGAGATTTTGGCCCCTCAGCTAGGGCTAAATCCAGAGGAGGTGGTCGCTCCACCCTACACACCCGCACAGGGAGAAGAAAGCAGGGAGACTGCTGCCTCCCTGCAACACCACAGACCTGCCAATATGCAGCAGCGTGTGCTGACTGTAGCACAATGCTGCCACTGTTGCTGGCAGGACGGGGGGGGGAGCTTCTGAGCTGGGACAGAGCTACTCCAGCCGGGGGGGCCTCTAAAACTGTGGGGCCAACGGTACGTATCCCCCGCCCCCCCCCCCTTAATCCGGCTCTGCTGCTGGAACCCCCCCATTAATCCGTACCCCCTGATGCCCCCTCTCCCTCTGTCTCCACTATTCACCGCTGCTCTGCTAAGCAGAACAGCGAGTACAGGAGCTTTCCAACTGCCCCCCCCCCCACCGCAGGACACTGCGACCCGCGGGTGGGACAGCGGGACAGACCCCAAAAAATGGGACTGTCCCGCGAAAATCGGGACATTTGGGAGGTATGGGGGTGTGTGAGGGGTATGTCATACAGACAGACGGGCACCGGCTCACTGTGTGCTTGACCCCCCACATCGGCATACTCAGCAGGGTCTCTCTGGTGCGGAGGAGCGTCACTTTCTGACACACTCCACGCTTCTTAGCTGCAGTTTAGTGAGGCACCTGCCGCTGTGCAGGTTCCATACTGCCTCTGTTATCTCCAGCCCCGGCAACCCCACCGCTAGCTGCAGCGCTGCCACCCGCAGTGGAGTGCGCCCAGCTCATTCACACACTTTAGCTGGCGGGTAGCGCTGCAGAAATCCGAGCTGCTTGCAGGCTCTGACCCACTCCTCCCTCCAGCCGCAGCGTCTCCTGGGAGCTAACCAGTCACTCCCAGTCTCCCCTTACCACAGTGCCCGGCAGCCGCGAGGTCCGCGCCACGTGCATGCTATGACCCCCTCCTCCCTCCAGCCGCAGCATCTCCTGGGGGCTAACCAGTCATTTCCAGTCTCACCTTACCACAGTGCCCGGCAGCTGCGCGAGGTCTGCGGTGTGTGACTGAGGAGGGGGGGGAGGGATGCGGACTGGCAGAGAAAGCAGGACTCCAGCCTGAGAGAGTCAGCCATGCCAAGTCTCCAGCAGCAGCAGATCCCAACAGGTTGGAATGGAACAGCAGCAGCCAGCAGCAGTGACTCCGGTAAGACACATCTGTCTGTCACCACTGTTTTGTCCCTAATACCAATCTCTCCCATGCCCTGTGTTCTGTCATGTCCCTGGCCTTGCCCTGCCACCCTTATTCTGGCCCTTTCACCCTTATCCTGGCCCTGTCACCCTTATGCTGGCCCTGTTACCCCTATCCTGGCCCTGTCACCCCTGTGCTTGCCCTGTGAACCCTATACTGGCCCCGTCACCCCTGTCCTGGTCCTGCCGCCCCTACCCTGGCCCTGTCACCCCTATCCTGTCCCTATCATTTCTGTCCTGGCCCCGTCACCCCTGTCCTGGCCCCGTCACCCCTGTCCTGGCCCCGTCACCCCTGTCCTGGCCCCGTCACCCCTATCCTGGCACCGTCACCCCTGTCCTGGCCCCGTCAAACCCTGTACTGACCCTGTCACCCCTGTCCTGGCCCTGTTACTGCATACCCTCCAACTACCTTTTATGGCATGTACAGTACCCGCAGCGCCTCCAGACCTCTCCCCAATGCACCACACCTCCGCACCTTCCCCTCCACCACATGCGGCACTCCACCCCTCCCCCACATGCTGTGCCTCCAGACCCCCTACACCACCCGTGGCTCCCACTCCTCCACCCCTTCACCACCCACAGCACCTCCAGGCCCCTTCCACCATTCACCCCCCTTATACGTCTCCCCCCACACCTGCCCCCCTCCACCCGCAGCATCTGCAGACACCCTCCTCCATCAGCGGTCCCCCCCTCACCCACCCCTCCCCCACCAATGGCACCCCTGCACCTGCCCCTCCACCACCTGCAGCACCTCCGGACCTCCTTTCCCATCCGCCGCAACACCCGTACCTGCCCCTACCCTACCCATGGTGCCTGCGGTCCCCTACCCAACCCCCGGCACACCCGTCCCTTCCCATCCCACAGCACCTCCGGAACCCTTCACCCATCCACAACATCCCCACACCTGCCCCTCTCCCACCCGTGGCACCCCTGCCCCTCCCCCACCTGCGGTGCCTCCGGACCCCTCCCCCATCTGCATCCCCCACTCCTCTGCCCCTCCCCCACGCGCAGCACCTCCCGAACCTTCCCCATCCGGGCCCCACCCCCACTTCTGCCTCCCCTCCACCCGCAGCATCTACAGACACCATCCGCAGTCCCCCCCGCACCCGCTACATTCTGTACATCGTGCCCTGCAGGTGCTGTTCACGCCGTCGCAAGGGGCTGCGCCTCCTTCACCATCGCACGCCCTTTCATTGTGCAATATTTAACCACTAACAAAGGAATGCAGGTAATACTCCATATAATACAAATATTAAACCCCAGAAAGGCATGCAAGGGTTAAGGGGGCGTAGCCCCTTGCGACGGTGTGAAGAGCGCCCGTAGGGCGCGATGAAGCACCTAGTTTATTTATAGTTTGCTATTATCTGTTTTCTATAGTTAAAGCTTTTTACTGTTTTATTGTTACATTTTCGCCACATCTTGGAGCTACAGTTATTGTCTGTGTAGCTTTTCTACTCTTGCACTCGGTGTATTGTCTTTTTCCACTGCACAGCAATACAAGGAGGTAGCTGTGTTCTCATTAGATTGCGAGCAGCGTTTCACGCAGGGTCTGCGGTAGAGTGAATGAAACTGGTGATATCGCCAGGCGGGGATCGACTGCTGTTCAAGACATTTGTAGACACACCGAATAAAAGAGAAACATCATTTTTGTAGCATTGATTACAGGTAGGCGACTCTTTAAAATTATAGATCACACAAACATGTTTGTCCCCAGCTTCCCTTTAAAAATGCATTGTACAAGCACCACGGACAGCGACATTTCCCCCTGCATCGACTGTGTTTCCACGGCGGAATGCAAATCTCTGTTACAGGTCTACCTTATTTATAGTCTCGTTAATCTTGGGCTGACTCTCAGGCGCTGTGCTTTTATAAGGCACCAACATCTGTACATCCTGACATGATATTAACATGTCAAGGTATTCTGTAGCATCTGTCAATGGGAAAATGAGCTTACTTGATTTAACTACTAATTAAGTGACTTTAAATAGCCATGTAGCAGCCCAGCTATGTCACAAGTGTTAAAGTCATTATTCTTACTGTGTTCTCATATAGTACATCTTGTGTATGTGTGTGTCTGTGTAATGAATTAACCTGAGCTCTGAACTGTGTACAGCTCTCTAACACCACCCAGTGGCCAAAGGTTATTGTTAAAGAATTTTACAATGAATCCTGTTCACGCTGTCCATGAGTCATTCACCTTTTCATGTAGGTCCGTTAGCATTGCCTCTGGGTTTTCCTCTACAGTACTTATTATTTTATGCAGGTGGATGAGAAAAATAAACAAATTCTTTTTATTCTGCGCCTTTCCAATTGTATTTTGTCTAGTTTAGTGCAAAACCAATTTTTAAAGCAGTGATTTAGTTTATTGAGTGGCATCCCGCTTCGTTATAATGAGATGTTATTTCAGTCTCTGAGAAAATCCATGGATACATTTTAGTGTATTGTACCCCATACACAGCTGCACCATGATTACCAGCTCCCCAGAATGACATTTTAGCTTCCTTTATAATACATTAAAATGGAACATCCTTCTGCTTCCATCTCCAGCAGCAGCGTCAGGAATCAAAGTTATAAAATATTAAATTGGCATTAATTGCAGCCTCCATACAGGCTAAGAGCAGACAAGGGAGAATGAAAAAGAGCAGCATGTACATTCCTCTTCTTCCCAGACTTCTGGCTTTTACAAATGCTACTGAGAGTAATAAAAAACCAGACAGGTATGAATAAATAGCAGGTTTGAGCTGTTAGTTGTTTATGGAATGGCGGTGATGAGTACAGCTTAATAGGTACAGATCAGCTTGAGTAACTTATGATGGCATTGAACCTTTCAAAGACTTATGTACGTATTAATTGTTGAAGTATTCATGATGGGTGTAGTATGGTATGCCGGTGGCCGGGCTCCCGGTGGCCAGCATACCGGTGCCGGGATCCCGACCGCCAGCATACTGACAGCTGGGCGAGCGCAAATGAGCTCCTTGTGGGCTTGCTGCGCTCGCCAGGCTGCGGACACGGTGGCACGCTACGCTATTTATTCTTCCTTCAGGGGGGTTGTGGACCCCCAAGAGGGAGAAAAGGTGTTGCCGGGTGTCGGGATTCCGGTGTTGGTATACTGAGCGCCAGGATCCCAACAGCCGGCATACTGAAGACCACCCTTCATGACAGCACCCAGGACCATTCAGTCTTTTGTGTTGTGGTGGTTGGAAGCGGATAGTGGAGGAGGCAAGAGTAGAGTTCAGGAAGCAGGAAGCATCAGGGCACTGATAGAGAAACAGAGGTGTATGAAGACTAACATTGAAGAAACTGGAGAATGCAGAAAAGAGGAGAGTGGATTGTGAGGCCAGTAAGGAAAGAGGAGAGTTGCATACTTGGGAAAGAGTGCAGAATAAAGAAGAAGAATTGGCAAACAATAATTCAGTAACTTGTAAGTACAGATGTATCCTCATACATTGTGGCTTCACTTGTGCCAAACAGTCTCTCTCAGCGCACCAAGTCCTGGCCAATTGAGCCACAGTAAACATCTTTTTCGCTGAAAATGTGCATCTTGTTTGCATTAATAAGACAACTGGAATTGACGGAGCTACAATGCTAGCTGATCAATGTGATGTGCAACATTTGTACATCTGTGTGAGAATGGGTTTCAATCTGTATACTACTGTAAGTTCTATGATGAAGCAACCGCGGCTTTTTCTCATGCCAAGTCCCATTGTGCTTCATCTGCGACTTTGTACGTATTTAAAATTAGTTGTATAGCCAAAATCACAGCCCAGCGTCTGTAGTACACTGTGAATGGTGTTTTGCTGCATCTGCGATGCAAATAAGACCCACAATTTAAAGAAAAAGACACGCTAAAAGTCTACTAGCTTCTCAGTTACACAAGGTGTCTCGTACCATATGGTGTATTAAGGCTAGGTGTATGAGAACACATCTGTGAATATAAAAAAAAAAAGTTGTAGGGGAGGATAAACTGTGTTGTGTTTTCAGAATGGCTGTGGTAAATCAGAAGTTGCTCACTACATGTTGCTAAACAATGGCATTCTTAAGTGAACTGGGTGGGTAAGAAGAACAGAGATAAAAATTGGATGGCGGAAGCGGTATAGAGACCCAGAACTGGATGGGGAAGAGGATAGGAGACAGGAATTGCATGGCGGAAGCTTTATAGAGACCCAGAGCTGGATCGGGAAGAGGAAGAGAGACAAGGATTGGATGGCAGGAGCGGTATAGAGACCAGAACTAGATGGGGAAGATGAATAAAGACAAGAATTGCATGGCGGAAGCGGTATAGAGACCCAGAACTGGATGGGAAAGAGGATAGGAGACAAGGATTGGATGGCGGAAGCGGTATCGAGACCCCGAACTGGATAGGAAAGAGGATAGGAGACAAGGATTGGATGACGGAAGCTGTATAGAGACCCCAAACTGGATAGGGAAGAGGATAAGTGACAAGGATTGGATGGAGGAAGCGGTATAGAGAGCCCGAACTGGATAGGGAAGAGGATAGGAGACAAGGATTGGATGGCAGAAGCAGTATAGAGACCAGAACTGTATGGGGAAGAGGAATAGAGAAGGATTGGATGACAGGTGCGGTATAGAGACCAGAACTGTATGGGGAAGAGGCATAGAGACAATAATTGGATTGCAGAATTGGTATAAAGACCAGTACTGTATGGGGAAGAGGAATAGAGATAAGGATGGGATGACCGAAGTGGTATAGAGCTGGATGGGGAAGCAGAACAGAATCCAGAACTGGATGGGGAAGCAGGTAGGAGACAAGAACTGGATAGAGGAGTGAAATAGAGACCAGAAATGGATGTGGAAATGAGTAAGAGATTAGATCTGGATAGGGAAGTGGGACAGAAATTTGGTTGGGGAAACTGGTAAGAGGCCACAAATGGAAAGGTATAAGGGTAAGAATCTAGAAATGTATGGAAAATTGAAACAGGGATCATATATGCAAGTAGAACTAAAAACTGAATGTACTGTTCCAGAACTGGATGTGATAGTGGGTAAGAGACAAGAACTGTATGGGGAAGTGGGATAGAGGCCAGAACTGGATGGGTAAGCGTGTAAGAAACCAGACCTGGATGTAGTGGCAGTATAGAGAAAATAACTAGATTGGGAAGCAGGATAGGAACAATAACTAGATGGAGCTGGATAAAAACAAGAACTGGATGGGGAAGTAGAATAGAGACCAGAACTGGAAGAGAGAGAAGATTAGGAAGGGGGTAAAATAAAAAGGACAAATAAATCTAAAAGAAGATTGTAGACATATGGGAATAAAAGGCAATGACATGGTGGGTTTACTATATAGAGATAAATGAATAAAGGGTATGTAGGATAGCGGGAGGCTACAGTGACAGAGTATAGATTGCCTACATAATAGGTTTAAGAACTGGTTGACATTGTACATAAATATGGTTGGAGAGAATTGGAATTAGGAAAAGAAAGTTTGAAAGTGCTGGGTGATAGGGTAGGTGCAGGTCTGAGAGTAATGAGGGCTGGGGAGCAGCGGCAGGTCTGAGAGAGTGGGGCGAGAGATATGGGGCAGGTGTGAGAATTCTGGAAGAAAGAGAAAGGTACTGTTGAGAGTGCTGGGATAAAGGAAAGGGCAGGTTTGAGAGCTCTGTTAGAGATTGAAGAGTTGGTTTAACATGCTGGGGGAGAAAGGCACATATGAGAGTGTAATATAAGAGAAACTGAAAGTTTTGGTGGAAAAGGGAAGAGTGAGTGTAAGAGTGCTGTGGTAGAAGGAAATACAGGTATGTGTTTGCTGAGCAGAGGGATGGGTGTGTCTGAGTGATGTGTAAGAAGGAAGAACGGGTTTGAGATTGTTAGGAGAAAGGGAAAAGCGAGTTTGAGGGTTCTGAGGCTGATGAGAGGGTAGTAGTGAGAGTGCTGTGGGAAAGGGAAGGTCAGGTTTGACAGACAGTGCTGGAGAGAGAGCTAAGGGTGTGTGAAGTACAGGCGGTGAGTGCTGCTTGAGAGGGAATAGCAGGGTAGGAGGCTACGGTGCATTAGAGGGAAGGGCAGGGAGGAGGGTACTGTGCTTGAGTGGGAAGGGCAGGGAAGACCGGAACTGTGCTTGAGTGGAAAGGGCAGGTAGGATGGTGCTTTAGAGGGAAGGGAAGGGAGGAGGGTACTGTGCTTGAGTGGGAAGGGCAGGGAGGAGCTGAGCCGGCCATATGCGTAGGCATACTAGGCAGTGCCTAGGACATTTGGAATATCTAGGGGCACAAGCAGCTTCTGCTGATTAAAATGATATGCAGCATGCTTATATTCTATGTGTGACTGTAGCTCTATCTGCATACAAAATGCATTACTAATGAACGGCATATCTTTAAGGGACATTATGTGTATAAAGGTATTAATATTGTTTGTCATATGTGTAAGGGGCATTACTGTGTGATATGTGTATAAAGGCATTACTAATGTGTGGCATTATGTGTATAAGGTGTACTACTTTGTGGCGTAATGTATAGAAAGGGCACTACTGTGTGGTCTAATGTGAAAAAAGAGCAATATGGTGTGGTGTAATGTGAATAAGGGGCACTACTGTGAGGAGTAACGTGGTACTACTGAGTGATGTAACGTGAATAAGAGACACTATTGCATGATATAGTGTGAATAAAGTTGCAGTACTGTGTGGCATAAATTCAACTGGGGGTATTATTGTGTGGCCATGCCCCTTCCCAGCATGAACACGCCCCATTTTGGGCTGCGCACCAAATGTGCACACTGTTCCTATTTAAAATGTAGAGGGTAGGAGCACCAAAATGAGGACTGCTATGGGTGAGAGGTGATAGTGCCGGGAAAGGGGTACAGGGTCAGAGGCGGAACTAGTGTCTGTGCTAGGGGGCACCAGCCAAAATCTTGCCTAGGGCATCATGATAGGGCTGGCTCTGGAGGAGGTTACTGTGCTTGAGTGGAAAGGGCAGGGAGGATGGTGTGGTGCTTTAAAGGGAAGGGGAGGGAGGAGGGTACGGTGCTTTAGAGGGAAGGGCAGGGAGGGGAGGGCTCAGGGCAGAGTGAAGAAGACAGATGTTAAAATAGAGCTGAATTAGCACAATGCAGGAGAGAAAGGCAAAGTAAAAGTAAAGGATAGTGGGAAACATTAGCAATAAAACATATGGATGCACTTATGAGAGCTCCAGCATGTACAGTGAAGACCTGTGCAATGCTCTAGTGTACATGGGTGTTTTCTGTCCTGGGTTTTCACCAGCGTGCAGATGCAGATCAGCTCACAATTATACTACACGTACACTGTACGAATCCATCTCTCATCTAAATGCGGCTGCTGCCGCTCTCGCTAAATGCCTGCAAAGCTAATTAACACATAGAATGCCCAGATTACACTATTTGGTCGTTTAGAGAATGTGTGTGTGCAGTTTACACTGTAATTATGAAGTGTGCTGTAAATTATCATTATTTTTAAACAAATTACACCAGCGCCGACACACAGCAGTGCGAAGGGCAGATATATAGCTCTCTAGCTCCAAGCAATGTGTTTATTACATCCTAAATGCTACTGCAAACTCTCCATTTGAAATGCTGTTTCTTATTCGGTGCAGATCTGCAGAACAGTACATACTGTAGGAAATGATAATGTGACGCGGCTTCTTCTCACTTACATGGCCTAGGTTTTTGTTTGCTGTTTGACGGCATTATCATTAGATATTACAATTTGTACTCCTCAGTTGTGTAGGGGATTGTCCATTAAATTAAGTGCCAACATTAAAATGTCAAGTTAATGTTTTATTCTTTGTATGCATTTTGTAAAAGTGTGGCGGTTCACTGTGTCTCTGCAAGAACCTTGCCCATCAGTCAGGTCTCTCTTGGCTTTACCTCTTGCTGTATTCATTGAAGTGGTCTATCGCAGACATTTTATGTTACAGACCTGCGGTTCTCAGACACTAACCACCTGGGAACCTTCTGGCAGCCAATTTGCATTATTTGTAAACCCATGATTTGCTAAGCGCCTTGAGTCCTGTTTGAGAAAGAGCGCTATATAAATAAATTTATTATTATTATTATTAATAATAATAAACAAAACTTTTGTAGTGAATATAAATACTATTACATAAAGGGGGGGTATCCAATTAGATCTGACCCGTTTTTGGCCGGTGAAAATGGGCGGATATCGCGATTAATGATCACGGTATCTAATTAGGGTCAGAAAATGGTCCCACGATCGCGCGAAAACACATAGGATCCGGGTTGAGTTCCCGATCCCATATGTTATCCCTGATCCGGGAGCCGTTTATTGTGGATTATGCTTCAGGTGGAAAATCTGCGATACATGCCGACATCGGGGAGGCAAGAATAGAATAAATTGTATGTATTGTAACACGGGCACTGATACTCGCAGGCAGGTATTCCGGTTACAACACAGCATCTTTACTGGTAGCAGACATTGGGGGTAATTCAGATCGCAGCAGCAAATTTGTTAGCAGTTGGGCAAAACCATGTGCACTGCAGGTGGGGCAGATGTAACATGTGCAGAGAGAGTTAGATTTGGGTGGGTTATTTTGTTTCTGTGCAGGGTAAATACTGGCTGCTTTATTTTTACACTGCAATTTAGATTTCAGTTTGAACATACCCCACCCAAATCTAACTCTCTCTGCACATGTTATATCTGCCCCTCCTGCAGAGCACATGGGGGGTCATTCCGACCCGATCGCACGCTGCAGTTTTTCGCAGCAGTGCAATCAGGTCTGAACTGCGCATGAGCCATGACCGCAATGCACAGGCGTGTCACTCCCTGGCGACGAGCGACACAACTAACGAAGAAAGCGATCATACCCGCGACCGCAAGAAGATTGACAGGAAGAGGCCAGCCAAAGGCGTCAACTGACTGTTTTCAGGGAGTGTCCGTTCTGAACACAGGCGTGCACAGCCGTTTCAAGGGAGGGATCCCTGACGTCAGCTCCATCCTGGATGATCGCAGCGGGTAAGTCCTGAGCTGTGCAGAAACTGCACAAACTTTGGTTTGTGCAGCTCTCTGCACAAGCGAGCGCAGCCCTGCACAGCGATTTCCCCCTCCCCTGTAGGCGGTGACTACCTGATCGCAGCAGTGCTAAAAGTAGCCTGCTAGCAATCAGGTCGGAAGGAGGGCCTTGGTTTTGCCCAGCTGCTAACAAATTTGCTGCTGCGATCAACTCTGAATTAGGCCCATTGTGCAAAGTATATTCAGGCTTGGGCCTGGACACACAGGCACAAACAGAAAATAAAAACACAAACATAAAAAGTCCTAGCACTTCTTGTGCTCCATCATCCGTCCTCTGTAATGGCTTGCAGCCACACACATGCCATGCTCTCTGGCACAGCCAATGTACATAGTCCATGGCGCTGCAAACTGATCTCTGCTCACTGGCCCTAATAGGCATCAGCGCAATGCACTGTGGGTGTTTGGGAGTTTTAAACACCTCTCCTGCACCTGACTTCCTGCTGTCTCTGGGTAAGCTGGAAAAATCCGGACCTCTGTTTCTCCAGCTGCAGCTGTGCAACTCAAAATGTCCGGAATTATAAATCTCCACTGCAGGTGCAGAATGAGCAGGTCTTGTTTTCCGCTATCTTAAAGGGAGCTGATCCCACAGAAATGTGGGTAATTGTGGTGAGACACAAGCACTCTCACCACAGTATATACTGTATTTCTAACATATATATAGAAAAAAAAATTACAAAACTATACTCCACCTAGGCTTTCTTTGTATTTTTTTAAAGCTATGGTATGTTTGTACGGAATAGACACTTTAATTTTTTTCACATCTTTATTACTTTAATCCTCTAGAACCCACCTGACAGCACTGAGGTCCTGTGTTCAATTCCCACCATGGCCCTAAAGATGTAGATTTTGTACATTCTCCCCATGTTTGTTTGGGTTTCCTCTCGCAATCCAAACGTACATTGAGAGATTTAAACAGTTCATTGGCTTTCAATTTTAAAAGTCTACCAAAACTTTTAACTTCCTCCACTTACTCAGAATTAACCCCTTACTGTTGGAATACATTACTTTTCACCTGCAAGTCTGCATCTCCATAGTTTTTTAAATTAAACATCATCACATGTCACCCTGCTGCTCCACCATTGCTGCGGAATGGCCGGTCTCGTGCACCTGTTACAACACTCTCTTGCTTTGTTCTTCAGCATGTCTCTTTGTCTAAACGTTTCCAGCGCCTGGCCTAGCACCCTTATGTTGTATATTCATGGATTCGCTGCATACACCTCATTCTGCAACATTCCTCCCTCCTTAAACTCGATTCAGCTTTTTAAAATGCAATTAACATTCTCCTTTCCCGTGTGTAGGTTGCATGTTCCACCGTTGATATGCGTGTGATCAGTGTCACTGATTAAATTAGCAGTTCAACATTTGATCCCAAAATTAGCTGTTAAGTGCCATTTCTTTTTAATCTGCAAAAATGGGCTAACACTGGGACTTCCATTTAATTGTCATAATGTGATTTGTCAGCAGATCAGGGCACACCCTGTTTACCAGTACAAAAATAGACTATATTAAGGGCATATAAATCTCCCCAAACTGAAAGTTACTGATATACAATATGAATGTATTATAAATAGGAACTGTAATCCTATTGTTTTATAATCACTCAGTGTTTATGTAATCTAAATATGAAGAAGTGACTGTATAAAGTATTTTTGTTGCAGGACTTTGCCTACTGTTGGTGCTAGCAACCTGGCATGCAGTGCTCACCATGATATCCGGAGTCTAGGTCGATGGCCATTAGGTCAACGCGGCCATTAGGTCGACATGAAAAAGGTTGACATGAAAAAGGTCGACATGAGTTTTTTACAATTTTTTTTTTTACTTTTTCATACTTTGCGATCCACATAGACTACGATTGGAAACGGTAACCTGTGCCGAGCGAAGCGAGGCACCTTGCCCGCAGCATGGTGAGCGAAGCAAGCCATGCAGGGGGACGCAGTGCACTAATTGGGGTTCCCGGTCACTTGACGGAGAAAACGACACAAAAAAACATGAAAAACTTATGTCGACCTTTTTTCATGTTGACCTAATGACCGTGTCGACCTACCCACTGTCGACCAATGGGTGTCGACCTAATGGGTGTCGACCTTGAGTCCCAAACCAGCTCACTATATAGTTACATAGTTAGTGAGGTTGAAAAGAGGCAAAATGCCCATCGGGTTCAGCCTGCATTCTGTGTTAAGCAGTGCACCTGCTGAAGTAATGGTTTAGTACCAATTGACATCTGTGATTCTTACCACTCCCATGAACTCCATGTTCCAGCATGGAGTTCCAAATCTTTATTGCCCTTACCGTGAAGAACCCTTTCCTACGTTGCGTACGGAATTTTCTCTTCTCTAGCCTCAGTGAGTGCCCACGCATCCTATACAGAGTTCTTTTAATAAACAAATCCCCTGCCAATTCCTTGTAGTGACCCTTTACATATTTGAAGATATTAATAAAGTCTCCTCTTAGACGCCTCTTTTCTAGTGTATACATATTTAACCTAGCAAGCCTTTCCTCGTACTCCAGTGTCTCTAACTCTTTAATCAATTTAGTAGCGCGTCTTTGAACTGTTTCTAGCTCCCCTATATCTTTTTTAGAATATGGTGCCCAAAATTGAACACAATATTCCAGGTGGGGAAGCACCAAAGATTTGTACAACGGCAGGATTACATCCTCGTCCCTCGTCTCAATGCCCCGTTTTATGCACGCAAGCACTTTAGTTGCCTTCTATGCTGCATTTTGACATTGTGCACTGTTGTTAAGCCTATTATCTATGAGCACCCCCAAATCTTTTTCCACCACAGTTACCCCTAGATTAGGGTGATCTTCAGTATGCCGGCGGTCGGGCTCCCGGCGACCAGCATACAGGCGCCGGGAGCCCGACAGCCGGCATACCGACACTTATTCTCCCTCGTGGGGGTCAAAGACCCCCCTGGAGGGAGAATAAAATAGTGTGGCGCGCGTAGCGCGCCACCGTGCCCGTGGCGAGCGCAGCGAGCCCGCAAGGGGCTCATTTGCGCTCGCCACGCTGTCGGTAAGCCGGCGGCCGGCCTCCCGGCGCCGGTATGCTGGTCGCCGGGAGGCCGGCCGCCGGCAGATCGTAGTGAACCCCTAGATTACGATACTTCTCATATACTGGTATGTAGTATTCAAAACCTGCACCGTTAAAAAGCAGCTCAAGTAAAATTATATAAACAGCGTAAAAAGATAGGAGTGCTTTGTGTCGTGAGTGCAACATGAACTGTAGCAATAACATATGAACATAAACTGCATTAAATAACAAAACAACTTAAAGCAAAATATAAACAAAACAAATCGGTAGCTGATTGCAACAATGTCTACACCTTTTTGAGAAAGCCTAATCACTGTTGCAAAAGAGTTTAAACATTGAGTGTTTTTTGCATTTTTTTTTCACCCCTATCCAATTACCTTGTGCAAAAAACATCTGTTTTTTGCTCGAAAATATATAGGGTCCGCAAAAAGCTGCAGACCTATGTTTTTTCACGGCTCTTATTGCGGAAAAAATAGTCACTTATCAGGGCATTCATAACCAATCCCCAATAAACGCCAGCTATCGGAGGTAATAGGATAGCCCCCCCTGAACGAATTATCCATGGTAAATTACCGCAGCTAATTGGATACCCCCCAATGTGTAATCAGCAACCTGACTTTTTTGTTGTCAATTTATTTTTCAATTGTTTTGATATCTGTTGCAGTTTTTGTTCATGTTATTGCTAAAGTTCATGTTACAGTACACATAGCAATTTTATCTTTTTATGGGGAGAAACTAGGGGATTCTGTACTGGAAAAAGATTTAGATGTTCACATAGATAACAAACTTAACAATAGTACCCAAAATAGGAATGCAGCAAAAAAGGCAAACAAGGTGTTAGCATGCATTAAGCGGGGAATTGATGTAAGGGATGATAGTGTTACACTCCCATTATATAATTCACTAGTGAGGCCACATCTCGATTACTGTGCACAATTATGGGCACCCTACTATAAAAAGGATATCCTATAACTGGAAAAGGTTCAGAGACGGGCGACCAGATTGATTAAGGGGATGGAGACGCTAGATTATGAGGAAAGGCTTGCTAGGCTAGGCATGTTTACACTGGAAAAAAAGAGATTAAGAGGGGACATGATTAACATTCACAAATATTTAGGATCAATACAAAGAGCTAGCGGCGGATTTGTTTTTGGTAAGATCATGAAAAAGGACACGCGGACACCCGCTTAGGTTAGAGAGGAGATTTCGCACACCGAGACAGAAAGGTTTCTTCCACAGTAAGGACAATACGTATTTTACTTTTAAGAATGGGCTGGATAAATTCCTAATGGATAACGATATACAGGGTTGTGGTGGGTAATCATGTACTATAGTAATTTTTTACGGCTAAACATTCACCACAGTTGAAATTAGTCGTGAAATATTTAAGTGTAGGAGATCACTAAAAGGTTGAACTCGATGGACAAATTGTCTTTTTTCAACCTTAGAAACTATGGGGGTCATTCCGACCTGATCGCACGCTGCTATTTTTCGCAGCACAGCGAGCAGGTCACTACTGCTCATGCGTATGCAATGCGCAGGTGCGTCGTACGGGTACAAAGCGGATCGTTGCTGTGCAGTGAATTTAACGAAGAATCCATTCACACAGCCAATCGCAAGATTGACAGGAAGAAGGCGTTTGTGGGTGGCAACTGACCGTTTTCTGGGAGCGCCGTGGAAAACACAGGTGTGTCCAGGCGTTTGCAGGGCGGGTGTCTGACGTCAATTCCGGGACCGGACAGGCTGAAGTGATCGCAGCGGCTGAGTAAGTTCAGAGCTACTCAGAAGCCGCACAAAAACTTTTTGCACAGCTCCCCTGCACAAACGATCGCACACATGCCATGCTAAAATACACTCCCCTATAGGTGGCGACTATCTGATCGCACGGCTGCAAAAAACTGCTACCGTGCAATCAACTTGGAATGACCCCCCCATGTTACTATGTATGTTCTATGTTATAATATGAAATACTGTAACAGACTTCTTTGTCTTTAACTGATCTTTGTGTCATATTAAAGCTTTCTTTGTAGGAAGTGGGAATTAGCTGTGTTTTCAGCAAAATAAAAAGTGTTGTTGTTTTTTTGCCATTTCATTATCTTTTTATATGTTTGATTGTACATTATATTTATGAAAGCACAATTAAGAAATAATCTTTGAGAGCCGAGCATTAGTCCAGGTGAATGGGGATGTGAATGTAATGACTGTTCGTTCTTTTTCCTATCAAGGGACAAATGTCAACGAGGCGAAACGAATCCTGAGTGAGAGCGGCCTGCCCATCACCTCTGCCAGTGACCTGGATGATGCTGCCAAGAAGGCTGTCGCCAGCATTCGGAAGAAATAAAAGACTTCACCAGACAACAGATACTTGGAATAGACCTAGTAACCTCTAACAGTGAATGTATCAGAGTATTTTATGGAAATATCAGGGACAAATTAACTATTCATATATCATTTCTAAACTATATATTGAATACAATAGTAATGATTTTCCAAAAAGCTGCTTTTATACCATTTTTCCAATTTTTCATGTTTTATTATAGTATGAAGTCGGCAGAATATATGTAGACAAACTATTTTATATTACACATAAAACACAATTGCATAGATATAGGCATTGTACAGCAGCTGCATTTTGCTATTTTCTCTTTTTGTCAGAATAGAGTGTACAGCTCCTATTACAATTCAGTTCTTTCTTATGGGAACACATACAAGTACAGTATTCTGACTAAGGGGTATATTTACTAAAGGTTGGGTTTTTAAGTACACCAGTTCTCCGTGGTTTGGAGGGATGGATTTAAAAGGGAAATAGTAATGCAGACAAAAGCATGCTTGTTTTGTGTGTATTGCTATTGCCCTTTTAAATCCAGCTTCAAAGTCGAACTTTAGTAAATTTACCCCAAAGAGTCCTAAATGAATGTAAAACGCGTAGAAACGGTAGCAGCTTGTTGCCTGCTGCCTCGATGTGTGCTATATTAGTCGTTCCAAATATTCAGCCTTTCAGTTGATTGATTGAAAATTAACTGGGTAACTTATTACAAACTAGGCAGAATCACATATTTTGGTTTTTTTTTTTCTTCCATAGTAAATAAATGGGTTTTGATTCTTACATATTTCAGCCTTTTTAACAAAAAAGTGTCCTTTCTCATTATTGCTTTGTTCTCAGATTTCCACCAATAATATAAAACATTTATTGGTGATTTATGTGTTTGTCAGATTCAAGTGCTCTGTAAAGATATACTGTATGTGTATTTTTTAATTATATTTACCATATCATTCATATACTGTATTGAGAAGCCATGTGCGTATCATTGTGGGTTTGCTTCAACGTATAAATGATTCGTCCTTAAACCTTGTGTCCTTACTTCATTTTCTGTGTTTAACATACACCTGCAACAATAAATGAATTTGTATGGACTCTTGTAGCTCTGGCTGGTTCATCGTAAATTAAGTGTGCAGTATACTGTGCATGGACTGTACAATATGTCAGGCTGAAACATACATACCTACTCATGGGCCTGGTGCCCCCACATCAGTACAAAAGTTCTACCTGTTAATCATGATCAAACTTTCAGTGGTGGAATCAAACAGGCGACCGGCCTTGTGCGGTGATCATGTTAGTGCTCAACACCCCCCCACTACCACCACCTACCTCAACGCCCATTCATAAATACAGAACCCTAATGCTATATTCACTTAGGGGTCTATTTACTAAGCCTTGGATGGAGATAAAATGGATGGAGGTAAAGTCCCAGCCAAACAGCTTCTAACTGTCATGTCACAGGCTGTGTTTGAAAAATGGCAGTTAGGAGCTGATTGGCTGGTACTTTATCTCCGTCCACTTTATCTCCTTTCAAGGCTTAGTAAATAGACACCTTCATTTGGTTGATGTCATCATTGCATGGTGAAGTTTGTTTTGTGAATTTCTGGCCCTACTACAACTTTAAGCCTCCAAACTACAAACCCAAAGTCCCGTATTATAATCACAATTCGTAAAACTCCCCAAGCAAATTAATTAATGGGCACCTGGGAAATTAGGCTAAGCAGTCTATCTTCTCTTTTTTCCAATATTGATCTAATGCCAGAACAGCAACTGGGCTTATGGACTAGCAGCATACATTGATAAATGTGTATATCTATCTATCTCTCAGCGCCAGGAATTTAAAAAAAAAAAAAAAAGCCAATGAGGAATCTCTGCTAGCTTTATATTTTCTCTTTTTGTCCTGGGGAATTAGCGAACAAGAATTGGGGGCGGTTATGTCTCTAAGCCTATGAGCATTCAGAAATCAACTCATGAAAAAAAAGCATAGTCTGTGTATAAAATCTGTGTTATTTCCTAGTGGCAAAGGAGTTATCTTGTTTTTGTAGGGGCTGTCACTAGACAGAAGGGAAGCATTTGACTTACTAACAAATGATTGCAATATTTTGGAACCAACATTCCCTGGATTAGTACATAGGGGGTCATTCCGAGTTGATCGCTAACTGCATTAGTTCGCTGTGCAGCGATGAGGCAAAAAAATGGCAGTTCTGCGCATGCGTGACGTACTATTACAATGGCTGATGTAGTTTCACACAGGGTCTAGCAAAGCTTTTCAGTCGCACTGCTGACCGCAGAGTGATTGACAGGAAGTGGGCGTTTGTGGGTGTCAACTGACCGTTTTCAGGGAGTGTTCGTAAAAACGCAGGCGTGCCAGGAAAAATGCAGGCGTGGCTGGGCGAACGCAAGGCTGGTTTGTGACGTCAAAACAAGAACTGAATAGTCTGAAGTCATCGCAAGCGCTGAGTAGGTTTTGAGCTACTCAGAAACTGCACAAAAAAACTTTGTAGCTGCTCTGCGATCCTTTCGTTCGCACTTCCGCTAAGCTAAAATACACTCCCAGTGGGAGGCGGCATAGCGTTTGCACGGCTGCTAAAAACTGCTAGCGAGCGATCAACTCGGAATGACCAACAAACTTGGCTAACTGTGGAGCTTGATCAATGTCCAGTCACTAAACTGATACTAAAAATGCAATTGCTTATGGTGGGTCGTTGCACCACACTAGTCGGCAGCACAGAAACCAGAGTCTTGCAGTCTCCTAGTGAACAGAAAATGTTCTGTACAGTTTAATGACTCAGTACAGTACAGTTCACATCACTATAAAGCTTTGCATTTTGTGCTTTCTTGCTGTACTGTAAGCACACCCTGCCGTCCATCTACGGTATGATTTCAGAAGTTTTATGGGAAGGGGGAGGAAATACTTTTTATTTCTCTGACGTCCTAGTGGATGCTGGGAACTCCGTAAGGACCATGGGGAATAGCGGCTCCGCAGGAGACTGGGCACAAAAGTAAAAGCTTTAGGACTACCTGGTGTGCACTGGCTCCTCCCCCTATGACCCTCCTCCAAGCCTCAGTTAGATTTTTGTGCCCGAACGAGAAGGGTGCACACTAGGTGGCTCTCCTGAGCTGCTTAGTGAAAAAGTTTAAGTATAGGTTTTTTATTTTCAGTGAGTCCTGCTGGCAACAGGTTCACTGCACCGAGGGACTAAGGGGAGAAGAAGCGAACTCACCTGCGTGCAGAGTGGATTGGGCTTCTTAGGCTACTGGACATTAGCTCCAGAGGGACGATCACAGGCCCAGCCATGGATGGGTCCCAGAGCCGCGCCGCCGGCCCCCTTACAGAGCCAGAAGACAGAAGAGGTCCGGGAAATCGGCGGCAGAAGACGTCCTGTCTTCAATAAGGTAGCGCACCGCAGCTGTGCGCCATTGCTCTCAGCACACTTCACACTCCGGTCACTGAGGGTGCAGGGCGCTGGGGGGGGGGGCGCCCTGAGACGCAATAAAAACACCTTAGCTGGCGAAAAATACATCACATATAGCTCCTGGGCTATATGGATGCATTTAACCCCTGCCAGTTTTTCCTTAAAAAAGCGGGAGAAAGGCCGCCGAGAAGGGGGCGGAGCCTATCTCCTCAGCACACAAGCGCCATTTTCCCTCACAGCTCCGCTGGAAGGACGTCTCCCTGACTCTCCCCTGCAGTCCTACACTACAGAAACAGGGTAAAACAAGAGAGGGGGGGCACTAATTTGGCAGATTAATCAATACAGCAGCTATATAAGGGAAAAACACTTATATAAGGTTATCCCTGTATATATATATATAGCGCTCTGGTGTGTGCTGGCAAACTCTCCCTCTGTCTCCCCAAAGGGCTAGTGGGGTCCTGTCCTCTATCAGAGCATTCCCTGTGTGTGTGCTGTGTGTCGGTACGTTGTGTCGACATGTATGAGGAGGAAAATTGTATGGAGGCGGAGCAATTGCCTGTAATAGTGATGTCACCCCCTAGGGAGTCGACACCTGACTGGATGGTCTTATGGAAGGAATTACGTGATAGCGTCAGCACTTTACAAAAGACTGTTGACGACATGAGACAGTCGGCAAATCAGTTAGTATCTGTCCAGGCGTCTCAAACACCGTCAGGGGCTCTAAAGCGCCCGTTACCTCAGATGGTCGACACAGACCCAGACACGGACACTGACTCCAGTGTCGACGGTGAGGAAACAAACGTGTTTTCCAGTAGGGCCACACGTTACATGATCACGGCAATGAAGGAGGTTTTGAACATTTCTGATACTACAAGTACCACAAAAAAGGGTATTATGTGGGGTGTGAAAAAACTACCCGTAGTTTTTTTCTGAATCAGATTAATTAAATGAGGTGTGTGATGAAGCGTGGGTTTCCCCCGATAAAAAACTGCTAATTTCTAAAAAATTATTGGCATTATACCCTTTCCCGCCAGAGGTTAGGGCACGTTGGGAAACACCCCCTAGGGTAGATAAGGCGCTCACACGCTTATCAAAACAAGTGGCGTTACCGTCTCCTGATACGGCCGCCCTCAAGGAGCCAGCTGATAGGAAGCTGGAAAATATCCTAAAAAGTATATACACACATACTGGTGTTATACTGCGACCAGCAATCGCCTCAGCCTGGATGTGCAGTGCTGGGGTGGCTTGGTCGGATTCCCTGACTGAAAATATTGATACCCTGGACAGGGACAGTATATTATTGACTATAGAGCATTTAAAGGATGCATTTCTATATATGCGAGATGCACAGAGGGATATTTGCACTCTGGCATCAAGAGTAAGTGCGCTGTCCATTTCTGCCAGAAGAGGGTTATGGACGCGACAGTGGTCAGGTGATGCGGATTCCAAACGGCATATGGAAGTATTGCCGTATAAAGGGGAGGAGTTATTTGGGATCGGTCTATCGGACCTGGTGGCCACGGCAACGGCTGGGAAATCCACCTTTTTACCCCAGGTCACCTCTCAGCAGAAAAAGACACCGTCTTTTCAGGCTCAGTCCTTTCGTCCCCATAAGGGCAAGCGGGCAAAAGGCCACTCATATCTGCCCCGGGGAAGAGGAAGGGGAAAAAGACTGCAGCAGGCAGCCTCTTCCCAGGAACAGAAGCCCTCCCCCGCTTCTGCCAAGTCCTCAGCATGACGCTGGGGCCTTACAAGCGGACTCAGGTACGGTGGGGGGTCGTCTCAAGAATTTCAGCGCGCAGTGGGCTCACTCGCAAGTGGACCCCTGGATCCTGCAGGTAGTATCTCAGGGGTACAAATTGGAATTCGAGACGTCTCCCCCTCGCCGGTTCCTGAAGTCTGCTTTACCAACGTCTCCCTCCGACAGGGAGGCGGTATTGGAAGCCATTCACAAGCTGTATTCCCAGCAGGTGATAATCAAGGTACCCCTCCTACAACAGTGAAAGGGGTATTATTCCACGCTGTTTGTGGTACCGAAGCCGGACGGCTCGGTGAGACCTATTTTAAATCTGAAATCCTTGAACACTTACATACAAAGGTTCAAATTCAAGATGGGGTCACTCAGAGCAGTGATAGCGAACCTGGAAGAAGGGGACTATATGGTGTCTCTGGACATCAAGGATGCTTACCTCCATGTCCCAATTTGCCCTTCTCACCAAGGGTACCTCAGGTTTGTGGTACAGAACTGTCACTATCAGTTTCAGACGCTGCCGTTTGGATTGTCCACGGCACCCCGGGTCTTTACCAAGGTAATGGCCGAAATGATGATTCTTCTTCGAAGAAAAGGCGTCTTAATTATCCCTTACTTGGACGATCTCCTGATAAGGGCAAGGTCCAGGGAACAGTTAGAGGTCGGAGTAGCACTATCTCAAGTAGTACTACGACAGCACGGGTGGATTCTAAATATTCCAAAATCGCAGCTGATTCCGACGACACGTCTGCTGTTCCTAGGGATGATTCTGGACACAGTCCAGAAAAAGGTGTTTCTCCCGGAGGAGAAAGCCAGGGAGTTATCCGAGCTAGTCAGGAACCTCCTAAAACCAGGCCAAGTGTCAGTGCATCAATGCACAAGGGTCCTGGGAAAAATGGTGGCTTCTTACGAAGCGATTCCATTCGGCAGATTCCACGCAAGAACTTTTCAGTGGGATCTGCTGGACAAATGGTCCGGATCGCATCTTCAGATGCATCAGCGGATAACCCTGTCTTCAAGGACAAGGGTGTCTCTCCTGTGGTGGTTGCAGAGTGCTCATCTTCTAGAGGGCCGCAGATTCGGCATTCAGGACTGGGTCCTGGTGACCACGGATGCCAGCCTGAGAGGCTGGGGAGCAGTCACACAGGGAAGAAATTTCCAGGGCTTGTGGTCAAGCATGGAAACGTCATTTCACATAAATATCCTGGAACTAAGGGCCATTTACAATGCCCTAAGTCAAGCAAGGCCTCTGCTTCAGGGTCAGCCGGTGTTGATCCAGTCGGACAACATCACGGCAGTCGCCCACGTAAACAGACAGGGCGGCACAAGAAGCAGGAGGGCAATGGCAGAAGTTGCAAGGATTCTTCGCTGGGCGGAAAATCATGTGATAGCACTGTCAGCAGTGTTCATTCCGGGAGTGGACAACTGGGAAGCAGACTTCCTCAGCAGACACGACCTTCACCCGGGGGAGTGGGGACTTCACCCAGAAGTCTTCCACATGATTGTGAACCGTTGGGAAAAACCACTCACCACTGTGGAATTAAAATATCTCACATGGAAAGTGGTAATGCTGTTAGCCCTGGCTTCAGCCAGGCGTGTCTCAGAATTGGCGGCTTTATCCTATAAAAGCCCTTACCTAATTTTTCATACGGACAGGGCAGAATTGAGGACTCGTCCTCAATTTCTCCCTAAGGTGGTTTCAGCGTTTCACTTGAACCAGCCTATTGTGGTGCTCCTGCTTCTAAGCAGACTATTGCTCGTTGGATTTGTAGTACAATTCAGCTTGCACATTCTGTGGCAGGCCTGCCACAGCCAAAATCTGTAAAAGCCCATTCCACAAGGAAAGTGGGCTCATCTTGGGCGGCTGCCAGAGGGGTCTCGGCTTTACAACTTTGCCGAGCAGCTACTTGGTCAGGGGCAAACACGTTTGCTAAATTCTACAAATTTGATACCCTGGCTGAGGAGGACCTGGAGTTCTCTCATTCGGTGTTGCAGAGTCATCCGCACTCTCCCGCCCGTTTGGGAGCTTTGGTATAATCCCCATGGTCCTTACGGAGTTCCCAGCATCCACTAGGACGTCAGAGAAAATAAGAATTTACTTACCGATAATTCTATTTCTCGTAGTCCGTAGTGGATGCTGGGCGCCCATCCCAAGTGCGGATTGTCTGCAATACTTGTACATAGTTATTGTTACAAAAATCGGGTTATTATTGTTGTGAGCCATCTTTTCAGAGGCTCCTCTGTTATCATGCTGTTAACTGGGTTCAGATCACAGGTTGTACGGTGTGATTGGTGTGGCTGGTATGAGTCTTACCCGGGATTCAAAATCCTTCCTTATTGTGTACGCTCGTCCGGGCACAGTATCCTAACTGAGGCTTGGAGGAGGGTCATAGGGGGAGGAGCCAGTGCACACCAGGTAGTCCTAAAGCTTTTACTTTTGTGCCCAGTCTCCTGCGGAGCCGCTATTCCCCATGGTCCTTACGGAGTTCCCAGCATCCACTACGGACTACGAGAAATAGAATTATCGGTAAGTAAATTCTTATTTTTAGTTGTTAACAATGCTGAAGTCAAGATTATGGGCCTGCGAGATACTGCCATGGGCATGATTATGGCGAGTTAGCATGTATTATTCAAGCGGCAGCCTGGATTTCTAAATTGTTGCTGCTGTAAAAAATGGTATCCGGACTCGGGGTCAACACCCATTGGTCGACGGTGACTAGGTCGACACTAGAAATAGGTCGACACGACCATTCGGTTGACATAAACAAGATCGACATGCAAAAAGGTTGACATGAGTTTTTAACTTTTTTTCTTTTTTTGAACTTTTTCATACTTTACAATCCACGTGGACTACGATTGGGAACGGTAACCTGTGCCAAGCGCAGCGAGGCACCTTGCCCGAAGCATGGCCAGTGGACACAGTGCACTAATTGGGGTTCCCGGTCACTTTACGAAGAAAACAACACCAAAAAAACATGAAAAACTCATGTTGACCTTTTTTCATGTCGTCCTTGTTTATGGCGACCTAATGGTCGTGTCGACCTATTTCTAGTGTCGACCTAGCCACTGTCGACCAATAGGTGTCGACCTAGACACTGTCGACCCTGAGTCCCATACCCGTAAAAAATATGCGCTAACTCAATTGTATTGCCGGTGTTCCTGCATTTCACAGGTTACTGCATAAGGCCCTATAAGTGTTCTTTTCTTTGTTTGGGTGGAGGGGCTGCCTACTGTATGTGCTTCAGTTTATTCAAATATCAATTCTGGGGGGTGTCCTTTGTATATTAATAGCCTAACAGAACCCAGGTTCAGGGGGAGCAGAACAGCAGAGATACAGTGTGAGCATTCGTTCTCCAGTGTTTCCGACAAAACACACTGTGACATTTCAGTGCTGTAACACAATATTATAGGAGGAGGGGGCTCTCACCGAGATTCTGGGTCTTTCCATCATAAACTGATAATTGAGCCTTGGGCAAGGGAAATCTGTCACACTTAATAGAGTCCTATACAAGGTACTGTATCTGTGTTTTATGCCAGGAAAGGGCAGCATGTAAGCTATACGGGAAACATATGCCGCCTGCGCTGTGTCTGTCATTTGTTACTCTTCCTGAGAGGACACATTCTGAAAGCAGAACTAGGTCGATTGGAAAATGAAATGCCTGCTTTACTGTGAAGAGAAGCAAGGTTATTTTCCTCCGTATAATTGTGTAAGCCGGCAAACAGTTTTTTTTAGTTTTTCCTTTTTTTGTGGGCAAAAATAGAAGGTTAGCAGGTAGATGACAGGATGATTAATTGCCTGTAAGTTAAACCGGGAAAGGGGCTTAGGAGGATCAAGTGCATGAGCTTTTATATCATGTGAGCTACAGAACAAGATAATACCGCAACACAATCTCCTTGTAATTGTCAGGGTGGGAAGCAGACAGCAGGCTCCTTTATAATGCCAGTTTTGTGCATGGAATTCAAAACACATGGTAAAGGTATAACGGGCCTAATTTAGATCTGATAGGTTAGCGCTCAGATAGACGCCGCCCAGACAGTAAATACCCGCCCCGTGCAAGTCTGCGTACGCCGGGCGAAAAGGCTAGCCAGCTGCAAATCTGTTCTCAACTCACTCACCATCTAATGTTTTCTCCAGTCTGTTCGTAGGCCAGGACCTACTCCTACAGTGCGATACAAACAGGCTGATCGGGCCGGAGCTGACGTCACACACCCTCCCTGAAAATGCTTGGGAACGCCTGTGTTTTTCCTGACACTCCCAGAAAATGTCCACTCCCCCAAATGTCTGCTTCCTGTCAATCAGCCTGCGTTCGCCTAGCTATCAAGAAAGACGCAGGATATTTTCGCGGTTTGGCCTCACACCTGCGCATCATGATCCGTACGCACGTGCAGTCATTCGATAATCAGCAATCAGCTCTGAATTAGGCCCAATATTCTAAGTAGTTGCCCGTCTTAAAGGCAACACTCTCCGGTATAAGGTTAACAATGAAGCTGATTGGACAACCACAGTGGCTTGTCCAATTTGTTTCATCAATTACCTTTTAACATACTTTCTCTGACGTCCTAAGTGGATGCTGGGGACTCCGTCAGGACCATGGGGAATAGCGGCTCCGCAGGAGACAGGGCACAAAAGTAAAAGCTTTAGGATCAGGTGGTGTGCACTGGCTCCTCCCCCTATGACCCTCCTCCAAGCCCCAGTTAGGTTTTTGTGCCCGGCCGAGAAGGGTGCAATCTAGGTGGCTCTCCTAAAGAGCTGCTTAGAGTAAAAGTTTTATTAGGTTTTTTATTTTCAGTGAGTCCTGCTGGCAACAGGCTCACTGCAACGAGGGACTTAGGGGAGAAGAAGTGAACTCACCTGCGTGCAGGATGGATTGGCTTCTTAGGCTACTGGACACTAGCTCCAGAGGGACGATCACAGGTACAGCCTGGATGGGTCACCGGAGCCGCGCCGCCGACCCCCTTGCAGATGCTGAAGAGAGAAGAGGTCCAGAAATCGGCGGCTGAAGACTTCTCAGTCTTCATGAGGTAGCGCACAGCACTGCAGCTGTGCGCCATTGCTCTCAGCACACTTCACACCAACGGTCACTGAGGGTGCAGGGCGCTGGGGGGGGCGCCCTGGGCAGCAATGAAAGTACCTATACTGGCTAAAAATACATCACATATAGCCTCTGGGGCTATATGGATGTATTTAACCCCTGCCAGGTTGTCAGAAAAACGGGAGAAGAAGCCCGCCGAAAAGGGGGCGGGGCCTATTCTCCTCAGCACACAGCGCCATTTTCCCTCACAGAACTGCTGGTGGGAAGGCTCCCAGGCTCTCCCCTGCACTGCACTACAGAAACAGGGTTAAAACAGAGAGGGGGGGCACTTATTTGGCGATATGATTATATATTAAGATGCTATAAGGGGAAAACACTTATATAAAGGTTGTCCCTGTATAATTATAGTGTTTTGGTGTGTGCTGGCAAACTCTCCCTCTGTCTCCCCAAAGGGCTAGTGGGGTCCTGTCCTCTATCAGAGCATTCCCTGTGTGTGTGCTGGGTGTCGGTACGTGTGTGTCGACATGTATGAGGACGATGTTGGTGAGGAGGCGGAGCAATTGCCTGTAATGGTGATGTCACTCTCTAGGGAGTCGACACCGGAATGGATGGCGTATTTAGGGAATTACGTGATAATGTCAACACGCTGCAAGGTCGGTTGACGACATGAGACGGCCGGCAAACAAATTAGTACCTGTCCAGGCGTCTCAAACACCGTCAGGGGCTTTAAAACGCCCATTTACCTCAGTCGGTCGACACAGACACAGACAGGGACACTGACTCCAGTGTCGACGGTGAAGAAACAAACGTATTTTCCTTTAGGGCCACACGTTACATGTTAAGGGCAATGAAGGAGGTGTTACATTTTTCTGATACTACAAGTACCACAAAAAAGGGTATTATGTGGGGTGTGAAAAAACTACCTGTAGTTTTTCCTGAATCAGATAAATTAAATGAAGTGTGTGATGATGCGTGGGTTTCCCCCGATAGAAAATTATTGGCGGTATACCCTTTCCCGCTAGAAGTTATGGCGCATTGGGAAACTCCCCTTAGGGTGGATAAGGCGCTCACACGCTTATCAAAACAAGTGGCGTTACCGTCTCCAGATACGGCCGCCCTCAAGGAGCCAACTGATAGGAGGCTGGAAAATATCCTAAAAAGTATATACACACATACTGGTGTTATACTGCGACCAGCGATCGCCTCAGCCTGGATGGGCAGCGCTGGGGTGGCTTGGTCGGATTCCCTGACTGAAAATATTGATACCCTTGACAGGGACAGTATTTTATTGACTATAGAGCATTTAAAGGATGCATTTCTATATATGCGAGATGCACAGAGGGATATTTGCACTCTGGCATCAAGAGTAAGTGCGATGTCCATATCTACCAGAAGATGTTTATGGACACGACAGTGGTCAGGTGATGCAGATTCC
This sequence comes from Pseudophryne corroboree, assembly GCF_028390025.1. Classification (NCBI taxonomy): domain Eukaryota; kingdom Metazoa; phylum Chordata; class Amphibia; order Anura; family Myobatrachidae; genus Pseudophryne; species Pseudophryne corroboree. The sequence goes on along the minus strand of NC_086452.1, from coordinate 420,282,532 downwards.
AAACGGCACATGGAAGTATTGCCGTATAAAGGGGAGGAGTTATTTGGGGTCGGTCCATCGGACCTGGTGGCCACGGCAACAGCTGGAAAATCCACCTTTTTTACCCCAAGTCACATCTCAGCAGAAAAAGACATCGTCTTTTCAGCCTCAGTCCTTTCGTCCCCATAAGGGCAAGCGGGCAAAAGGCCAGTCATATCTGCCCAGGGATAGAGGAAAGGGAAGAAGACTGCAGCAGGCAGCCCATTCCCAGGAACAGAAGCCCTCCACCGCTTCTGCCAAGTCCTCAGCATGACGCTGGGGCCGTACAAACAGGTGCGGTGGGGGGTCGTCTCAAGAGTTTCAGCACGCAGTGGGCTCACTCGCAAGTGGACCCCTGGATCCTACAAGTAGTATCCCAGGGGTACAGATTGGAAATTCGAGACGTCTCCCCCTCGCAGGTTCCTGAAGTTTGTTTTACCAACGTCTCCCTCCGACAGGGAGGCAGTATTGGAAACAATTCACAAGCTGTATTCCCAGCAGGTGATAATCAAAGTACCCCTCCTACAACAAGGAAAGGGGTATTATTCCACACTATATTGTGGTACTGAAGCCAGACGGCTCGGTGAGACCTATTCTAAATCTGAAATATTTGAACACTTACATACAAAGGTTCAAATCAAGATGGAGTCACTCAGAGCAGTGATAGCGAACCAGGAAGAAGGGGACTATATGGTGTCCCTGGACATCAGGGATGCTTACCTCCATGTCCCAATTTGCCCTTCTCACCAAGGGTACCTCAGGTTCGTGGTACAGAACTGTCACTATCAGTTTCAGACGCTGCCGTTTGGATTGTCCACGGCACCCCGGGTCTTTACCAAGGTAATGGCCGAAATGATGATTCTTCTTCAAAGAAAATGGACGATCGCCTGATAAGGGCAAGGTCCAGAGAACAGTTGGAGGTCGGAGTAGCACTATCTCAAGTAGTTCTACGACAGCACGGGTGGATTCTAAATATTCCAAAATCGCAGCTGTTTCCGACGACACGTCTGCTGTTCCTAGGGATGATTCTGGACACAGTCCAGAAAAGGGTGTTTCTCCCGGAGAAGAAAGCCAGGGAGTTATCCGAGCTAGTCAGGAACCTCCTAAAACCAGGAAAAGTGTCAGTGCATCATTGCACAAGGGTCCTGGGAAAAATGGTGGCTTCTTACGAAGCGATTCCATTCGGCAGATTTCACGCAAGAACTTTTCAGTGGGATCTGCTGGAAAAATGGTCCGGATCGCATCTTCAGATGCATCAGCGGATAACCCTGTCTCCAAGGACAAGGGTGTTTCTTCTGCGGTGGCTGCAGAGTGCTCATCTACTAAAGGGCCGCAGATTCGGCATTCAGGACTGGGTCCTGGTAACCACGGATGCCAGCCTGAGAGGCTGGGGAGCAGTCACACAGGAAAAAAAAATTCCAGGGAGTGTGATCAAGTCTGGAGACTTCTCTCCACATAAATATACTGGAGCTAAGGACAATTTACAATGCTCTAAGCTTAGCAAGACCTCTGCTTCAAGGTCAGCCGGTATTGATCCAGTGGGACAACATCACGGCAGTCGCCCACGTAAACAGACAGGGCGGCACAAGAAGCAGGAGGGCAATGGCAGAAACTGCAAGGATTCTTCGCTGGGCGGAAAATCATGTGATAGCACTGTCAGCAGTGTTCATTCCGGGAGTGGACAACTGGGAAGCAAACTTCCTCAGCAGGCACGACCTCCACCCGGGAGAGTGGGGACTTCATCGGGAAGTCTTCCACATGATTGTGAACCGTTGGGAAAGACCAAAGGTGGACATGATGGCGTCCCGCCTGAACAAAAAACTGGACAGGTATTGCGCCAGGTCAAGAGACCCTCAGGCAATAGCTGTGGACGTTCTGGTAACACCGTGGGTGTACCAGTCGGTGTATGTGTTCCCTCCTCTGCTTCTCATACCCAAGGTACTGAGAATTATAAGACGTAGAGGAGTAAGAACTATACTCGTGGCTCCGGATTGGCCAAGAAGGACTTGGTACCCGGAACTTCAAGAAATGCTCACAGAGGACTCATGGCCTCTGCCGCTAAGAAGGGACTTGCTTCAGCAAGTACCATGTCTGTTTCCAAGACTTACCGCGGCTGCGTTTGACGGCATGGCGGTGGAACGCCGGATCCTAAGGGAAAAAGGCATTCCGGAAGAGGTCATTCCTACCCTGGTCAAAGCCAGGAAGGAGGTGACCGCACAACATTATCACCACATGTGGCGAAAATATGTTGCGTGGTGTGAGGCCAGGAAGGCCCCACGAAGAAATTTCAACTCGGTCGATTCCTGCATTTCCTGAAAACAGGAGTGTCTATGGGCCTCAAATTGGGGTCCATTAAGGTTCAAATTTCGGCCCTGTCAATTTTCTTCCAGAAAGAATTGGCTTCAGTTCCTGAAGTCCAGAAGTTTGTCAAGGGAGTACTGCATATACAACCCCCTTTTGTGCCTCCAGTGGCACTGTGGGATCTCAACGTAGTTCTGGGATTCCTCAAATCACATTGGTTTAAACCGCTCAAATCTGTGGATTTGAAATATCTCACATGAAAAGTGACCATGCTGTTGGCCCTGGCCTCGGCCAGGCGAGTGTCAGAATTGGCGGCTTTGTCTCACAAAGCCCATATCTGATTGTCCATTCGGACGGGGCAGAGTTGCGGACTCGTCCCCAGTTTCTCCCTAAGGTGGTGTCAGCGTTTCACCTGCACCAGTTTATTGTGGTACCTGCGGCTACTAGGGACTTGGAGGACTCCAAGTTGCTAGATGTTGTCAGGGCCCTGAAAATATAGGTTTCCAGGACGGCTGGAGTCAGGAAAACTGACTTGCTGTTATCCTGTAGGCACCCAAAAATCTGGGTGCTCTTGCTTCTAAGCAGACGATTGCTAGTTGGATGTGTAGTACAATTCAGCTTGCACATTCTGTGGCAGCACTGCCACAGCCAAAATATGTAAATGCCCATTCCACAAGGAAGGTGGGCTCATCTTGGGCGGCTGCCCGAGGGGTCTCGGCTTTACAACTTTGCCGAGCTGCTACTTGGTCAGGGGCACACCCTGGCTGAGGAGGACCTGGAGTTCTCTCATTCGGTGCTGCAGAGTCATCCGCACTCTCCCGCCCGTTTGGGAGCTTTGGTATAATCCCCATGGTCCTGACGGAGTCCCCAGCATCCACTTAGGACGTCAGAGAAAATAAGAATTTACTTACCGATAATTCTATTTCTCGTAGTCCGTAGTGGATGCTGGGCGCCCATCCCAAGTGCGGATTGTCTGCAATACTTGTACATAGTTATTGTTACAAAAATCGGGTTATTATTGTTGTGAGCCATCTTTTCAGAGGCTCCGCTGTTATCATGCTGTTAACTGGGTTCAGATCACAAGTTGTACAGTGTGATTGGTGTGGCTGGTATGAGTCTTACCCGGGATTCAAAATCCTTCCTTATTGTGTACGCTCGTCCGGGCACAGTATCCTAACTGAGGCTTGGAGGAGGGTCATAGGGGGAGGAGCCAGTGCACACCACCTGATCCTAAAGCTTTTACTTTTGTGCCCTGTCTCCTGCGGAGCCGCTATTCCCCATGGTCCTGACGGAGTCCCCAGCATCCACTACGGACTACGAGAAATAGAATTATCGGTAAGTAAATTCTTATTTTCCAACTGTCCCAATTTTGGTGGGACAGTCCCCTTTTTCCTGGACTGTCCCACCCGCAGTGTCCTGTGGGTGGGGCAGTTTCGAGTCGTCCTATCGCTGCTCTGTGTCTCTATTCATTGGAGAGAGGGACTTTGATCTTGTCCAGCAGCTCACGAGCAATGGTCATGATAATGTCGATTATCTTTACAGGAATAAAAGCTATACCTTAAACACACCATCAATACACTTTAAACCTTTAGCCGCTGCGGCCGCTATACTTAGTTCACACTCTACGCACCTTTTACGCTATGTCCGCAAATAGCGTAAAAGTACAGTGTACGGACTTTGCGTACACACGCCGCGCTGACGGTACAAAGTACACTCAGCGCGTACACACCCAGAGATACACTTAAAACCTTCTACAGCAATGCAATAATAACAATAATAATACACTTTAAACCTTAGCAGGGCAATGAGCACACGACACCAATTGTGATCAACCGCTGGGTTCCGACACCACAGTGGATTATTTCTGAAAGGGGGGTTACAATACAAATTATACACTACAATACAGACAATATATATAACAGAATAATGGCTACAGTCAATGTACATACGTGAGAATATTCGCGTGCGCTTCCTGGTCCAGTCCTCCGTAATCAAATAGATAACGTTGTGAGTCTAGTGTCTGGCCGCTCTGCAGCAGGCTTTATTTATACAAGTCTTCCAAAAGCAATACAATGGATACTGTAATCCCTTTGTCCATTGGACACAGGGATGCACCTTTACAGTACAGGAGAGGTCATAGGTTGATTTGAAAAGGTAGGCGATGTCTTTCTCAACTGTTCTTGTGGGTGGTCTCCTCTGGATTCCCGCCGCATACATAATATACAGTAAATAAGGGTTTTATACTAAACTTTGGAAGCTGGGCAATCTTGTGTTATTGTAGCGTGGCTACTGTCTCACCTTTAAACTAAACGAACTATTGTGTAATTTGTACTTAGCGACCGTATTCTTACGCAATTTGCGTAAACACGCGACCGTGCTTACGCCGCGTGTGCAGTTCCGTACCTTGTCCGAGACACGTGTACAAAACCGTACGTCCGCAATAGCACAAATCATACAATTTCTATAAATGTGAGCAATATTAACTATAATTGCTCACTTAACACGCCACACAGTTCCTCTGTATAAACCTTTATAACTAGGCCAGACTGCGTTTGTGTTTTACACTTACTTCCTTTGTTTATATTACAAATCTAGTAATCTGAATGTTATGGCAACAATGTGGGAGAGTATGCACAGGGTATGGGTGTACGCTTTTGTTGTGTACGCATTTGGCGACAAAAATAAATTCACAGATTTTAAATAGCTTTTTTCCTGCTTACCTTACGAGTTCTTACCAGCATCCCTACAAACCATACAGAGCAGACACCATCTAATCAGCAATTAAGTAGGGTTTTCAGTATATCCACCGACCAAGAAAAGGATACGTAGGATCCCCCGTCCACCCTTATGCTGATAGATTATGTCTGCTTGTGACCTGTTAAGCAGTAAAAATGTGGAAAATCGGACGATGCCCCCAATTGATAGTGTCGATTATCTTTACAGGAATAAAAGCTATACCTTAAACACACCATCAATACACTTTAAACCTTTAGCCGCTGCGGCCGCTATACTTAGTTCACACTCTACGCACCTTTACACTATTTGCGGACAGAGTCCCGTACAGTGTACGGACTTTGCGTACACACGCCGCGCTGACGGTACAAAGTACTCTCAGCGCGTACACACCCAGAGATACACTTAAAACCTTCTACAGCAATGCAATGCAATAATAACAATAATAATACACTTTAAACCTTAGCAGGGCAATGAGCACACGACACCAATTGTGATTAACCGCTGGGTTCCGACACCACAGTGGATTATTTCTGAAAGGGGGGTTACAATACAAATTATACACTACAATACAGACAATATATATAACAGAATAATGGCTACAGTCAATGTACATACGTGAGAATATTCGCGTGCGCTTCCTGGTCCAGTCCTCCGTAATCAAATAGATAACGTTGTGAGTCTTGTGTCTGGCCGCTCTGCAGCAGGCTTTATTTATACAAGTCTTCCAAAAGCAATACAATGGATACTGTAATCCCTTTGTCCATTGGACACAGGGATGCACCTTTACAGTACAGGAGAGGTCATAGGTTGGTTTGAAAAGGTAGGCGATGTCTTTCTCAACTGTTTTTGTGGGTGGTCTCCTCTGGATTCCCGCCGCATACATAATATACAGTAAATACAGTTTATATCTATATTCTGCTTCTGCACATAACTATCCGCAGGAACATGCGATCTTCCGCAGACCAACACCGGAATGTTTCCCTTAAAATACCCTACAGCTGGATACCAAATACCACCTTATTACCTTAGTCTGTCCCCTCTTATCCTGTAAAGGTGAATCCCTTTGTTCTGCAACCATTTAAACAGCTATAACTTTCTGATGTGGTGCAAGGAGACTATGTGTACATTGTGCACTACTTGGATTAAATATGTAATGTGTTCTGATGGCCCTCCATGCGTACACAAACTCTGCCGTAAATACCCATACGATGCGCAGGACCGCGGGAGCGACCATACGCAGAGTGCGTACATGTGCACGCACTGCAGAACAAGTGTACGCGCAGTGGGCATGTGTGTGCAGTTTATACGTGCTGTGTGTTCTTCAATATTTTTCGACTTTGACAGTCATGTCCCCACAGTGAGAAAAACGGGGGAGTGACTTGTGTTCGCAGCATTATCTAAGATACCACGTCACCTAGCCGTGAGGCCACACCCCTAATTTTGGGCATGCTCCTGTGGTGCACGCTGGGGTGTCCCTCTTCCCTACCAAAGTTGGAAGGTATGTTCTAATGAACATTCCAAAATGTAGCTACAGTAGGTGAGGCTATATTAGTGTTGGGAGCATGTCCAAGATCTCGCCAGGATCAAGTGCAGACCAGGGGAGTAACTAGTCATTTGTGGGGCCCCTAAGCAATATATGTAATGGCCCCATGTTTTGCCCAATGGCAAAAAAAAGATCATATAGAAACATGGGATAGACTAGAAAGACAGGCCGCCAATTAGATGGGGGCCCCGTAGCAGCTGCACCGATGGTAGTTATGGCCATGCCGGCATTTGGTGGAGCTACTGCAAATGTGAGATTCCAGTAGACAGACGCTGTAAGTTGCAGATACAGGATCTGTATACGTCATTTGGTAAGTTTAGTCAAGTGGCCCTTCCCCTTTTCAAGCAAGCATATCCGTTATAAGCCTCAACCTTTGCTTGAAAAGTGTGGAATCTTCAATGGAATTTATTGGTCTTATATCTTGCTTTAGCTTAAGTATAGTATATCTGTCCCTGCATTACGAGTCCCTCTGTATCTGTCCCGCATTATACAGGGTCGCTCGCTTTTGAGGAATATATTAGTCTCCGCAGCCTCGGTTAGACCTGCCCATTGTCAGTGATGTCTGACAGAACATCAGAATGAATGAGCTCCAGTCTGATCTGCCACCAGTCTGTCCCTGTACTACCGAGTATCAGAGACTGCAATGACATGTAAGTAACATGTAGGGAGAAGTGAGGGAGGCTACCGCTTGTTCCTTTTTGTTGCGCGTGGGTGTTTTTTCATAGTACGCTTTTTTTCAGGGAACTTGCATTGCCTACGTTAAGGTGAGCCATGACAGTCGATGGAGGTGACATGTAGAGTCAGTGAAAGTTCAGAAAGTGCATTTTATGGTCATGTTGACGTGAATTAGACAAAATGCAGCCTAAAAGTTTAACAGAGGAAGGGGCCCATGTGTATTCTCCAAGTGCCTCGCCCCCTCTCTTGCCGGCACATGTCCCAAGTACACTTTGGCTCTGTGCCATAGTATACTGTGCTATGCCAATCTCAGGGAACATGTGGTCTGTACCATTTCCCCCACGAATTCTACAGTGCCAACATTGAGGTATTATGAATGGGTGTGCACATCATAGACACGCCCACGGTCTGGCGGGTGTGGACTTGCTGGTGCTAAAACTCTGAAGCAAGTTGATGATGACTGCTACAGGCCACATCTGGTTGGTTTAATGCATCCAAGTCACGCCCATTGATGTAAATGAAATAAAATTTCTGAAAGCAAGATAACATTGTACTATGGACTTAATTCAGCATGAAACGCTGCTCTGACAGTGTTCGCGTACTGAAGCCCTCTACAGTGTGCGCAAGCGCATAAGCCGCACTGCTCGTGCACACACAGTGAGATGTGCGAACAACTCTGACTGACAGGCAGAGGTGTTTGTGGGGCGGAAGGGGGCATTGCTGCAGTGTTTTAGGGGAGCGGTCCAGACAACATAGGCGTGTCCAGACCGTTTCTGGGGTGGGCCTAAACATGGCGAGCTGTCGTCTGCCTTAGCAGCTGGCTGCGTAGGCAGAGGGCAACCCTAAACATGAGAGAGCATGTTTGTGGTGGGGAGCAAGAACGGGCATGCGAGGAGCACTTGCCCTGTGCCCCTGCCCCCCCCCCCCCCCCGCCCCCGGGGTAAAGGGTTGTAGATGTGTGATTTATTGCACATCTACAACCCATGCTGAATTAGGCCTGAATACCTATTTCTGCTGCGGGGTACACTCGGCTCCACAAGGGTAGACATTAAGGGGTAGAGTAGGATCTTGATCCGAGGCACCAACAGGCCCAAAAGCTTTGACTGTTCCCAGAATGCATAGCGCCGCCTCCTCTATAACCCCGCCTCCCTCCCTGCACAGGAGCTCAGTTTTGTAGTTAGTGCTGCAGATAGCAGGCACTTAACAGAGGGGCTGCTCCTGGCAGCCCTAAGAAGAGCTTATTTCTGAAGAAAAGTGAAGACCACAAGGGCTGCAGCAGAGTTTAGATGTCAGGAGACATTCCCTGCTGCAGCTCCATCACTCCCCAGCGGCGCTGTACACTCCCGTGTCCTGGTTGCCGGGTAACTACAGCAGGAGGCTCCGGTTTTCTTCTCGTTAGACACAAACGGCTGGGGCTCTCCAGGATCGCGTGGCCACACTTCGGGAGGTGGTAAGTGGGTCCCGTTCGTGGGACCCACGCTTTATCGCTATCCGGCGCGGTCGGTGGGAGGCCGGCCGCGCGCGCTGGCGTGGACACTGTGACAGTACAGGCGACCCCACTAGGCCACCAGGGCGTGGGCACAGGTCAGTTTCTCTTATAAACCGTTTTATACAAGCCCATAGTACCGATGGTTATGTCCAACAGGGGGGATAGGGCTTAGACCTGTAGCCCCAGCCCCAGGGCGCCATTTACAGTAAATGTTCCCGCCCTGGAGCTGCATATCTCTCTCTCCCTCACTCCCAGTCAGTGTTTGGGTGCCATTTCTCTCAGCTACACTGCTCCTGGGACTGCTTGGGCAAATCCTCCTTTGTAAAGCCCCCTGACAGTCAGCGCTGTGCCTTTACAAGACACTTAAGTATTCTACATGTCGTTTAGACAGTGATAGTTAAGAAAGAGTGCATTTGGTCAGGGTTATTTGGTACAATTTCCCTGTGATATACATCCAGTCTTTACTGTGCAGTGTTATATATTGATTACATAGCTATATATAAGCTAGTCCAGTGCAGTATTATTGCTTGTCATAACGTCTGCATTGTACAAACTGTGACTATATGTGTGCGCATTGGCCTGCTGTGTAACTTCCATTTCGTGTCTCTCACTCAGCTTGCTATCCCTATATTCTGTAACCTGTGGGGGCTAGGTGCGTCAGATTTATTAGAATATAATATAGGATATTCACAAGATATACTTTTATTGTATTTTTCTCTGTGATTTTAGTCACCGTATCTCTCTCGATTCCCTGTTTGTGCTGACTACACTGCGCAGGGGTTTGGGTAAGAGGTATTGTGCTGCTGCCAATTTGTACTGTGTTACCTTATACTGCAAGTTATAACATGTCTGCTTATGAGGGTAACGGTTCTGGGGCTGAACACATTGGCAGTTGTGCTGAAGCCGCAGATACCTTTGAGGAAAATATAGCAGCTGAGGGCTCTGGTTCTGGGGGTTCCTTGCCCCCCAGTGGGACTGTTACAACGGGAGTCTAGAATGACCCACCGTGGGCTACTGTCTCCACACTACTGAATACGCTAGTTACTAAACTAACGCCTCCTATGGGACCTCCTATGCCGGTCCAACCGTATATGGTCCCCGCGGTTAATCCGCCGTGGGCAGATAACTTGTCCGCTCAGTTAAAGAAATTGAACCAGTCACTGACTACTAAAAAGTCTGACCCTCGCTCGCCTAAAACCAAGGGGTCCTCTAAGCGGGCCATTACTTCCTCACAATCCACTGCTGTCACTGACACCTCGTCTGATGAAGATGGCGTTTACACTGACACCACAAATTCTGACACTGATAATACTGATGGGGATAGTAGTTCACAAGTGGATGTTCCTGATGTATTGGAGGCTATTAAGTTGATTCTACAAATTACGGATGATCCAGAGCCATCCGTTCCTCCTAAGAAGCCAGATAGATTCAAGCATCAGAAGGTGGTTAAACAAGTTTTACCTCATTCTGATCACCTGGTTGATATATGTCAGGAATCCTGGGAAAATCCAGGTAAGAAGTTCGTGCCTCACAAAAAGTTGCTTCCTCGCTGTCCCCTCACGCCAGAGCTGTCTAAAAATTGGGAGACACCTCCTCCAGTGGATTTGCATGTGGCAAGGATGGTGGTTTCCTCAGCTCTACCTGTCACTACTGTCACGTCTCTGAAAGAGCCTACGGATAAACGTGTGGAGGGTTGCCTGAAAGCGATCTACACCCTCACGTGTGCTGCGCAACGGCCCACTATTGCAGCGACATGGGCTGCAGAAGCAATTGAAGCGTCGGCCTAAGAGTTGGAAGCTGAAATCTCTTCTGACCATGCTAGACGATGCTTGTCATATATTGTCACAGCTTCTCACTATATTAAAGAGGCGGCTTCTGATGCCGGTGTTCTGGCAGCCAAGGCTTCTACTACGTCAGTCCTGGCTCGCCGGATATTGTGGCTGAGATCCTGGTCTGTGGATCTGGATTCTAGAAAAACCCTGGAGGTACTCCCTTTTAAGGGAGATATCCTGTTCGGAGAGGACTTAAATAAGATAGTGGCTGATTTGGCTACTGCCAAAACAGCCTGTCTGCCAAGTACTGCTCCTTCTGTGACGAAGGCTAAAAGTACTTCCTTTCGTCCTTCAGGTAAAGCAAAAGGACAGGCATACCAAAAACAGGCCCGCACTTCCAAACCTGGTAAATCAAAACCCAAAAGAGCCTGGGCTGCCCGTCAGGCAGCTTCCAAGACCAATAAGCCTGCCGTATGACGGGGCGGGCCTCCCCCTGGGGGACCCCAGTGTGGGGGGCCGGCTTCTAGGGTATACCCAGGAATGGTTGAAGACCACTTCAGATGCCTGGGTACGGGAAGTCGTCACTCGAGGTTACGCCATAGCATTCAAAAACCGTACCCCTCATCGATTTTGCCTGACAGACGTCCCTTCGGACCAGACAAAGGCAAAGACTCTTCATTTGGTGGTACAGACCCTCCTGGAAACAGGAGTGGTAGTACAGGTGCCCCTTGCTCAGAGGGGCCAGGGGTACTATTCTCCGCTGTTTCTAGTCCCGAAACCGAATGGGTCCTCTCGGCCCATTCTCAACCTCAAGGCGTTGAACAAGTTTGTGAGAATCTCCAAGTTCCATATGGAAACCCTTCACTCTATTGTTCTGGCCTTGGAACCTGGGGATTATATGGTCTCCCTGGATATACAGGATGCTTACCTGCATATTCCTATAGCAGTGTCGCATCAGCAATACCTGAGGTTTGCGGTTGGCAACCTCCATTACCAGTTTCGGGCGTTACCTTTTGGTTTAACCACGGCTCCGCGAGTCTTCACCAAAGTTATGGCGGTGATGACGGCGGTACTCTGCCGTCAAGGGCTCAGGATCCTACCATATCTGGACGACTTGTTGATCCTGGCAAATTCCTCAGAAATTCTCCAACGTCACCTAGATCTGACTGTCCGGTTTCTGCAAGCCCATGGGTGGCTCATCAACTGGAAGAAATCCTCCCTGGTCCCTGCTCAGAGCATGGTGCACCTGGGAGCGTTCTTGGACACTCACAACCAACGGTTGTTCTTGTCTCAGGAGAAAGTCCTGAAGCTTCAGGATAGGATTCGTTGCTTCTTCTCTCGTCCGCAAGTGTCGATACATGCGGCGATGCAGGTGCTGGGCCTCATGGTGTCGGCATTCGACATGGTGGAGTATGCTCAAGAGACTGATCCTGGCCAAGTGGGATGGCCTGCCTCACCGGATCAGGTCTCACATGATCTCATTGACTCCGGAGGTCCGCCTGTCACTGGCCTGGTTGCTCCAGGACCAACGATTGTGCAGGGGTCGTCCCTTCTGGATACCCGACTGGGTCCTGTTGACAACGGATGCCAGCCTAAGGGGTTGGGGCACGGTGTTGGAGCAACACTTCCTTCAGGGTCGGTGGACCAAGGAGGAGTCTCACCTCCCGATCAACATTCTGGAATTGCGGGCGGTCTTCAACTCATTGAACCTGGCCCAGCATTTAATACAGAACCGTCCTGTTCAAGTACAGTCGGACAATACCACCACAGTGGCTTACATAAATCATCAAGGTGGCACTCGAAGCCGCTTGCCAATGAAGGAAGTCTCACGGATTCTTCAATGGGCGGAACGCCATCTACCGGCCATATCGGCAATATTCATTCTGGGAGTCCTGAATTGGGAAGCAGGCTTTCTCAGTCGTCAGGACGTACACGCCGGAGGGTGGGGCCTCCATCCAGAAGTATTTCAACTCCTAGTGGAAAGGTGAGGCCTTCCAGACGTGGATCTGATGGCGTCTCGACACAATCACAAGGTTCCGGTCTTCGGAGCAAGGACAAGGGATCCTCACGCAGCACTCGTGGATGCGCTGACGGTGCCATGGAAGTTTCGGCTGCCGTACGTGTTCCCTCCAGTGTCACTCCTGTCCAGGGTAATTCGGAAGTTCAAGCAGGAAGCAGGAATCCTGCTTCTCATAGCTCCAGCGTGGCCCAGACGGCACTGGTTCTCAGACCTTCAGAGCGTCCAATTCTACTTCCACAGCGCCCAGACCTCCTCGTTCAGGGCCCATGTGTCCACCAGGACCTGGCCCGGCTGTCGTTGACGGCGTGGCTCTTGAAGCTTCCGTCTTGAGGGCTAAAGGGTTTTCTGAGGAGGTCATTCAAACTATGTTGCAGGCCCGGAAACTGGCTTCTGCTCGGATTTACAATAGGGTCTGGTACTCTTACTTTGTTTGGTGCGCATCTAACAATTATGACGCTTCCAAGTTTAGTACAGCCAAGCTTTTGGCTTTTCTTCAGCAGGGCCTAGACCTTACCTGATGTTCATACCTTTACTCAGGGTGTGTTGCGTATCCAACCTCCATATGTCCCGGCTGTGGCTCCTTGGGATTTGTCGTGGTTTTGGAGGCATCGCAAGAGTCTCCACTTGAACCTCTTGCTTCAGCTGATCTTAAGTGGCTTTCCCTTAAGGTGGTGTTTCTGCTGGCTATTGCCTCTGCTAGAAGGGTGTCGGATTTGGGTGCCTTATCTTGTAGTTCCCCATATCTGATATTTCACCGTGATCGGGCGGTTCTTAGGACTCGTACCGGATATTTACCTAAGGTGGTTTCTTCGTTCCACCTTAATCAGGAGATAGTGGTTTCGGCCCCTCTCTCTCCTGACTTGTCTTCCAAAGAGAGGTCTTTGGATGTGGTACGGGCTCTCTGTATCTGTGAAGAGAACTGCATCTATTAGGAAATGTGATTCTCTCTGTGTTTTGTTTGGTTTTCACAAACGTGGCTGGCCTGCTCACAAGCAGACTGTGGCCAGATGGATTAGAATGGTGATTGCGCATACGTATGTGAAGGCTGGTCTGTCAGCTCCTGCTCACATTACGGCCCATTCTACTCGGTCTGTTGGACCTTCTTGGGCGGCCCGCCGTGGTGCGACCCTTGAACAATTGTGCAAGGCGGCTACGTGGTCCTCAGTGAACACGTTCATAAGGTTCTATGCCTTCGATACTGCCACTTCCCAGGATGCTTCCTTTGGGCGCCGGGTTCTTGTGACCACTACAGTGCGTCCCCTCCCATAAGGAACTGCTTTAGGACATCACCAATGTCTGTCCTTATGGAGCCCAGTGTACCCCTCAGCAGAAAACGAGATTTATGGTAAGAACTTACCGTTATTAAATCTCTTTCTGCGAGGTACACTGGGCTCCACAAGGCGCCCACCCTGACGTACTTAGCTTCTTCGGGTTGGTATGGCATTAGCCGCTGACGCTTCTCCTGTCGTGAGCGTGTAGTGTATGTTGCTACTAACTGTTGTCGTCTCTTTTCCTGCTACTGCATTGGGTTGGTTAACTAAAAACTGAGCTCCTGTGCAGGGAGGCGGGGTTATAGAGGAGGCGGCGCTATGTATCTTGGGAACAGTCAAAGCTTTTGAGCCTGTTGGTGCCTCGGATCAAGATCCTACTCTACACCCCAATGTCTATCCTTGTGGAGCCCAGTGTACCTTGCAGAAAGAGATTTAACAACGGTAAGTTCTTACCATAAATCTCGTTTTTACAAGAATAAAGTGTTTTCAACACTGATGGAAAGAAGATTCCCATATCAGGGTTGTATAGAATAATAATAATACAATTTTCCATTAGTTTATCCGCACTGGGTACTTATCTGTGCTTTCCAGCTGTTTACTGTACTGTATACTGCGATTCTTAGCAAGTTTTGCGCTCACAGTCAAGCCACACCTCCTATCATATGCCTGGTACATCTACTCCTGCTACTTGCTTGGAAAGGGGCAGTTTCGTTACTAGACATTTTGGTGCTCTGTGCCAGAAAAAGAATTGGAGCCCCCTCTTCCACTATATTTAAAATAGGGACAGAAAAAAAAATATATAGGGGCATGGCCACAGAATAGTACACCTCAGTAGAGGCCCTTATACACATTACACCACAGTAGAGGCCCTTACACACATTACACCACAGTAGAGGCCCTGATACACATTATGCCAGGTACAGCCCTTGATACACATTACTCCAGGTAGAGCTCACATTATGCCAGGTGGAGCCCCTGATACACATTATGCCAGGTGGAGACCCTGATACACATTATGCCAGGTAGAGCCCACATTATGCCAGTTAGAGCCCCTGATACACATTACGCCAGGTAGAGCTCACACTATGCCAGGTAGAGTCCCTGATACACATTATGTCAGGTAGAGTCCACATTATTCCAGTTAGAGCCCCTGATACACAGTATGCCAATCAGAGCCCACATTATGCCAGGCAGAGCCCCTGACACACATTATGCCAGGTATAGCACCTGCAGGTGGTGGTGGATGTCTGTGTGTGTGTGTGTGTGTGTGGTCTGCCCCCCCCCCCCCCCCCCCCCCCCGGAGCACACAGCTTTGTCTTACAATGATGCAAGTACAGAGCGGAAACCAGGACAGGCACAGCATGCACAAGCTGCTGCACTACCCGGCTACCGTTCTATGTAGCCCTGTAACAAGTAGCCAGGAGCTGCAGCTAACTAACACAGACACACAGAGCGGCGTGGATCTGCTGGTGTTGCTGACGGTTCTAGGCTCGCAGCACATATGCTCTGTGTGCCAGGCTCCGCTGACACACACCTAGTTATGGCCCTGGGGACGGGGTCCTGCTTGCTACCTATACAGAATTGGTTGCATTTCGTATCTGCGGCATATCTGTGACTTTTTTCGCACATTTTCTGATTACACTTACGTTAGACTCTGAATAAGGCCCAGTAAATGCCATCATTTTGTGGTTGAACCATTCATAAGAATTCAGCCTATCAATTCATGAGAAGTCTGTGACATCACTAAATAAATCATCTGTGACTTGTACTACCCATATTACACACACACAGGGGATAACATTCTCTGTTAAAGAATGTAAATGAGAATCACAGAACATTCTCTTGTATTTGCTGTCTTTACATGCAAAACTACTTGTAGACTCTTTGTGCAGCACAGCATAACTAAGTATTTAAGTGTCTTTTCCCCCCCACATTTATTAAAAATGCATTTTATTTTAATTCATTTTCCTGTCTTGAAGATAGTGGTTATTCTCTCTGCGTCTTCAGTTCTGGAAGCTGAATGTGTATGCTTAGAAATGCATACGTGTTATACCTTTTAGTGAATAACATTACAGAGCACCCAGGATCTTTAGGTCATTACAGAAGCCAGGAGGCGGCTGGAGCTAGCCAAATACGCGGAGCAGTATGTAAGTCATTATTGTGCCCTATACGATGCTGCAGGTTTATTTCTTTATTCTTGTACTGTCAGAATTGTGATAATGTTCAGACTAGGTTTTTATTTCTCAAAAAAATCCACTTTTAACACAGGATTAGATAATATAATGAGCTCAGCAAGAGATGTTACTGAAGTCACAGTGCTGGAAAAGCCAGGTGTACTAGATTATGTGTGATATAAACATCACAGACATGCATTTCTTGGTACCCAAAACAGGGGGTCATTCCGAGTTGTTCGCTCGCAAGCTGCTTTTAGCAGCTTTGCACACGCTAAGCCGCCGCCTACTGGGAGTGAATCTTAGCATATTAAAATTGCGAACGAAAGATTAGCAGAATTGCGAATAGACACTTCTTAGCAGTTTCTGAGTAGCTCCAGACTTACTCGGCATCTGTGATCAGTTCAGTGCTTGTCGTTCCTGGTTTGACGTCACAAACACACCCAGCGTTCGCCCAGACACTCCTCCGTTCTCCAGCCACTCCCGCGTTTTTCCACACACTCCCATAAAATGGCCTGTTTCCGCCCAGAAACACCCACTTCCTGTCAATCATATTACGATCACCAGAACGAAGAAAAAACATTGTAATGCCGTGAGTAAAATTCCTAACTGCATAGCAAATTTACTTGGCGCATTCACCCTGCGGACATTGCGCATGCGCATTAGCGACTAATCGCTCCGTTGCGACAAAAAAATAACGAGCGAACAACTCGGAATGACCCCCACAGTGCGAATGAACACAAAACCCCCATAAATGGCAAAATACAGTGTATTTTGTTGTTGTATAGGGAGCGTTGTAAATTAAACTTGGTTACGTGCTTTTTGTGAAGGAGATAACTAATTGACTGACAACACAAGTGCTCATTCTGAAACAAGGCCCTGCAATATGGAGGAACGAGTTGCTATGGTCACCAATGTGCAAAGGTATAAATTGTTCCTTACATACAGTTTTATCCCGGAACTCCCAGCTGTTCCTAATTTCAGGGCTTGGTTCCACTGTATTAATGTTTACTGTTGCTATACATCAGTGCTTCTCAAATCCAGTACTCAGGACATGTTAACACTTAACAGTGCATGTTTTCCAGGTCTCCTCACAGAATGACAAGTGAAATAATGAAAACCACCTATGGAATTTTTTTTTATTTGTCCGTAAGGAAATACTGGGGTTGATGTATTAAACATCCTAATGATATTTGATGGACCCCCTCATTCGAAGTAAAGCATTCGTTACCCCTACTAACAAGAAATAAAGACACGGAGACTTGAATTTGGCAGAAAAATTGCTAGCTCTTTATTTGACCCTAACCACCGCAAACCTGTAAATGAAAACTTAGTTAAGATACCGATTCAGCCGGTATATGGTGGCAGAAAAAAGAACGACTCTATTAAACTAACGCTAACCTTAAAAAGCTAAAATTCGAAACCATCCTAGTTTAACTACAAACTATCAAAATCGGTAATAGGTGACAACTCAACCCCCACAGTGACTACCCACCCTGATGGGTGCCCTGCCGCTGCCTCCCGGACGGGTGGTCGAGCGGCCAATAAGTCGATGGAGGTGAGTGCACCTAAACCACACCAAACTGTAAATCACTACAGCTTACCATACAACAACAAACTGCCGTTCTTTTCCGCCAATAAATAGCCAACGATAAAACCAGCCAACAATTCAACGCCAAGGCACTCCGTGCCAGAACCTCTATCAACAGGGCAGGAGGGCGGGAAGGCAATTCACCAACAAGAGAGGCAAAATGGCCCAGCCTTCCCTATATATATTAACCCTCCCCTTTTCCAAAGGCTGTACTTTCCTCACAACTAGGTCCACCCCTCACAAGATGTTTAACTCATTCCTTTCCTATGTAGTCAATTCTCTCTCCTAAACATCCTAGTGATATTTGGTGGACCCCCTCATTCGAAGTAAAGCATTCGTTACCCCTACTAACACAAGAAATAAAGACACAGAGACTTGAATTTGGCAGAAAAATTGCTAGCTATTTATTTGACCCTAACCATTGCAAACCTGTAAATGAAAACTTAGTTAAGATACCGATTCAGCCGGTATATGGTGGCAGAAAAAAGAACGGCTCTATTAAATTAACGCTAACCTTAAAAAGCTAAAATTCGAAACCACACTAGTTTAACTACAAACTATCAAAATCGGCAATAGGTGACAACTAAACCCCCACAGTGACTACCCACCCTGATGGGTGCCCTGCCGCTGCCTCCCGGACGGGTGGTCGAGCGGCCAATAAGTCGATGGAGGTGAGTGCACCTAAACCACACCAAACTGTAAATCACTACAGCTTACCATACAACAACAAACTGCCGTTCTTTTCCGCCAACAGCGAAAGACTCCTTCCCAGAGTCTTCGCACCGCCACCATAACCTCACCCTAACTCCTGCAACACTAGGAACAGATCCTCCAGGAAAAACATCATCCCCTCATTGGATAGATGCACACCATCAGGCCGAAAAAGGTGACTGTCTCGGAACCGAATCCTAGGGTGGCGAACTACTTTGCCTCCGTGGGCCAGCACCCACTTCGCCACCGCCCCATTCACCTTCTTTCTGGCGTCATCGATCAGGCGACCATCCGCCACACCTCGCCAACTCAACCTTGGCACCATCAAGGAGAAGACCAATACACAATTGGTCCATGCTGCGGCCACACTTGCCAGATCCTGTATCATGGCCCACCGCAACCCCAAAGATGTCCTCTTCCCCAGGTCGTTGCCACCTAGATGGACAACCAGCACCCTAGGGACTCCATGCTTGCTGGCCTGACTGACTAGTCTACACCTCAGGTCTTTCCACATCATCCCTCGGCAACCAAGCCAACGAACTCCTTGAGCCCTAGGAAACATTTGAGCCCCATCCGAGGCCAGAAACTTGGCGGCCCAATACACATAAGAGTGGCCAACCACCCAAATAGCCAAGTCATCTTCAAACCAACCTGAAGAGGAGGAAAAGGGGGTAGAATTGGTTACTAATTATCTATACCAGTGTTTATTAAATGCATTAACCTGAAGGATCTGCCAAAAATAAAACATTTTAGTTTTAGTTTATTGCAGAAGTAGCCGATCTGCACAAGCTTCTAGCCAATTTGAAGCGAACATAAACACACAAATGGGAAAATTCAAATTAAAATAAGAAATTAAACGGGTGGGGGGGGGGGGGGGGGTATAAAATGGGAAAAACATGTAAGAACTCAGCTGGAGGTGAAAGCGTAAAACCTGCTGAGGGACTTAGATTAGAACTGATCAGCCGAATTGTGGATTAGAATTCAGTCCGTCAAGTCAGGCAAAAATCGCAAAAGAACTCCAGACCCCCTGCTGCCGGCTCATGCCAGCAGCGGCGAGTGGCTAATCCCTGAGTAGGATAAAAACGGGAAAACAAACAAACGCACAACACAAGAATTTACTGAACTGTAACAACATGATTATAACAACTATAATTAAACAAAAACCAATATAACGTCTGTAACTTGACGACTTCCATCGCCCCACCGCCTGGATCTCAGCCATGGAAAATCCCGCCGACGTCGCAGCCCCGATGCGGAAAGGAATGTGTCCCGAAAGCAGCGGGTGGAAGGCCCAAGCTCGCCAGACAACGACCCAGCATCCAACGAAATTGATATTTCGTCACCGGCAGCCCGTCATAATGCAGCAGCCATGACCCCCTCCTGTCGGGCCGTACTGCCTCATATTGCACTGCCAATCTTACTGGGCAAATGCTCTCCTCAAGTGCCGGAACCAAGGTGACCCATCGACCTCTCCCCACTTGGTCCGTCTTAGAGCGCCGCAATCTGCAAAGCAAGGACCTCTAACCCACCACCACGTCCCCGACAAGCATGCGCGAATCTGCTCGCTTAGAAGGCGCTACCAATTCCGAAACCCTAAAGGCCCCGTGGTAAGCCATGGAGAACGCCAAACTAAACAACAGCGACTCAAACATGGACGACGCGATACCTCCAACTGCCCTGATGACAGCCGGCAGCAAAGCCGCATCAATGGGCCGCCTCTTGTCAGGCGGCGTCGGCGCTACGCGCTCCCATCCTTTCATCGCCTTCAGCAGAATCCCGCTTTTCGTCACGTCAGGGACACCCTTGATTTTGCTGAAAAACGAAATACCAGCCAAGTACCGGGATACCACCGCTCTGGACCTACCCGAAACATACAGCTGCCAAATAAAAGAAAGCATCATCCGATGCCCGCTCTTACCTTGCTGATTTCGTCCTCGAACAAACTCCTCCCACTCGCTCCAAGCTTGTCCGTAAGCCTTCAGCGTGGTTGACGCGACTGACCGCAACGCTAGACCTTCCAGTCCGGCCCGATCACCTGCCAGACATAACCGGGACAATGAAAACCATGCTCGTCCGCCTCGGGTGCCAACAACCAAAACCTTTCCCACTGCCCTCGTGATAATGCGTCGACAATTCCGTTCTCCAGACCAGGCACATGTTGCGCGCGGAACCACAGGTTCCTACGTAGGCACGTCACTAGCAACTGTCCCAGCACCCGCAGAGCCACCAGCGACTTCGCCCTCTGGTTATTTATCGCGTGCACCACGCCCAGATTGTCACATCTAAACAAGATGCTGCGATGAGCCAGCCGATCGCCCCAGACCTCTAGCGCCACCATAATGGGGAAAAGCTCAAGAAGCAAAAGGTCCTTAGTTAAACCCTCGCGATGCCATTCCGCCGGCCATGAAGCCGCGCACCAAGATCCCTCCAGATAGCAACCGAATCCAGAGGCACCCGCTGCATCGGTGAACAGCTGCAACCTAGCGCTGTCGACCGTTGAGGCCTGCCATATACACACCCCGTTGAAGTCCTCCAGGAAAGAGGCCCATACGGCCAAATCCCTCTTAATCTCTGAGGACAGACGCACGAAATGGTGTGGTCTGGCACACCCCGCAGTCGCCCTTTCTAGCTTCCGGCAAAAAACCCTGCCCATCGGTATTACCCGACAAGCAAAGTTCAACATGCCCAGCAAGGACTGCGCCTGCCGCAGCGTGACTTTTACGCGACCCCTCGAACCGGCAAATAGCGTCGCGGAGCTTCACCACCTTGTCCCGAGGCAGTCGACACGATCCCGCCACCGTGTCAATCTCAATCCCCAAAAATGACAAACAGGAGGCCGGTCCCTCTGTTTTATCCTCAGCCACGGGAACGCCGAAGTGGAAAAACAGAGCTCGGATGCTGAACAGCAAGTCGCCGCACCGTGATGAATTTGCCGGACCCGCACACAGGAAGTCATCGAGGTAATGGGCGACCCCGTGACCCCCTGACGAAGACTCCACGCACCAATGTAGAAACGTGCTAAACCGTTCGAAAAACGAGCATGAAACGGAACATCCCATCGACAAACATTTGTCGATGAAATACTCCGCTCCTATCCGAAAACCCATAAAACGGAATGAGTCCGGATGTAACGGCAGAAACCGAAAAGCGGACTCAACATCAATCTTAGCCATGAGGGCCCCAGTCCCGTAACTGCGGACCATCTCCAACGCCTCGTCAAACGACTGATACACCACCGAGCAATGCGCCGGCGGTATCGCGTCATTGACCGACGCCCCCGACGGGTAAGAAAGATGCTGAATAAGCCTAAAAGCGCCTGGAGTCTTCTTGGGAACCACCCCCACTGGGGAGATGACTAAGCCTTCCACCGGGGGTGAGGTAAACGGTCCCTCCATCCTGCCCAACCTGACCTCTTTATCCACCTTCTCCCGCAGCACCAGCGGCAAGGCTCGGGCAGACTGGAGGTTCCGCTGGGCCCTAACCGACACCTCGCTCGCAACAGGCAAGCGAAAACCAAAACGAAAACCTGAAAACAAAAATAACGCGTCGGCCCTATTTGGATACCAATCCAACCACTTGCCCATCGTATCCAAATTAATTGGCGTTGGCGCTCTGCGGAGCGCTCCCGCTCGCGGCCGATCTTGGGTAAGTTTGCTTACCCCGGGTACCTTGACGACTACCTTTGAAGCAGGAGGAGGCCGGGTGGGAACCGCCACATTGCAAGCATGAATGTCGAAAACGACACTGCTTGCCAAAGGAACATGCCGCGTTGTTAAATGCGAAGCCATTTCCTTTTGCGGCGGCCTGTCCCCCTGTACGGACGGCCAACTTACCTGGCTTGGCCGACCCGCCGTCCGCGCCGGGCCCTTGGGCGGACGACCCTGCGCGGTGCCTGTCCGCCCCCGCGTTCCGGGGCTTCTTACCCTGTTGCGAAGCCCGAGTGGCCTTGAGCCAGACTTCTACGTCCTTGAACCCAAAGTCCATCACCTGTAACCCGTCCTGCTTCTCCCGGAACTCTTCGTCATACCTACGCCATTCAGTGCCCGACGATGTGCGTTGCATATCATGTACGAGATGCAGGTATCGAATAATATTCATGTGCTCGTCCGGCCTATCTTCTAGGTAACAAGCCGCGAAGACCCAAAAACCGGCCAGCCAGTTGTCGAAGGTACGGAAGGCCTCGGCCCCGATGCCCTTCTTTGCTGCCACCGACTAAAAGTCCTTCTTCGCGTCCTTTGTCAAGACGAACACATCGACGTAGTCCCCCCTGCGAATCTTCCTACGGCAGCTGTCCCTCAGCCCCCGCATCACGGCAGTGTACTCGCAGCGGACTACACCGGGCAGGTTGCGTCGCTTCTTGGCCCTGCGAGGGTCCTCGCTAAGCCGCCTACGCCTCTTACGCCTCTCCTGCTGCCCCGCCGCCCTCTTGGCGAATTTCGTCTCGCGTTTCTTCGCCCTAGTCGTACTACTGACTTCGGACGCTTGCGACGACAGAGAAGAAGAAGAGGAAAAGGAAGAGCTGCGGGAACTTGAGCGCGTGCAAGAGCCCGACCCCGACTGCTCCACCTCACCTGATGCCATCGACTGCTCAGACCCGGAATCCTCTGGCGTGGCGAAACCGACATCCTCATCTTCGGTCCCCATCATCTCCACGTCTCCGCGCTCACCTGCAGAAGAAAGAGGAGCAGAGGACCCAGACAGCAGTCGCGGCGTGCGCCTAGCACCCCGGGGGGCAGGCGTTCCCTCTAAACGCCCCCAATCGTCCCGCCCGGGCTGCTGATGGAGTTGCGACGCGGCCACTCCTAGCTCCCGGCAGGCGCGAGCAACCCGCTGGGCTGCCGACATTGCTCGCATCCCGGAACCGCCAGCCGCCGCCGGCGCGCCGGAACTGTTTGCCAGCTCCGGGGCCGCGGCCAGCGGCCCCAGCGCCGCCACCACCGTGGCCAGGGCCGACGCCAGAGTTCCGGGAGGGTCAGGACCACCCCAAAACGCGGTGCCGTCCCCCGCGGGTTCCCGGGCCAGCGTCGGCGCACGCCGATCCGCCCGGCGCCCAAAAGGTGCCACACGGGGCCCCGCTGTCCGGCGCCCAGATCGGCCCGGCGGGGAACCCCCAGCGCCCCTGAGATCCCGCGGCCCGGTCTCCCACCCATCACTTCTCTCCTCCTGCCCCTGCACTTCAAGGCCAGCGCCGCCATGACTCCCCTCCTCCCTGCGGGCACCCACCCCCCGCAGGCCGGAGCTACCTCCGCCTACTGGGAGGGCCCCGCATCGAGAGTGCTCTCTTGTATGCGCATCCCCGCTGTCACTTAAATGCTCCCTGCTTCTCCTCCTCCCCCCCCCGCCCCTCGCTGGGCTCCGGCTGTAGGGGAGAGGGCTGGGGAGACAAGGAGGCCTGCGGCGCGCGCGCGTCCCACTGCTTCCCGCCCGCGACCTCCCGGCCGAAACTCCTTGATCTACTGCCGGGCGAGGCCCCGCGACGGGCCTCGCTCGGCCAACCACCGCCTCCCGCCCGGCTTCCCCCCCCTCGCCTGGCACCTCCACTCGACCTCGGCAAGGGGGGAGTATTCAGAGCCGAGTGCGTCTCCACGGACGGGCGCCCAGCGCGGCGCGCCTGCGGGCACCCGACACGGATGTTTCCTCCGCTGCACTCGGAGGTGAGGGCTGCTGCCCTACCACCTCCGGGCGACCTGACAGGACCTCTGGCCTACCCCGCCGCCCGCGCCCGGCCGGCAAAGCCGCCCTGGCCTCAAGCGGCAAAGGCTGACCTGGTCCGCCGGCCCGAGTATCTTTCCAAGCCTGTGGAGGCCCCAGGGGATGGGGCCCCGTCCCCCAGGCCAGCTACCTCGTCCACGGGTCCAGCCCCACCGCCAGACACGCGGTACCGAGCTGGGGTCCCGGCGGAACGACGAGGGCGGGAAGCCATGATGATGGTTTCAAAATGGGAATGCAGGAAGCGAAATTGCAATAAAAGATGGGGGAGACTCTGCTATGCAGCACTCACCCACTCACAAAGGCAATTCACCAACAAGAGAGGCAAAATGGCCCAGCCTTCCCTATATATATTAACCCTCCCCTTTTCCAAAGGCTGTACTTTCCTCACAACTAGGTCCACCCCTCACAAGATGTTTAACTCATTCCTTTCCTA
This sequence comes from Pseudophryne corroboree, assembly GCF_028390025.1. Classification (NCBI taxonomy): domain Eukaryota; kingdom Metazoa; phylum Chordata; class Amphibia; order Anura; family Myobatrachidae; genus Pseudophryne; species Pseudophryne corroboree. Next base: position 420,258,089 of record NC_086452.1, on the reverse strand, counting down.
TGTAGTCAATTCTCTCTCCTAAGAAATGAAAAGAGTAGAGAAGTGGACCAGTGGAGAAGCTGCCAGGGGCAGATTGGGCATAGGGCTCACCAGAAAGATTCCTGATAGTCTGATGTGTCTGTGGGTCCTGTTTTGTGTGTTGTCATGTGGCCCCGCCCCCCACATGACAGGTAGCCCATCACACTCAGTACACTGTATTGTCCCCATTCATTCTGTTATTCCATCTCTGCGGTACAGAAACTCTGCCATCCAGTGATGCTGCCACGTCGGGCCACTTCTACAAAACTTTACAGGGCCACTTTTAGTTTCCAATCTGCCCCTGGGGCCGGATGGAATGCCATCCAAGTTCGGTAGCCGCGCGGGTTGCCGGCCGAACTCAGACTTTTTTTTTTAAAGGGGCAATCACAAGGCATGGCTTTGCCTTGTAAGTGATTGCCCCTTTAAAAAAAAAAAAAACATCCAAGTTTGGCTGGCATCCTGCACGGGCGGCATTACGTCCGGCCCCTGGACTCAGACACAACTGCAGCAAAAGACGCAAGGAAGGCCGCAATTGCGTACAGTCAGGCCCTATAAGGAGTGATTCCCCCCCCCCACCCAACAGACCCCACCCCCATTAGGGCTGCTTCCATAAATTTCCAAGGCTGGTTTTCCATGCCAATCCACCCCGGGAGCTGCCCATAGTAACCAATCAGCTGCTACCTATTTTAAAGAAAGTACTTGATAAATGCTAACTGATTGGTTGCTTTGGGTAACTTCTTCATTCGTCCACTGTTTTCAATGCTTGATACATCAACCCCACTTGTATGTTAGTGTGTCCAGAGGACTGTATTTGGGAAGCACTGTTCTACGATCGGTACACATCCAGTGTTGGGAGGTATGTTTTCCATTTAAGTGAATGTAAGTTTGTTGTTTTCTATTTGAACAGGTGAAGGTGCTGGCACAGACCTGAGAACTGCTCGTTGGGCCTGATGATGAGTGAGTTGCCATGCCATTTGGCGTAGCATATTGGGTATACGTACAAGCAGACCATCTTCCTCTCTCCTCTATTTCTGTGCAATTTATCAGTCAGTCTATTGGCTCTGAGCTAGAACATAAGTAAAATGCGTTTATGAGCAGATGTAATGTTGGACAGAGAGAAAGATATTATGAAGTTATAAAACAAAGTAGGGGAAGAAGGACACCAGGGATATTAGGGACTATATATGGAGACTTGGATATGTTTGTCTGAAGTGGCATGTTCTCACGGGTTGGGATCGGGAGAACTGCGGTCAGGATCCCGGCAGTCAGCATACTGATGCAGGAATCCCGCCCCGCCAGATTGCCGGCAGGGGGAGCGCAACGAAGCCCCTTGCGGGCTCGGTTGCTCGTTCCGCTCGCCACAGGTTCTATTCCCACTCTGGGTGTCCTGGACAATAGTCCCTGTTAGTCGGCATGCCGACTGTCAGGATTTCCAGAGGTCGGGATTCCTGCGTCAGTATACTGACCGGCGAGATCCCGACCACCGGTAACATGATTACATCCCGTTCTTAGTGATTGCTTTCATCAGGGAAGTGCAAGTCTTATACCCCTTTCACACCAGAAATGCAGGGACAAAACCCGGGAATTCTGCCACGGGCTCATGCAGGGACATTCCTGGGTTGGCACCTTTCACACCAGCATTTTTTGCCGAGACATCCCGGGTCTGCACCTTTCATACTGAACCTGGGATGGCCCCGCATTTTCTGAAAATGGGCGTCTCAGAAAAACCACAAGACCAGGAAGTGCCCTGAATAGCCAATCAGCATCAGTATAGGCAACCCGGGAAGGTGGGACATGTCCCTGCACCATTCACACTGTCCAGGGTCCAGGGATCATCCCGGGACCAACCCTGGTCGATTGCAGGGTTGAAATGCAGGGACAGAAGTTCCGGGTTTTTGTCCCTGTACCCTTTCACACCAAGAAATATCCCGGGTTGCTGCGTGTTCATGTGTTTTAACCCGGGAAATTTATGGCTGTGTGAAAGGGGTATTAGATGGATACTCTAGGTTGCGGGGGTGCAGTTTGGGTGAAGTTCTGGAGGTTGGACTGGGTAGTTGTAGATTTCTGGCATGAGAATAGAATGAATACTAATGGCTATACTATAGACTAGAGACGTGAGGTAGACAGGTGCAGCTTGATTAAATGGGTTACCAGTGCACTGGTTGGCACGGCAAAGAACTGCACCATTAGCAATATTAGTAGTGCGGAAAATCAGCTTGGCAATGAGAGTTGGATCTATGGACAGGAAATAGGACACGAGGAAGAAGAGAGAATTCCACATATTTCATATTAGTTGATCAGTCCAGATAGGTAGATAGTGCATGGAGCATGTAAGGCTTGTGCACTAAGATTGGAGCATGTGCATCTTTGGTAGTAGGATTCGAGCATGTAAAGTTTGGACAGTAGGCTTTAGCAGATACACTGATCAGCTATAACAGAGCTGGCCATACCAGTCCTCGAGATCTACCAACAGTTCACATTTTCCAGATCACGTAGATGGTGCTCAGGTGTAGTCATTACTAATTAAGATGTGCTGCATTCATTCTTAACTGACAAGTCTACAGATCTCCAGGAGGCCTGCAAAACATGAACTGTTGGTAGATCTTGAGGACCGGTTTGGCCAGCCCTGAGCTATAACATTAACACTACTGACAGGTGAAGATAATAAGAATTTACTTACCGATAATTCTATTTCTCGTAGTCCGTAGTGGATGCTGGGAACTCCGTAAGGACCATGGGGGATAGCGGCTCCGCAGGAGACTGGGCACAAAAAGAAAGCTTTAGGACTACCTGGTGTGCACTGGCTCCTCCCCCTATGACCCTCCTCCAAGCCTCAGTTAGGATACTGTGCCCGGACGAGCGTACACAATAAGGAAAGATTTTGAATCCCGGGTAAGACTCATACCAGCCACACCAATCACACCGTACAACTTTTGATATGAAACCCAGTTAACAGCATGATAACAGAGGAGCCTCTGAATAGATGGCTCACAACAAGAACCCGATTAGTTAACAATAACTATGTACAAGTATTGCAGACAATCCGCACTTGGGATGGGCGCCCAGCATCCACTACGGACTACGAGAAATAGAATTATCGGTAAGTAAATTCTTATTTTCTCTGACGTCCTAGTGGATGCTGGGAACTCCGTAAGGACCATGGGGATTATACCAAAGCTCCCAAACGGGCGGGAGAGTGCGGATGACTCTGCAGCACCGAATGAGAGAACTCCAGGTCCTCCTCAGCCAGGGTATCAAATTCATAGAATTTTGCAAACGTGTTTGCCCCTGACCAAGTAGCTGCTCGGCAAAGTTGTAAAGCCGAGACCCCTCGGGCAGCCGCCCAAGATGAGCCCACCTTCCTTGTGGAATGGGCTTTTATTGATTTAGGCTGCGGTCATCCTACCGCAGAATGCGCCAGCTGAATAGTGCTACAAATCCAGCGCGCAATAGACTGCTTAGAAGCAGGAGCACCCAGCTTGTTGGGTGCCATCAGGATAAACAGCGAGTCAGTTTTCCTGACTCCAGCCGTCCTGGAAAAATAAAATTTTCAGGGCCCTGACTACGTCCAGCAACTTGGAATCCTCCAAGTCCCTAGTAGCCGCAGGCACCACAATAGGTTGGTTCAAGTGAAAACCTGAGACCACCTTTGGGAGAAACTGAGGACGAGTCCTCAACTCTGCCCTACCCATATAGAAAATCAGATAAGGGCTTTTACATGACAAAGCCGCCAATTCTGACACACGCCTGGCCAAGGCCAACAGCATGACCACTTTCCACGCGAGATACTTTAGCTCCATGGTTTTAAGTGGCTCAACCAATGCGACTTTAGGAAATCCAACACCACGTTGAGATCCAAAAAAGTGCCACAGGAGGCACAAAAGGAGGCTGAATATGTAGTACTCCTTTAACCAAAGTCTGAACTTCAGGCAGTGAAGCCAGTTCTTTCTGGAAGAAAATCGACAGAGCCGAAATCTGGACCTTGATGGACCCCAATTTGAGGCCCAAACGTCACCCCTGCTTGCAGGAAGTGCAGGAATCGACATAGTTGAAATTCCTCCGTCGGGGCCTTCATGGCCTCCCACCAAGCAATACATTTTCGCCAAACGCGGCGATAATGTCTTGCGGTGACATCCTTCCTGGCTATGATCAGGGTAGGGATGACTTCCTTCGGAATACCCTTTTCCTTTAGGATCCGGTGTTCTACCGCCATGCCGTCAAACGCAGCCGCGGTAAGTCTTGGAACAGACAGGGTCCCTGCTGCAGCAGGTCTTGTCTAAGCGGCAGAGGCCAAGGGTCCTCTGCCAGCATCTCTTGAAGTTCCGGGTACCAAGCTCTTCATGGCCAATCCGGAACCCCGAGTATGGTTTTCACTCCTCGCCTTCTTATTATTCTCAGTACCTTGGGTACGAGAGGTAGAGGAGGAGACAAATAAACCGACTGGTACACGGTGTCACTAGAGCGTCCACAGCGATCGCCTGAGGGTCCCTTGACCTGGCGCAATATCTTTTCAACTTCTTGTTGAGGCGGGACGCCATCATGTCCACCCGTGGTCATTCCCAACGGTTTACCCGCATTTGGAAAACTTCTGAATGAAGTCCCCATTCTCCTGGGTGTAGGTCGCCCATCGGAGAATCCTTGTGGCTTCTGCCATCGCCATCCTGCTTCTTGTGCCGCCCTGTCTGTTTACATGGGCGACCGCCGTGATGTCGTCTGATTGGATCAGTACCGGCTGGTTCTGAAGCAGGGGCCTTGCTTGGCTTAGGGCATTGTAAATGGCCCTTCGCTGCAGAATATTTATGTGAAGCGAAATCTCCTTGGAAATTTCTTCCCTGTGTGACTGCACCCCAGCCCCGAAGGCTGGCATCCGTGGTCACCAGGACCCAGTCCTGTATTCCGAATCTGCGGCCCTCTAGTAGATGAGCCCTCTGCAGCCACCACAGCAGCGACACCCTGTTTCTTGCTGACAGGGTTATCCGCTGTTGTATCTGTAGATGGGACCCGGACCATTAGTCCCACAGGTCCCACTGGAACGTCCTTGCGTGGAGTCTTCCGAATGGAATTATGCTTCGTACGAAGCTACCATTTTTCCCAGGACTCGTGTGCATTGATGTACCGACACCTGTCCTGGTTTTAGGATGTCTCTGACTAGAGATGACAACTCCTCGGCTTTTTCCACTGAAAGAAACACTCTTTTCTGGTCTGCGTTCAGAAACATTCCCAGGAACAGAAGACGTGTCGTCGGGACCAGCTGTGACTTTGGAATATTGAGAATCCAGTCGTGCTGTTGTAGCACTTCCCGAGAGAGTGCTACCCCCACTACCAACTGTTCTTTGGACCTCGCCTTTATCAGGAGATCGTCCAAGTACGGGATAATAAAAACTTCACTTCTGCCATTACCTAGGTAAAGACCTTCGGTGCCGTGGACAACTCCACCGGCCGCGTCTGGAACTGATAGTGACAGTCCTGTACCACATATCTGAGGTACTCCTGGTGAGGAGGGTAAATGGGGACATGCAGGTACGCATCCTTGATGTCCAGGGAGACCCTGTAATCCCCCTCGTCCAGGCTCGTAATATCCGCCCTGAGCGATTCCATCTTGAACTTGAATCTTCTGATATAAAAGTTCAAGTATTTTAATTTCAAGATGGGTCTCACCGAAACGTTTCGGTACCACAACCACTGTGGAATAGTAACCCCTTCCTTGCTGAAGGAGGGGCACCTTGACAATCACTTGTTGTGATTATAGTGTTGAATATCCACCAACACCGTCTCCCTGGCAGAGGGAGGTGCCGGTAAGGCAGATTTTAGGAAACGGCGGTGGGAAGACCGTCTCGAACTCCAGCCTGTACCCCTGAGATACTACTTGAAGGACCCAGGGATCCATGTGAGAGAGCCCACTGTCCGCTGAAATTTCTGAGACGGGCCCCCACCGTACCCGGGTCCGCCTGAGCAGCCCCCGCACCATGCTGTGGACCTACCGGACGCAGGGAGGATTTCAGCTCTTGGGAACTAGCTGTGTGTTGCAGCTTTTTCCTCTACCTTTGCCTCTCGGCAGAAAGGATGAGCCTCTAGCCCTCTTGCTTTTCTGGGGCCGAAAGGACCGTACTTGATGATACGGTGCTTTCTTTTGTTGTGGGGTAGCCTGTGGCAAAAAAATCGATTTCCCAACAGTAGCTGTGGAAACGAGGTCTGAAAAACCATCCCCAAACCGTTTTACCCCCTTATAGGGCAACTTCCATGTGCCGATTCGAGTCGGCATTGCCTGACCATTGCCAAGTCCATAACCCCCGTCTGGCGGCAATGGACCTAGCGCTTATTTTTGATGCCAGCCGGCAAATATCCCTCTGTGCATCACGCATGTATAAGACCACGTCTTTTATATGCTCTATTTTCAGCAAAATATTGTCCCTATCCATAGTTATTTTCCGACAGGGAATCTGACCACGCAGCGGGAGCACTGCACATCCATGCCGAAGCAACGGCTGGTCGCAATATAATGCCCTAGTGTGTGACTATATCTTATAGGGTAACCTCCTGCTTTCTATCAGCAGGTCCCTTCAGGGCGGCTGTATCCGGAGACGGTAGTGCCACCTTTTCTGATAAGCGTGTAAGCGCTGTATCTACCCTATGGGGTGTTTCCCCGCGTGACCTATCCTCTGGCGGGAAAGGGTACGCTGCCAATAACCGTTTTAGAAATTATCAATTTCTTACCGGGGGCAGACCACTCTTCCTCACACACCTCATTTAATTTCTCAGATGCAGGAAAAACTACTAATAGTTTTCTCTCACCAAACACAATACCCTTTTATGTGGTACCTGGGGTATAATCATAAATGTGTAATACATTTTTCATTGCCTCAATCCTGTAACGGGTGGACCTATTTGGAGGGTACACCAGTCTCATCGACGTCGACACTGGAGTCAGTATCCGTGTCGACATCTGTGTCTGTTATCTGAGGTAGCGGGCGATTTTAGAGCGCCCCATGACATTTGAGACGCTGGAACAGGCACAAGCTGAGTAGCCGGCTGTTCTGTGTCGTCGACCTTTTATGTAAGGAGTTGACACTTTCACGTAATCCTTCCATAAGTTCAACCACACCGGTGTCGACCCCGCAGGGGGTGACAACATATTTACAGGCATTCGCTCCGCCTCCACCTCATTATCCTCCACATACCTGTCGACACAGCCGTACCGACACACAGCACACACACAGGGAATGCTCTGATAGAGGACAGGACCCCACAAAGCCCTTTGGGGAGACAGAGGGAGAGTATGCCAGCACACACCAGGGCGCTATATATCACAGGGATAGCACCTATAAAAAGTGTTTTCCCTTATAGCTGCATATATATATGTATACTGCGCCTAAATTGTGCCCCCCCTCTCTTTTTAACCCTTTCTGTAGTGTATTAACTGCAGGGGAGAGCCAGGGAGCTTCCCTCCAACGGAGCTGTGAGGGAAAAATGGCGCCAGTGTGCTGAAGGAGATAGCTCCGCCCCTTTTTCGCGGACTTTTCTCCCGCATTTTTATGGATTCTGGCAGGGGTTAATGTACATCCATATAGCCCTGGGGGTTATATGTGATGTATTTTTGCCAGCCAAGGTGTTAATATTGCTGCTCAGGGTGCCCCCCCCCCAGCGCCCTGCACCCATCAGTGACCGCAGTGTGAGGTGTGCATGAGGAGCAATGGCGCACAGCTGCAGTGCTGTGCGCTACCTTGATGAAGACTGATGTCTTCTGCCGCCGATTTTCCGGACCTCTTCTTGCTTCTGGCTCTGTAAGGGGGCCGGCGGCGCGGCTCTGGGACCGGACTCCGAGGCTGGGCCTGTGTTCGATCCCTCTGGAGCTAATGGTGTCCAGTAGCCTAAGAAGTAGAGATGTGCACTTGAAATTTTTCGGGTTTTGTGTTTTGGTTTTGTGTTCGGTTCCGCGGCCGTGTTTTGGGTTCGACCGCGTTTTGGCAAAACCTCACCGAATTTTTTTTGTCGGATTCGGGTGTGTTTTGGATTCGGGTGTTTTTTTCAAAAAACCCTAAAAAACAGCTTAAATCATAGAATTTGGGGGTCATTTTGATCCCAAAGTATTATTAACCTCAAAAACCATAATTTCCACTCATTTTCAGTCTATTCTGAATACCTCACACCTCACAATATTATTTTTAGTCCTAAAATTTGCACCGAGGTAGCTGTGTGAGTAAGATAAGCGACCCTAGTGGCCGACACAAACACCGGGCCCATCTAGGAGTGGCACTGCAGTGTCACGCAGGATGGCCCTTCCAAAAAACACTCCCCAAACAGCACATGACGCAAAGAAAAAAAGAGGCGCAATGAGGTAGCTGTGTGAGTAAGATAAGCGACCCTAGTGGCCGACACAAACACCGGGCCCATCTAGGAGTGGCACTGCAGTGTCACGCAGGATGGCCCTTCCAAAAAACACTCCCCAAACAGCACATGACGCAAAGAAAAAAAGAGGCGCAATGAGGTAGCTGTGTGAGTAAGATAAGCGACCCTAGTGGCCGACACAAACACCGGGCCCATCTAGGAGTGGCACTGCAGTGTCACGCAGGATGGCCCTTCCAAAAAACACTCCCCAAACAGCACATGACGCAAAGAAAAAAAGAGGCGCAATGAGGTAGCTGTGTGAGTAAGATAAGCGACCCTAGTGGCCGACACAAACACCTGGCCCATCTAGGAGTGGCACTGCAGTGTCACGCAGGATGGCCCTTCCAAAAAACACTCCCCAAACAGCACATGACGCAAAGAAAAATTAAAGAAAAAAGAGGTGCAAGATGGAATTGTCCTTGGGCCCTCCCACCCACCCTTATGTTGTATAAACAGGACATGCACACTTTAACCAACCCATCATTTCAGTGACAGGGTCTGCCACACGACTGTGACTGAAATGACGGGTTGGTTTGGACCCCCACCGAAAAAGAAGCAATTAATCTCTCCTTGCACAAACTGGCTCTACAGAGGCAAGATGTCCACCTCATCATCATCCTCCGATATATCACCGTGTACATCCCCCTCCTCACAGATTATCAATTCGTCCCCACTGGAATCCACCATCTCAGCTCCCTGTGTACTTTATGGAGGCAATTGCTGCTGGTCAATGTCTCCACGGAGGAATTGATTATAATTCATTTTAATGAACATCATCTTCTCCACATTTTCTGGAAGTAACCTCGTACGCCGATTGCTGACAAGGTGAGCGGCGGCACTAAACACTCTTTCGGAGTACACACTTGTGGGAGGGCAACTTAGGTAGAATAAAGCCAGTTTGTGCAAGGGCCTCCAAATTGCCTCTTTTTCCTGCCAGTATAAGTACGGACTGTGTGACGTGCCTACTTGGATGCGGTCACTCATATAATCCTCCACCATTCTTTCAATGGGGAGAGAATCATATGCAGTGACAGTAGACGACATGTCCGTAATCGTTGACAGGTCCTTCAGTCCGGACCAGATGTCAGCATCAGCAGTCGCTCCAGACTGCCCTGCATCACCGCCAGCGGGTGGGCTCGGAATTCTGAGCCTTTTCCTCGCACCCCCAGTTGCGGGAGAATGTGAAGGAGGAGATGTTGACAGGTCGCGTTCCACTTGACTTGACAATTTTCTCACCAGCAGGTCTTTGAACCCCAGCAGACTTGTGTCTGCCGGAAAGAGAGATCCAAGGTAGGTTTTAAATCTAGGATCGAGCACGGTGGCCAAAATGTAGTGCTCTGATTTCAACAGATTGACCACCCGTGAATCCTTGTTAAGCGAATTAAGGGCTCCATCCACAAGTCCCACATGCCTAGCGGAATCGCTCCGTGTTAGCTCCTCCTTCAATGTCTCCAGCTTCTTCTGCAAAAGCCTGATGAGGGGAATGACCTGACTCAGGCTGGCAGTGTCTGAACTGACTTCACGTGTGGCAAGTTCAAAGGGCAGCAGAACCTTGCACAACGTTGAAATCATTCTCCACTGCGCTTGAGACAGGTGTATTCCACCTCCTATATCGTGCTGAATTGTATAGGCTTGAATGGCCTTTTGCTGCTCCTCCAACCTCTGAAGCATATATAGGGTTGAATTCCACCTCGTTACCACTTCTTGCTTCAGATGATGGCAGGGCAGGTTCAGGCGTTTTTGGTGTTGCTCCAGTCTTCTGTACGTGGTGCCTGTACGCCGAAAGTGTCCCGCAATTCTTCTGGCCACCGACAGCATCTCTTGCACGCCCCTGTCGTTTTTAAAAAAATTCTGCACCACCAAATTCAAGGTATGTGCAAAACATGGGACGTGCTGGAATTTGCCCAGATTTAATGCACACACAATATTGCTGGCGTTGTCCGATGCCACAAATCCACAGGAGAGTCCAATTGGGGTAAGCCATTCCGCGATGATCTTCCTCAGTTGCCGTAAGAGGTTTTCAGCTGTGTGCGTATTCTGGAAACCGGTGATACAAAGCGTAGCCTGCCTAGGAAAGAGTTGGCGTTTGCGAGATGCTGCTACTGGTGCCGCCGCTGCTGTTCTTGCGGCGGGAGTCCATACATCTACCCAGTGGGCTGTCACAGTCATATAGTCCTGACCCTGCCCTGCTCCACTTGTCCACATGTCCGTGGTTAAGTGGACATTGGGTACAGCTGCATTTTTTAGGACACTGGTGACTCTTTTTCTGAGGTCTGTGTACATTTTCGGTATCGCCTGCCTAGAGAAATGGAACCTAGATGGTATTTGGTACCGGGGACACAGTACCTCCAACAAGTCTCTAGTTGGCTCTGCAGTAATGATGGATACCGGAACCACGTTTCTCACCACCCAGGATGCCAAGGCCTCAGTTATCCGCTTTGCAGCAGGATGACTGCTGTGATATTTCATCTTCCTCGCAAAGGACTGTTGGACAGTCAATTGCTTGGTGGAAGTAGTAAAAGTGGGCTTACGACTTCCCCTCTGGGATGACCATCGACTCCCAGCAGCAACAACAGCAGCGCCAGCAGCAGTAGGCGTTACACGCAAGGATGCATCGGAGGAATCCCAGGCAGGAGAGGACTCGTCAGAATTGCCAGTGACATGGCCTGCAGGACTATTGGCATTCCTGGGGAAGGAGGAAATTGACACTGAGGGAGTTGGTGGGGTGGTTTGCGTGAACTTGGTTACAAGAGGAAGGGATTTACTGGTCAGTGGACTGCTTCCGCTGTCGCCCAAAGTTTTTGAACTTGTCACTGACGTATTATGAATGCGCTGCAGGTGACGTATAAGGGAGGATGTTCCGAGGTGGTTAACGTCCTTACCCCTACTTATTACAGCTTGACAAAGGCAACACACGGCTTGACAAATGTTGTCCGCATTTCTGTTGAAATACTTCCACACCGAAGAGCTGATTTTTTTGGTATTTTCACCAGGCATGTCAACGGCCATATTCCTCCCACGGACAACAGGTGTCTCCCCGGGTGCCTGACTTAAACAAACCACCTCACCATCAGAATCCTCCTTGTCAATTTCCACCCCAGCGCCAGCAACACCCATATCCTCCTCATCCTGGTGTACTTCAACACTGACATCTTCAATCTGACTATGAGGAACTGGACTGCGGGTGCTCCTTCCAGCACTTGCAGGGGGCGTGCAAATGGTGGAAGGCGCATGCTCTTCACGTCCAGTGTTGGGAAGGTCAGGCATCGCAACCGACACAATTGGACTCTCCTTGTGGATTTGGGATTTCGAAGAACGCACAGTTCTTTGCGGTGCTTTTGCCAGCTTGAGTCTTTTCATTTTTCTAGCGAGAGGCTGAGTGCTTCCATCCTCATGTGAAGCTGAACCACTAGCCATGAACATAGGCCAGGGCCTCAGCCGTTCCTTGCCACTCCGTGTGGTAAATGGCATATTGGCAAGTTTACGCTTCTCCTCCGACAATTTTATTTTAGATTTTGGAGTCCTTTTTTTACTGATATTTGGTGTTTTGGATTTTACATGCTCTGTACTATGACATTGGGCATCGGCCTTGGCAGATGACGTTGCTGGCATTTCATCGTCTCGGCCATGACTAGTGGCAGCAGCTTCAGCACGAGGTGGAAGTGGATCTTGATCTTTCCCTAATTTTGGAACCTCAACATTTTTGTTCTCCATATTTTAATAGGCACAACTAAAAGGCACCTCAGGTAAACAATGGAGATGGATGGATACTAGTATACTTATGGATGGACGAGCGACTGCCGACACAGAGGTAGCTACAGCCGTGGACTACCGTACTGTGTCTGCTGCTAATATAGACTGGATGATAATGAGATGAAATCAATATATATTATATCACACTAGTACTGCAGCCGGACAGGTAGATATATTTATTATGTAATGACTGATGACGGACCTGCTGGACACTGTCAGCTCAGCAGCACCGCAGACTGCTACAGTAAGCTACTATAGTAGTATGTATAAAGAAGAAAGAAAAAGAAAAAAACACGGGTAGGTGGTATACAATTATGGATGGACGAGCGACTGCCGACACAGAGGTAGCTACAGCCGTGGACTACCGTACTGTGTCTGCTGCTAATATAGACTGGATGATAATGAGATGAAATCAATATATATATATATAATATCACTAGTACTGCAGCCGGACAGGTAGATATATTTATTATGTAATGACTGATGACGGACCTGCTGGACACTGTCAGCTCAGCAGCACCGCAGACTGCTACAGTAAGCTACTATAGTAGTATGTATAAAGAAGAAAGAAAAAAAAACCACGGGTAGGTGGTATACAATTATGGATGGACGAGCGACTGCCGACACAGAGGTAGCTACAGCCGTGGACTACCGTACTGTGTCTGCTGCTAATATAGACTGGATGATAATGAGATGAAGTCAATATATATATATATATATAATATCACTAGTACTGCAGCCGGACAGGTATATATATTTATTATGTAATGACTGATGACGGACCTGCTGGACACTGTCAGCTCAGCAGCACCGCAGACTGCTACAGTAAGCTACTATAGTAGTATGTATAAAGAAGAAAGAAAAAAAAAAAAAACACGGGTAGGTGGTATACAATTATGGATGGACGAGCGACTGCCGACACAGAGGTAGCTACAGCCGTGGACTACCGTACTGTGTCTGCTGCTAATATAGACTGGATGATAATGAGATGAAATCAATATATATATATATATATATATATATAATATCACTAGTACTGCAGCCGGACAGGTATATATATTTATTATGTAATGACTGATGACGGACCTGCTGGACACTGTCAGCTCAGCAGCACCGCAGACTGCTACAGTAAGCTACTATAGTAGTATGTATAAAGAAGAAAGAAAAAAAAAAACCTTGGGTAGGTGGTATACAATTATGGATGGACGAGCGACTGCCGACACAGAGGTAGCTACAGCCGTGGACTACCGTACTGTGTCTGCTGCTAATATAGACTGGATGATAATGAGATGAAATCAATATATATATATATAATATCACTAGTACTGCAGCCGGACAGGTATATATATTTATTATGTAATGACTGATGACGGACCTGCTGGACACAGTCAGCTCAGCAGCACCGCAGACTGCTACAGTAAGCTACTATAGTAGTATGTATAAAGAAGAAAGAAAAAAAAAAACCACGGGTAGGTGGTATACAATATTATATATATATTATATACAATTTTATATATATATATATATATATATATATATATATTAAACTGGTGGTGACTGGTGGTCAGGTCACTGGTCACACTATCAGCAACTTGCAAGTAGTACTCCTAAGCAGACAATCACAATATATATTATACTGGTGGTCAGTGTGGTCACAATGGCAGTGTGGCACTCTGGCAGCAAAAGTGTGCACTGTACGTTATATGTACTCCTGAGTCCTGCTCTCAGACTCTAACTGCTCCCCACTGTCAGTGTCTCCCCCACAAGTCAGATAATATACAGTCACACTATCTATCACTTCAGCAAGTAACTAGTACTCCTCCTAATGCTCCCCAAAATTACTACTGTGTCTCTCTCTACTGTCTCACTCTCTTCTCTATAAACGGAGAGGACGCCAGCCACGTCCTCTCCCTATGAATCTCAATGCACGTGTGAAAATGGCGGCGACGCGCGGCTCCTTAAATAGAATCCGAGTCTCGCGATGGAATCCGAGCCTCGCGAGAATCCGACAGCGGGATGATGATGTTCGGGCGCGCTCGGGTTAACCGAGCAAGGCGGGAAGATCCGAGTCGCTCGGACCCGTGTAAAAAAACATGAAGTTCGGGCGGGTTCGGATTCCGAGGAACCGAACCCGCTCATCTCTACTAAGAAGCCTAAGCTGGCTGCAAGCAGGCAGGTTCGCTTCTTCTCCCCTTAGTCCCTCGATGCAGTGAGCCTGTTGCCAGCAGGTCTCACTGAAAATAAAAAACCTAAAACTAACTTTTATTTAAGAAGCTCAGGAGAGCCCCCTAGATTGCACCCTGCTCGGTCGGGCACAAAAATCTAACTGAGGCTTGGAGGAGGGTCATAGGGGGAGGAGCCAGTGCACACCAGGTAGTCCTAAAGCTTTCTTTTTGTGCCCAGTCTCCTGCGGAGCCGCTATCCCCCATGGTCCTTACGGAGTTCCCAGCATCCACTAGGACGTCAGAGAAAATAACATTTACTGTACCTTAGGAAGCAATGGCACCAGGCGGCACTATGGGAAGAAGGCAAGCTGGCGGAGGCAGTGTGATGCTCTGGGCAATGTTCTCTGGGAGCATAGAAATGGGATACTCTGTCCCACCGACAAATTAAGCAAAAAATAAATGAAATGGCAGCGCTGATAAAAAAAAAATATATATATACAGTTCAATAAGATAATATGCTGTATAGACAATGGATGGGTTGAAAAATAAAAAAAAAGGTTCATAAATGTAATAATATACCATAAATATATATATAACAATATACACCAGAAGCTTAAAAACCTTCACACCAACAGTTCATACATAGAACATTGGTGCACAGAACAGTATTGAAATAAACACAGATGTAGCCAGGCTCCTCGTTGCTACGTGCGTACGCATCTCGGCAACGGCTAGCTGCGCCTATTCGCACCCGTGACTAGTCAATACGCATATACGCACGGGCACGCCGGCTGGGAAGTATGTTTGTTTGGTATTACAATGGCGGCTACTGAGAAATACTCATCTGTTGTGATGTCTAGTGATCATGTTACATTGTTATGTACAGTATACTAACCATTCTATTACAGTGCATGGACACACTTATTATTTATATTCCTATAGCAGCAGCTCTGCTTAGTAACGTAAGGAAAGAAGGGGGTGGTCCCTGCGCTGTCCTTGATCAATAGGTTTTTATATTCCTTCTGATTCGTTCTTCCAGTAATGTGTTCAAATAGCTAGAAAATATGTGGATGACAAAAGTGTACTAATAATGTGTAATGCACTAGTACTTAAGTTAGCAAGAGAGTACATACAAACTCACCTTGTTTCATGAAGTGGTAGGCACTGGACAAACTGTCACCATTGTCCTACGGTGGTTACACAAGCAACGCAGATGCCACCTGGAACTGTTGTAGGTTTTTCTTAAAAAGATGGAAAACTGCTCTGGACATTCATTTAGAAACCTGATGTCTGTTGGTATTATGTGTAGTGGGATCCAATGTCAAAATATGAAGTTCTATAAAGCTAATTTTATTGACAGATCCAGGTTTTAGGGCTATCCATGCTTGAGTTACGATGGTTAAGTCAAAATAACTGAGGTTCTAATTAAGGGCCTAATTCAGTAAGGATTGCAAATTCTGCTAATTAACAGGATTAGCAATCCTTTTGCTAGCATGCTAGGGTCCGCTCATCGGAGGGCAAGGCCGCCCAGCATGCTGACCACCACCTCCCCCCATCCCCCCCCCCCCCTTCAACAAGCAGAGATTGCGAATGTATCACAATTTCTGCTTGTTAGCAGAAATAGAGGATGCCTCCCGCAGGAGGCCAGCCGCCATCTTCCCGTTTGCGGCAGCTGCTTGTGACATCATGCAGCCGCCGCGATCACGCTCCCATTTGCGCCGCCACCCCTCCCACCCCATTTGCCATCCTCCGCCCCCGCAACACTCCGTCTCCGCCCTGGAAACGGAGCGTTGCTGCCCCACGCCCTGCGACCGCCTCCGCATTTTCTGCCCCCCCCCCACGCATCTTTTTCTCAGTTTTTGCGGTTGGATCGCACACTGCAATCCAACCTGAATTAGGCCCTAAGTCACCTGTGCTCAAGCATGAATGGGGGTCATTCCAAGTTGATCGCATGCTAGCTAGTTTTTCCAGCGCTGCAATCAGATAGTCGCCGCCTATAGGGGAGTGTATGTTTGCTTTGCAAGTGTGCGAACACCTGTGCAGCCAAGCTCTGCAAAAACATTTTGTACAGTTTCTGAGTAGCTCTGACCTTACTCAGCCGCTGCGATCACTTCAGCCTGTCCGGTCCCGGAATTGACGTCAGACACCCGCCCTGCAAACGCTTGGACAATACCTGCATTTTCCCAAACACTCCCAGAAAACGGTCAGTTGCCACCCATAAACGCCTTCTTCCTGTCAATCTCCTTGCGATCGGCTGTGCGAATGGATTCTTCGTTAAATCCATTGCTCAGAAACGATCCGCTTTCTACACGTACAATGCACCTGCGCATTGCGGTGCATATGCATGCGCAGTAGTGACCTGATCGCTGCTCTGCGAAAAACGTCAGCATGCGAACAGGTCGGAATGACCTCTTATATCCTTAAAACGTGGACTGTAGTGTTGGAGTATGGGAAACTCTCGGCTACATGATTAATAGAATTGTTAGGGACTGTCCCAACTCCTCCTCTCGATAGCCTCTGAAATCTGTTACTGTATTTCACCCTCTATGGCAGGCCTGGCCAACCTGTGGCTCTCCAGCTGTTGTAAGACTACAAGTTCCATCATGCTTTGCCACAGTTTTGCCATTAGGGAATGCTAAAACTGTGGCAGGGCATGCTGGGATGTGTA
The DNA here is from genome assembly GCF_028390025.1 of Pseudophryne corroboree. NCBI lineage: Eukaryota > Metazoa > Chordata > Amphibia > Anura > Myobatrachidae > Pseudophryne > Pseudophryne corroboree. The sequence goes on along the minus strand of NC_086452.1, from coordinate 420,241,100 downwards.
GTTTCACAACATCTGGAGAGCCACAGGTTGGCCAGGCCTGCTCTATGGTATTTGGTTTTCAGTACTTCTTATCATCTATAGCTGTGTATAGTGAGTTAGGTTGTATGATCATTTGCACATAAAAGTCTCATGAATTGAATGTCCAATATTGAATTTACACAATATTAGGCGTTCTCTATCTATTTTAAACGTTGGGAAATACAGATAGATCCACGGTTATCTTGGCTTCTTTGCTGCGTCTAGGCACACCATGGTTTATTTACATAAACCAGTGGTTCCCAAACTGTGTGCCGTGGCACCCTGGGGTGCCGCGGGACACTTGCAGGGGTGCCTCAGGTTGGTGGTCAAGGACCAATTCAAACTATTTATTGTCAATTTAATAGGCAAAACCAGTGCTGATGGCTTTCAGTTATAAAATATGTGGACAAACAGAAGCAAATCTTGTCCCTCACTACATAACTGACCCTAAGGATGACATATAAACATAATTTACTTAATCTAATATTTTTTTCGAAATTTCTCAATAAGAAACTTGTGGCCTAGGGGTGCCGTGAAAAAAAATCTGACACTCCAGGGTGCCGTGACTCACAAAAGTTTGGGAACCACTGACATAAACCCTTCATCTATTGTTCTCATCTGCAATACATATAACAACAGCTGTTCTCTCTATCTGTGGCTCTCTCCAGCTTCCCGTACTCACTTCACTGTGTGTTATATTGATTTTTATAAATGTGTTCTTTATATTTATGATGGATGTGTTGTGCTTTTTATGATTTATGGTTCATGTGTGCATATAAATGTGATTTTCCATATACAACATGCCTAAATGATGCAGAGGGTGACCCACTGAAGTAATGGGCAGCACGTGACTAGCTGGCCGGAACACTTTCTGAAAGTGATGAAACAGTAGGACGGAATTTAAATCCCTGTTTATAGTAAATAATGGCCCTCATTCCGAGTTGTACGCTCGTTATTTTTCTTCGCATCGGTGCGATTTTTCGCTAACTGCGCATGCGCAATGTTCGCACTGCGGCTGCGTCAAGTAAATTTGCTAAGAAGTTTGGTATTTTACTCACGGCATTACAAGGTTTTTTCTTCGTTCTGGTGATCGGAGTGTGATTGACAGGAAGTGGGTGTTTCTGGGCGGAAACTGACCGTTTTATGGGTGTGTGTGAAAAAACGCTACAGTTTCTGGGAAAAACGAGGGAGTGGCTGGAGAAACGGGGGAGTGTCTGGGCGAACGCTGGGTGTGTTTGTGACGTCAAACCAGGAACGAAACTGACTGAACTGATCGCAGTGGCAGAGTAAGTCTCGAGCTACTCAGAAACTGCAAAGAAATTTCTATTTGCAATTTTGAGAATCTTTTGTTCGCAATTCTGCTAAGCTAAGATACACTCCCAGAGGGCGGCGGCTTAGCGTGTGCAATGCTGCTAAAAGCAGCTAGCGAGCGAAGAACTCGGAATGAGGGCCAATGTTCTATATAATTGCAAAAGAGCTTTCAGGGATCTCTTGCAGCTGAGCTGCACATGTCACCTGTGGATTAGTTTCCTCAGGGTATGTCGTCATTATGCTGAAATTGTAGAGTAAGGTTGGGGTTAGGTTTAGAGATAGGGTTAGGGCTCTAACTGTAGAAAAATGTTAAGGGAACATATCAACTGTCGACATCGTCACCATGTCAATATGTTGCATGTCGATGCAACATTAATGTTGACATTCTGAATGTTGATATTTTATACCAATCCCCAGTGTGCCAGGTTTATCTATCATACGCTGTATTATGAATACTCCTCCTGCTAGTGGGGCATCAATTTTGTAGCAAGAGATCCATAAAATGTAAATTGTTCTCTTTGCTTTTACATAATCACATTACTCTCTGAACCTGCTCAAACATGATGTTGTAGTCAGACATTAAGTATGGATGAGACACATATCAATAATACATGGCAGTTATTAAATGTACTGGTTCCTGCACTTCTGGCTCGGTATAAGTGTGTTTTTATTGTGGTTACCTATGAGGGTTTGGCATTCTGGGTAGATTGTTTACTGGATCATATTTTACGAGCTGATGTATAAGCTGCTGCAGAACCTATTGGGATGCAGGCTTCATAAAGTTACTTACGGTACATGTAGGTTTGCCGGGATGCCAGTTTCTTTTCCTTCAGGTACGATACTGGGTTTTATAGATGCATCCATGTATGTTCTTGTTCTATCAAATGTTCCTGTATTATTTTTATTTTCTCTTTTTGCTACTGATGAACTATACGAAACCACTTTTATGTACTCTGAACTGTGGAAAGGTTCTCAGGTGCGCATAAAGATCAGCTCTGCCCAGTGGCGGAACTAGCGAGCGGTGGGCCCAGGTGCGACAAAATGCTTTGCCGCCCCCCCCCCCCCCCCCATCCCATCCAAGTCCACCCCCTCACCCCTGGAGAGGATCTGGTGAGGGGGACCTGCTCAGGGCCAGAGAAATGGATACCTAGCAACAGTGCCGTAACTAGACATTTTAGCACTGTGTGCAGGAAATGGCATCGGTGCCCCACCCCTGCATGCAAAACAGGGGCAGCAAAAATACATAGTGGCGTGGCTTCGTGGGGAAGGGGTGTGGCCATAAAATAATACCAATTCATAAAACGGTGCACAGTAGTCTCCATTATTCAAATTACGCCGCACAGTAGCACCACTACAACGGGTAGAGCCCCTTTTACACCTTACGGCGGACAGATTCCCCTTTTTACACATTACGGCAGACAGCGTCCCCTTTTTACACATTACGGCAGACAGCGTCCCCTTTTTACACATTATGGCAGACAGCGTTCCCCTTTTTACACATAACGGCAGACAGCGTGCCCTTTTTGCACATAGCGGCAGACAGCGTGCACTTTTTACACATAACGGCAGACAGCATGCCCTTGTTAAACGTAGCGGCAGACAGCGTACACTTTTTACACATAACGGCAGACAGCGTGCCCTTTTTACACACAACGGCAGACAGCATCCCCTTGTTACACATTACGGCAGACAGCGTCCCCCTTTTTACCCATTACGGCAGGCAGATTCCCCCTTTTTACACATTGCGGCAGGCAGATTCCCCCTTTTTACACATTGCGGCATGCAGATTCCCCCTTTTTACACATCACGTCAGGCAGATTCCCCCTTTTTACACATTGCGGCAAAGATTCCCCCTATTTACACATTACGGCAGGCAGATTCCCCCTTTTCACACATTGCGGCAGACAGATACCCCTTTTTACACATTGCGGCAGGCAGATTCCCCCTTTTTACACATTGCGGCAGGCAGATTCCCCCTTTTTACACATTGCGGCAAGCAGATTCCCCATTTTTACACACTGCGGCAGGCAGATTCCCCCTTTTTACACATTGCGGCAGACAGTCCCCCTTTTTGCACATTGCGGCAGACAGTCCCCCTTTTTGCACATAGAAAGAAAGAAAGAAAGAAAGAAAGAAGGAAAGAAAGAAAGAAGGAAAGAAAGAAGGAAAGAAAGAAGGAAAGAAAGAAAGAAAGAAAGAAAGAAAGAAAGAAAGAAAGAAAGAAAGAATTATACTTACCCTCTCCGCTGCTCAGGCTCCTCGGTGCAGCTTCTGGTCACGATTCCCGGGCAGGAGAGAAGGAGGAGGAGGGAGCCGTGGAGGCGCTGCTGCTGCTGTCCCTCTGCTTCACTATAGGCTGTTCTCGGAAGACAGCCTATAGTGAAGCAGAGGGACAGCAGCAGCAGCGCCTCAACCAGTAGCAAAGCACTGCTGCGGCTCCCTCCTCCACCTCTCTCCTCCTCCTTCTCCCCCGTACCGCTGCGCTCCTCTCCTCTCTGTCCGGGCGGCTGCGGGCAGTGGTTGCCCGCAGCACACAGCGGCATGTAATGAGTTAGTTTGACTCATTACATGCTTTGGGCCCCTGGACAGAGGCAGGCCCCAGTGCAATGCACTGGTTGCACTGGCGGTAGTTCCGCCTCTGGCTCTGCTGTGTGATTCGTCACAAGAAGGGGTGCCTGATCCAAGGCACCAACAGGTTAAAAGCTTTGACTGCTCAGCGCCGCCATCTCTATAACCCTGCCACCGTGCACAGGAGCTCAATTTGTAAGTTGGTGCCTGCTAACAGGCAGGGCTGCTCCAGCAGCCCTAAGAAGAGCTATTTTAAAGAAGATAGAAGACTACAAGGGCTGCAGCAGAGGCACTCTAGTCAGTGGCGTAACTACTGCCCCCGCAGTCCTCGCGGTGGCTTGGGGGCGAGGGGCTGCGGGGGCGCCACTGATTACAGCAGACTGACATGCGGACGAGCGCCCGCATGTCAGACTGCTTTCTCCTTCCCGCCGCCGCTTGTTGGAGGGACACGGACGGCACAGCGTGTGCCTCTCCTGTGTCCCTCCTGCATCATCTCCGGCGGCCGCGGGTCTAATAGGGGGAAGTGCCGTCCGTGAGCTCTAATTGGCTCACGGACGGCACTTCCCCCTATTAGACCCGCGGCCGCCGGAGATGATGCAGCAGGAGGGACACAGGAGAGGCGATCTGTGCCCTCCGTGTCCCTCCAATAAGCGGCGGCGGCGGCGACGGCGGCACTGGGAGGAATATCTGGCACTGGGGGGGGGGGATGTCTGGCACTGGGGCATATATGGCACTGGGGGGGAGATATCTGGCACTGGGGCATATATGGCACTGGGGGGGGGGATGTCTGGCACTGGGGGGGATATCTGGCACTGGGGGGGGGGATGTCTGGCACTGGGGCATATATGGCACTGGGGGGGATGTCTGGCACTGGGGGGGATATCTGGCACTGGGGGGGGGGATGTCTGGCTCTGGGGCATATATGGCACTGGGGGGGAGATGTCTGGCACTAGGGGGGATATCTGGCACTGGGGCATATATGGCACTGGGGGGGGGATATCTGGCACCGGGGGGGGGGATGTCTGGCACTGGGGGGGATATCTGGCACTGGGGGGGGGTGTCTGGCACTGGGGCATATATGGCACTGGGGGGGGATGTCTGGCACTGGGGCATATATGGCACTGGGGGGGGGATGTCTGGCACTGGGGGGATATCTGGCACTGGGGGGGGGATGTCTGGCACTGGGGCATATATGGCACTGGGGGGGGGATGTCTAACACTGGGGGGGGGATGTCTGGCACTAGGGGGGATATCTGGCACTGGGGGAATATCTGGCACTGGGGGCATATGTGGCACTGGGGGGGAATATATGGCACTGGCGGCATATCTGGCACGGGGGGAATATCTGGCACTGGGGGCATATGTGGCACTGGGGGGGAATATCTGGCACTGGGGGCATATGTGGCACTGGGGGGGGGGTATATGTGTACCTGGCACATGGGGGGGGGCTATATTTGGCACCGGGGGCATGTGAGTACCTGGCACCGTGGGGGAATATCTGGCACTGGGGTCATATGTGGCACTGGGAGCACAGCCCTAGCAACAAGGACTACCTCCTAGCAACGAGCATGACACCCAGTGCATGAAACACCTGACAACGAGCATGACACCCAGTGCATGAAACACCTGGCAACGAGCATGACACCCAGTGCATGAAACCCCTGACAACGAGAAGGTAATTGAAAAGTAATTAGAAGCCTTACTGTAGGACTTAATGTGTAATGGGCATTACGGTGTGTGGCATAATGTATCACGGACATTGCGGTGTGTGTCATAATGTGTCACAGGCATTACGGTGTATGGTATACTATATCGCGGGCATTGTGATATGTGGTATAATGTCTCAGGGTCATTGCAGTGTGTGGCATAATGTATCACGGACATTGCGGTGTGTGTCATAATGGGTCAGGCATTACGGTGTGTGGTATACTATATCACGGGCATTGTGGTATGTGGTATAATGTCTCTGGGTCATTGCAGTGTGGCATAATACATAACGGGCATTGCGGTGTGTGGCATAGGGTATAACGGGCAGGGCATTGCGGTATGTGTCACAGGCATTACGGTGTATGGTATACTATATGACGGGCATTGTGGTATAATGTCTCAAGGTCATTGCGGTGTGTGTCATAATGTGTCACAGGCATTGTATGTGCTATAATGTATCAGGGGCATTGCAGTGTATAGCATAATGTATAACGGGCATTGCGATTCCTGTCATAATGTGTCGGGGGCATTACGGTGTGTGGCATAATGTGTCACAGGCATTACGGTGTGTGGCATAATGTGTCACAGGCATTACGGTGTGTGGCATAATGTGTCGGGGGCATTATGGTGTGTGGCATAATGTGTCATGTGCATTATTGTGTGTGGAATAATGTCTAAGGGCCATTGCAGTATGTGGCATAATGTATACTGGGCATTACTATAAGGAGGAAAAATGACAAATAATGTAAGGGGCATGAATCAGGACTATTTTTCTTTCCTGTGGTGGCTAACGTCTGGGCGTGCAGGTTGCAAAACTGGGGTATAAGGTAGTCTTTTCCTGCAATACCACGCCCCTTTATGAGAAACCACGCCCATTCCAACAAAACCACGCCCCTTTTTTTGCAGCGCGCGCCGAAGGCGCGCGCATATTTATCCCTTTCTTGCTCCCAATTATGCGGCGGGGGGGGGGGGGGGGGGGCGCCAAAGAATTTTTTGGCTTGGGGGAGAAAAATTTCTAGTTACGCCACTGACTCTAGTGTTAGATATCATTCTGATATCTCCTGCTGCAGCTCCATCAGCTCCCCAATCAGCGCTATATACTCCCGCGTCCCTGGTTGTGGGGTACGTACAGCGGAGGCTCCTGTTCTTCACCCAGGGCACACACACTAACCAAAGTTCTCCGGGATCGCATGGCCGCACTCAGGGAGGAGGTAAGAGGGTCCCCCAGGCGAAACCCCGCTGGAAATCGCAATCCGCCGCTGCCAATAGGAGGCGGGCCGTGCACGCTGGCGTGGACACTGTGCGCGCTGGGGTGGACACTGTGGCAGTACAGGGACCCCACTAGACCACCAGAGCAAAGGGCACAGGCTATAATCCAGTTTATAATCGAATTAGGCAGCACCCAGTCGTGAAGTCCAGCAAGGGAATAAGGCTCTGACCTGTAGCCCCTCCCCCAGCCCCTGGCCGCCATTTAGAGTAAATGTTCCCACCCTGGAGCTGCATCTCTCTGTCTGCCTCACTCTCTGTCAGCGTTTGGGCACCATTACACACAGCTGCGCTGATTCTGGGACTGCTGGGTGATGCCTCCTCTGTAAAGCCGCCTGCATCATCAGCACTGTGCATTTACAGGACACTTAAGTATTGTACATGTCATTTAGACAGTGTTAGTTAAGAACAAGTGCATACTTCAGGGTTATTTAGTACAAGTACCCTGTGATATTCATCCAGTTTTTACTGTGCATTGATATATCTGTTTATATACATAGCTTTACTCAATAATAGTATTGCTAGTCCAGTGCAGTTTTATTGTTTGTCATAATTCCTGTATTGTACATGTGACTGTGTGTGTGTGCATATAGCTGCTGGGTGATCTCTACTCAGTGTATCTCACTCCTACTGCTATCCCTATATTCTGTAACCTGAGGAGGCTCTGGGCGTCAGGGTTAGTAGATAATATAGGTATTTCACAGGATATACGTATTTTGTATTTTTCTCTGTGTTTTTCAGTCATATTTTACCTCAGAAATCCTCTGTTTGTGCTGTAACACTGCACAGGGGGTTTGTGTTAGGTATTATATCTGCTGATTTTGTACTGTGTCGCCCGTGGTTTATGCTTTCATATCATGTCAGCTACAGGGGGCGATGGGTCTGGGGCTGATTCCTCTGTGTGCGGTTATGATGTCCCAGATGCATTTGAGGATAACATGGCTGCGGAGGGTTCAGGTTTTGGGGGTTCTGTACCCCCCAGTCAGTTTGTAACAATGGGGGCACATCAGGGCCCGCCTTGAGCTGCCTTTTCTAATTTACTGACTACGCTGGTAACTAGACTCGCGCCCCCTAGGGGACCTCCTGTGCCTTATCAGCCTTATATGGTCCCTGCGGTTAATCCACCATGGACAGATGCTCTGTCCACTCAGTTACAGCAATTAAATAACTCCTTGGATAAACATATTCCTGACCCTCGCCCACCTAAGACTAAACCTAAGAAGTCCTCTAAGCGGGCTGTTACTTCCTCTCAATCCACGCATGTTCCGGATACTTCTTCCGATGAAGATGGCGTGTATACTGACCCCACAGACTCTGATCATGACGTTTCTGATGGGGAATCTGTTTCACAGGTGGATGTTCCTGATCTATTAGAGGCTATCAGGCTCATTCTTCAGATTGATGATGATCCTGAGCCTGCTACTGCATCTAAGAAACCGGACAGGTTAAAACGTCAGAAGGTTACTAAATTGGTTTTACCTAATTCTGACCACTTGGTTGACATACGTCAGGAATCCTGGGAGAACCCAGGAAAGAAATTCACCCCGCACAAGAAGATGCTAGCCCGCTATCCCCTTGCGGCAGAATTGAGTAAAAATTGGGAAACGCCACCCTCGGTGGATTCGCAAATTGCTCGGCTGGTGGTGTCATCTGCTCTGCCTGTCACTACCGTCACTTCTCTCAAGGAGCCGACGGATAAGCGTGTGGAGGGCTGCTTAAAAGCTATATATACCCTTGCAGGGGCTGCGCATAGGCCCACCATTGCGGCTACTTGGGCCGCAGAAGCAATTGAGGCGTGGCCTTATGAAATAGAGGCTGAGTTTCAGTCCAATTTTTCTGAACATGCCAGACAATGTTTCTCTTATATTGTCACGGCATCTCATTACATTAAAAAAGCAGCTTCAGATGCAGGTGTTCTGGCGGCCAAGGCTGCTAGGACATCCATTTTGGCTCGCCGTATTCTCTGGTTGCGGTCCTGGTTGGTGGACTTGGACTCTAAGAAACCCTGGATGTAATCCCGTTTAAAGGAAACATCCTCTTTGGTGAGGATCTCAACAAGATTGTCGCTGACGTGGCATCTGCTAAGACTGCATGTCTACCTAGTACTACTCCTTCGGCCCCGAAAGCTAAGAGTACTTCCTTTCGTTCCTTTCGCCCTCCAGGTAAAGCAAAGGGTCAGGCGTACCCGAAACAGTCTCGCACTTCCAAAACCACCAAGCCCAAGCCTAAACGTGCCTGGGCTGCCCGTCAGCAGATTCCAAATCTGACAAGCCTGCGGCATGACAGGGCGGGCCTCCCCCTGGGGGATCCCAGGGTGGAAGGCCGACTTCTACAGTTCACCCAGGTATGGTTGAAGACCACTTCAGATGCTTGGGTGCGGGAAGTCGTCACTCACGGATACGCTATATTCTTCAAGACACGTCCCCCTCCTCGCTGTTGCCTGACCGATATCCCTTCGGATCAGGTGACGGCAACAACTCTCCGTTTAGTGGTACAATCCCTCCTGGATGCCGGAGTGGTAGTACCGGTGCCTCTGGCTCAGAGGGGCAGGGGGTACTATTCAACGCTGTTCCTAGTCCCCAAACCGAATGGTTCCTCCCGGCCCATTCTCAACCTCAAATCTTTGAACAAGTTTGTGACAGTCTCCAAGTTTCGTATGGAGACCTTTCGCTCTATTGTCCTGGCTTTGGAACCAGGGGACTACATGGTATCCCTGGATATACAGGATGCTTTACCTGCATATCCCTATTGCTATGCCACATCAGCAATACCTGAGATTTGCTATTGGCAATCTCCATTACCAATTCCGGGCCTTACCGTTTGGTCTGACCACGAATTTTCACCAAGGTCATGGCAATTATGACGGCTTCACTCCACCATCGGGGCATCCGGATCTGTATCTGGACGATCTGCTGATCCTGGCCAATTCCCCAGAAGTTCTCCTCCGTCAATTGGATCTGACGGTCCAGTTTCTGCAAGCCCACGGGTGGCTCATCAACTGGAAGAAATCATCCCTGGTCCCTGCCAAGAGCATGGTGCATCTGGGAGCGTTGATGGACACACACAACCAGAGGTTGTTTTTGTCACAGGAGAAAGTCCTGAAGCTTCAGGACAAGATATGTTGCTTCCTCTCTCGTCCGCGTGTGTCGATACACTTGGCGATGCAACTACTAGGCCTCATGGTGTTGGCTTTCGACATGGTGGAGTATGCTCAATTCCATTCCCGCCCTCTGCAGAAGCTGATTCTTGCCAAGTGGGACCGCCTGCCTCACCGGATCAGGTCTCAAATGATCTCCTTGTCTCCGGAGGTCCGTCTGTCACTGACCTGGTGGCTGCAGGACCATCGATTGAGCAGGGGTCGTCCCTTCTGGATCTCCAACTGGATCCTTCTGACAATGGATGCCAGTCTGAGGGGTTGGGGCGTGGTGTTGGAGCAACACTCTCTTTAGGGTCGGTGGACCAGGGAGGAGTCTCTCCTCCCGATATACACTCTGGAATTGCGGGCAGTGTTCAATGCTCTGAAACTGGCCCAGCATCTGGTACTGAACAGGCCTGTTCAAGTACAGTCAGACAACGCCACCACGGTGGCAAACATAAATCATCAAGGCGGCACTCGAAGCCCCATGGCAATGTTGGAAGTGTCAAAGATTCTTCAATGGGCAGAACGCCATCTGCCAGCCATATCAGCAGTGTTCATTGTGGGGGTCCTCAACTGGGAAGCGGACTTCCTCAGTCGTCAGGACGTACACGCCAGAGAGTGGAGCTTTCATCCAGAAGTATTTCAACTCCTGGTGGACAAGTGGGGCCTACCAGATGTAGACCTGATGGCGTCTTGACACAATCACAAGGTTCCGGTCTTTGGAGCAAGAACAAGGGATCCTCAAGCGGCGTTCGTAGACTCACTGGCAATTCCATGGAACTTTCGGCTTTCGTACGTGTTCCCTCCAGTGTCACTTCTGCCCAGAGTTGTGAGGAAGTTAAGGAAAGAAGGAGGAATACTACTTCTAATAGCTCCGGCGTGGCCCAGTTGTCATTGTTTCTCAGACTTACAGGGTTTCTCGCAAGAGCGTCTTCTTCTGCTTTCGCAACAACCAGACCTCCTCGTTCAGGGCCCTTGCGTTTACCAGGATTTGGCCCGTCTGGCTTTGACGGCGTGGCTCTTGAAGCTTCTTTACTGAGGGCCAAAGGATTTTCTGAGGCAGTCATTCAAACTATGTTGAAGGCCCGTAAGCCGGCTTCTGCTCGGATTTACCATCGGGTCTGGAATTCTTACTTTGCTTGGTGCGCATCTAACAATCATGACGTTTACAAGTTTAGTACGGCCAAACTTTTGGCCTACCTACAACAGGGCCTGGACTTGGGCCTTCGGCTGGCCTCCCTCAAGGTTCATATTTCGGCCTTGTCGGTATAGTTTCAGAGAAAAATTGCAACTCTGCCTGATGTTCATACCTTCACTCAGGGTGTTTTACAGATTCAACCTCCCCATGTCCCACCTGTGGCTCCTTGGGATTTGTCGGTGGTTCTGGAGGCATTGCAAGAGTCTCCGTTTGAACCTCTTGAATCTGCAGACCTTAAGTGGCTTTCCCTCAAGGTCTTGTTTCTGCTGGCTATTGCCTCTGCTAGACGGGTATCAGATTTGGGTGCCTTGTCTTGTAGGTCCCCCTATCTGATTTTTCACCGTGACCGGGTGGTTCTTCGAACGCGCCCTGGTTATCTACCTAAGGTGGTGTCTTCGTTCCACCTTAACCAGGAGATTGTGGTTCCAGCCTTTGTCTCTCCGGATTTATCCTCCAAAGAGCTGTCTTTGGTACGGGCTCTCCGTATCTATGTGAAGAGGACAGCCTCCATTAGGAAGTCTGATTCTCTCTTTGTACTCTTTGGTTTTCACAAACGTGGCTGGCCTGCTAACAAGCAGACCTTGGCCAGATAGATTAGAATGGTGATTGCACATGCTTATGTACAGGCTGGCCTTCCAGCTCCTGCTATCATCAAAGCCCTTTCTACTCGGTCTGTTGGACCTTCTTGGGCGGCCCGCCGTGGTGCGACCCTTGAACAATTGTGCAAGGCGGCTACGTGGTCCTCAGTGAACACGTTCATAAGGTGCTATGCCTTCGATACTTCCGCCTCCCAGGATGCTTCCTTTGGAAGCCAGGTTCTTGTGCCCACTACAGTGCGCCCCCTCCCATAAGGAACTGCTTTAGTACATCCCCGATGTTATTCCCTGTGGAATACCAGTGTACCCCGCTGCAGAAAAGGAGATTTATGGTAAGAACTTACCCTTGTTAAATCTCTTTCTGCGAGGTACAGTGGATTCCACAGGGCGCCCACCCTGACGCACTTAGCTTCTTTGAGTTAGCATGGCAGTAGCCGCTGATACCTTCTCCTGTCGTGAGAATGTGGTGTACTAACGGCTGTCGTCTCTTTTTCCTGCTACTGCTTTGAACTGGTTAACGAAACTGAGCTCCTGTGCACGGAGGCGGGGTTATAGAGGAGGCGGTGCTGAGCATCTTGGGAATAGTCAAAGCTTTTAGCCTTTTGGTGCCTCGGATCAAGATCCTACTCTACACCCCAATGTTATTCCCTGTGGAATCCAGTGTACCTCGCAGAAAGAGATTTAACAAGGGTAAGTTCTTATCATAAATCTCCTTATTCAGAAATTTGTGACAACATACGCAAGTGAGAGCGCTTTCAAACTATGATAACATGATAATTCACCATATCCTTTCTGGGATCCTCTGTAATACACTTTCTCATGTAGTGGGCCCAGAAAAAAAAAAAATTGTGTATATAGTGAAGCACAGTTTTTTTAATACAAACACATCAGTTAAAATACATAAAATAAATGGACATAGACGGCATGGCAATCCTTAAATGTTCCAACTGTGGGAAATTACCAGCTTCTGGTAAGAACTGTCAGCAGGCATGTGAGATGTTGTACCCGGGCAAGCAGCATGTTCCATTCACCGTCCGCCAGGTTCCCCAAGATGAACACCGTTTTTTTCTCAAAAGTACTCAAATGCGTTTCGACCCTATACAGCGGGTTTTTTTCAGGGCAAGGTAACCAATGTATGCTGTCCCTGGTGTCTACCGTGCAATACTGAGCAATTATGTGGTGGTTAGTGTAAAATACCATGTACAGTCCCTGGTGGGCTCTGTATATGACCCAACCCATTACCTGACATTCAGTGTGAAGAGCACAGCCCCTGGTAACTAAGCCAAAGTCCTGGCAGGTGTACAATATGTTTCCCAGTCTATATTGACCAAACATACAATGTGTTGTCCAGTTCCTGTGTTGTAGAGTGTACAATAAAGAGCCCAGACCCTAGTAACTGGTCCATAATGCTGAGCCCAGTCCCTTTTGTCCTGTGTACAATAAATGTCCCACACCCTAGTGGCTAAATGTGACCTACAGTATAGAATCCAATTCTTGCCAGCCCATTGAGCCTAGTGCACAGTATAGAACACACAGAATGGTGGCCCAGTGTCTAATATATAACTTATCAACACCATGGAGAACGATATGAACTTCCATGATATCCCGCAGGATTACACCTGAATTGGTGTTGCACTGAAGTAATGGGTCTGTAGTAATATTGTCAAGGATGAGAGTTAGGGTTCTGCATGAAAATATAACTTGTAGAGATGGTGGACCAGTGTATAATATCCCTGTCCCTGGTGGCCCAGTCTATACTGCCATATATTGCCCAGTTCATAATGGACAGGTGGATAATACAAAGACATATAAGATTATATATGCCAGTGAGCAGTGCCAAGATCTTGTACAATGTATTGCAAAATCCACAAATATCCAATCTGTTATCTACCTGTGGTATTAAATAAATATGAGCTGTCCTTCTTTAGTGGCAAATCTGTACCACCAGCTGTCCTCCTCCCAGTGACGTACTTGTACTACTGGCTGTCCTCTCAGTGGTTGTACCTGTAGCACCAGCTGTCTTTTCAGTGTCATACCTATACAACCGGCTGTCCTCCTCCCAGTGGCACACCTGTTCAATCAGCTGTCAACCTCCCAGTGGCGTACCTGTACCATCAGCTGTGTTCCTCCCAGTGGTTGTACCCATACCACTGGCTGTCCTCCTAGTGGTTGTACCTGTACCACCGGTTGTCCTCCTTTTGTGGTGTACCTCTCAGTAGTTGTACCTGTAGCATCAGCTGTCGTCCTCCCTGTGGCGTACCTGTACCATCGGCTGTCCTCATCCTAGTTGCATACCTATACAACTGGCTATCCTTCCCCCAGTGGTTGTACCTGTACCATCATCTGTCCTCCTTTAGTGGCGTACCTGTACCGCTGGCTGTCCTCTCAGTGGTTGTACCTGTACCATCAGCTGTCGTCCTTTAGTGGCACATCTGTACCGCTGGCTGTCCTCTCAGTGGTTGTACATTTACCATCAGCTGTTCTCTTCCCAGTGGCGTACCCATACCATCGTCTGTCCTCCTTTAGTGGCGTACCTGTATCACCATCTGTCCTCCTCCCAGTGGTATACCTGTATCACTGGCTGTCCTCTTCCCAGTGGTGTACCTGTATCACTGGCTGTCCTCTTCCCAGTGGTGTACCTGTATCACTGGCTGTCCTCTTCCCAGTGGTGTACCTGTATCACTGGCTGTCAACTTCCCAATGGTATACCTGTACCACCGGCTGTCCTCCTAGTGGTTGTACCTGTACCACTGACCGTCCTCTTTTAGTGGCGTACCTGTACCACCGGCTGTCCTCCTAGTGGTTGTACCTGTACCACTGACCGTCCTCTTTTAGTGGCATACCTGTACCACTGGTTGTCCGCTCAGTGGTTGTATCTGTAGCACTGGCTGTCCTCCTCCCAGTGGCGTACCTGTACCATCAGCTGTCCTCTTTTAGTGGCGTACCTGTACCACTGACTGTCCTCTCAATGTTTTACCTGTACCATTGGTTGTCCTCTTTCCGGGAGCATATCTCCTGGGCACCAGTTGTCAAGGGAAGCAGCGATAGAGAAGAAAGGAAGGACAGCCATGGTATTCATGGTGCAGGCTGTGTAAATGTAGCCTATGTAAAAGTGCAGTGCGCGGTCATTTGAAGATGAAGCATTTTTCACAGACTGCACTGCATATATGTAGCGGCCCCCTCCTGGACTTCACCTCTAAGGTATGACTTCACCTCTAAGGTATGGGTTGACAGGCGGTTGCTGGGGGAGATGACAGGGTTGCTAGAAGGCTGCATTTGGAGATCATAATTCCAGGCACCTTGTCTGAATTTCCGCCACTACCGCCTCCACAAAGAGCGGAGATAGAAAATAGGACTCTTCAGGCCTATCTGATAAAGGGAAAGGTATCTCAGCATTATTCTTCTAATAATACATATGTATAGCAGATTGTTACCTTCCACAGTATCACCAGCTCTGAATGTGCAACCCTGTGATATTCCTTTTTTAAACAGTTTTATTTTAAATACTGTTTGTTCCTACTGTATATATAAAAAGGTCACAGACTGGAAAACAACCAGACATTTCCTATAAGAACAGATCCTGTGTCTGCAGGAAGAATGACATTGTACACATGACAAAGCAGATGGAGCCACTATTGTGGACATGCGGGCGTACAGTGGGAGGAGTGACAATAATCACAGCTGCTGCTTCTGTTTGTACAAATCAAATGAAAACCCATTAATTGGAATTTTGCTGTGACAAATCTCAGAAGGCAGTATAACATCTGATGAGGGTACGGCATTTTCCTATTGTGAACTAAGAAACTATTATTATCTTATATGAATATAAGTGTTGCCTATATTTGCAAAGTTTAGCTCATCCTTAAGGCATGGAGAATTTGTAGTTTTCTAATCATTGTGGGACAACAAGTCCCAGGGGAAAAAAAGGGAAGTTGACTCCCTGACTGCTTTGCACCCCGGCTGCATGCTGGGAGTTTAGCCGATCCTCCAATATCAGCAGGGAGGCGTCCTGGCTCCTGGGGACATTAGTAGCTTAACAGACAGAGAAGGGGGGGGGGGGGGATTTGCAAATCCCACCCCTAAATTTCCCTTCAGCACACTAAAAAGTACCTGTAACCATACCTGAACCTATCTGGTAATAGAAATTCAGAGAATTAGTTTACACATGTTTGCAAACACATGTTTAAGCTGCTGAGCCACTTTCAAGGCTTCTCAGATGTCAGCAGTCCTAACACTACATGATAGCAGTGCCCACATAGGGCCATGTAATTTGTCACAGTAGGCCTCATGATAAATGCTATTACTAAAACACATCCAGGCAGAGAGCTAACTTACCCAGGAGCCACCCCCAGGATCTCCCATTGGCACTACAAGGAACAGCATGCCTTCCAAATACTGCTCCCATTTAATGCCTCTCGCACACAAACAGACAAACGTTGGTAGTTGCTCGATCATTCCTGGAGATTATTATGTATCAGGTGCTGGAAAGGGGGAGGGGTCACAGACAAACAGACAGGGGGGGAGGAGGTAGCATCTCTGTCACATCTTCCCAGTACCCTGCGGACACAGAGTGAACAAAACACTGTGCACAGGGGGAAGGAGAGCTGGAATCCGGGGCTGATGCTGCCACAAACACTGGATTATTATCTCCCCCAAAGCCTGCACCTGATGTCATGAAACAGATGGTTGGTATGGCAGGTCTCTCCAGGTTTGGTGAGCAGGGCTCCCTGGTGAACAGCATGATATAAAGTTGCTGATATGTATAGGGTAAGTATTGATGAATCGGGGAGGGCCACATAACTGGTACCTTGCCTAGGGCCCCACGGGAACGTAATCCGGCTCTGACTCAGGGCACAAAATAATGGTCTGCCATCCAAAATGGCATAGTCAGTTATGTTCATTTGTAGGGCAATCCCTCTGTGTAACTCACTGTAGTGAGAGCCATACTATTGAAGGGGTGACTCAGTTAACTGTGGGGTTCAAGAATTATATAAATAAATATACCAGATCCGAACTTCGCCACAAAATTGAAAGTGTCCATCCAGTAGAAGTCTGGTTCTGCCTTCTGACTGCAGCTTTAAAGTTAGTCTGCGGCAAAAGAATACAACTGTATACTACCAAATATTGTATGTAACTACTGTACTTCGTTTTAGAATAAGTAAATGTATTTATCCTTTAATCGTTTCAACTCTATTTTAAAAACTGACTCAAACCCACCTGAGAAGACTGTTTGCAGGGGTATCCGTCCTAGAATGCCCTCCACCCACATTCCTGCTGACATGACATCACCCGCAGCACCAAATAAATTCACACAATTCTGTCTCATGCTAAATATTCTGTAATCTCAGTTTTACTTTTCACACATATCCTTCAGACAAGACAAAGGGCACAGAGTATCATTAGCACTGGTTCAAAAAGTGGATTTTCCTTTATATTGTGCCCGTGTTATTATGATCCTTCAACTGACCAGTGGCAAATGCAGGATTTCTAGAGGAAGGTTTCCAAATGCAGTCCACAATGTCCCACTCTGCGGAACATTGGAGCAAGTGCGGGAGTCTGAGGGAGCAGTAGAAGAACCTAATACCGACTCTCAGGGGCGTTTTAACAAAGGGCCCCCTCCTCTGTACGTCGCAGTAGTCTCCGGTATTGTGCCGGAGTCTACTGCACATGCGCAGGTCTCCGGAAACATGGCGCCCACCATGTTCCGGAGACCAATTTGGTTACTGCGCATACAAGGCAGCCATTTTGGTGGCCATTTTGGCAGCAACTGCAGCGCCGGATGCTGGACTTCGGAAAGGTAAGTATTAAAAATGGATGCTGTGTGGGCCCCCCCTAGACCATGGGGCCCGTGTGCATCGCACACATTGCACCCATTATAGAAACGCCTATGTCAGGGGCCTTTTAACAGAGGAGGGGGCCCATGTGCACCTCCAGGTCGGTCCCCCTTCTCTATACATCGCAGTAGTCTCTGGTATTGTGCTGGAGTCTACTGCGCATGCACAGGTCTCCGGAAACATGGCACCCACCATGTTCCGGAGACCAATTTGGTTACTGCGCGTGCACAGCAGTAATTTTGGCTGCAATTTTTGCCGCAACTACAGCGCCGGCCGGACACTGGACTCTGGAAAGGTAAGTGTTAAAAATGGGTGCGGTGTGGGGCCCACTGGACCCAGGGGCCCGTGTGCACCGCACACATTGCACCCATTATAGAAACGCGCAGGTCTCCGGAATCATGGCGCCCTCCATGTTCCGGAGACCAATTTGGTTACTGCGCATGCACGGCAGCCATTTTCGCAGCCATTTTTGCCGCAACTGCGATGCCGGATGCTGGACTCCGGAAAGGTAAGTATTAAAAATGGGTTCGGTGTGGGGCCCCCCTAGACCCAGGGGCCCGTGTGTATTGCACACTGAAGACACTGCTTGTGCGCATGCGTGGGAAACGGGAGTCGGACTGGCCTCACGACAGCCCCCTACCTAAAAAAAGGTAGGAGCCGCCACTGGTCTATAGTATAGGCTGTATCAAACATATTTAAATAATATAAATAATTGGTCCAGAAAACGGTTAAACATACCATAATAAATAAACACAAACATAATAAAACCAGTGCTGCACTTTCTAAGCACACATTCTCCCACCTCATGGTAAGGCTCCTGTCTCTTCTTCCTGGTAGCTACTCTCTGGTCCAGTCCACTGATCCACACACACCGCAAACTTGGTAGAAGCAGGAGCTAGCACTGGGCATGTGCAGCAGCTCTGCTCTGTCCCTTAAACTGCATGATGTGGCGGCAGCTCTAGTAATGGTATTATATACCATTGCTATTTTTGTCATAGAAACTTGTAAAGAGGATGGGAGCCTCTTGTGAAGAGGATGGGGGTTTCTGGGCAACCGGAAACCCCCCTGCGTTTGCCTATGAACTGATGTAATGAAACGTTAAGTAAACGTCTAATATGATTTTTCTAAATCTTTAGAAACAAAACTATGTCCCTGAATTGTTCTGCATGTAACTTTGTGCTTCTGTGGCAAATGTTATGTATTAATGGTATTACAAAACTAACTACAGCATATGTCATTGAGGACGTTTGTACTAGAAGAAACGTCCTTTCATTTTTCTATACATCTCTCAGTTATTGACTCACACAGCTGAAGGCTGCAAATTTGCCTTGGATTACAGTATTAACACTCCAACATTAGCACTTATTGTCTGTTCTTTGCCAGATAAAAGCGTATTTTTGGATTGTTGCTATGGTTCTAGTGCATATTTTCATTTTAGAGCAATGTTCGTAGATACACATTTGATAAACATTACAGTTTGATGGAAAATCTGCTGTAAACTATAGCAACCAATGAGGCACTTCATTGTTTAACTTGCAATAGACAAAAGCTAAATCCTGATTGGTTGCAGTGATTAGTGCAAAGTTTGCACTTTACCTGTGTGGCCTTTTAGTCCCACCTACAGGACTTCTCCAGTGGCAATATCCACTTATGGAATTCCCTACCACGACAGATCAGATTCTTCTACAGCCTTTTAATCTTGAAATGCTCGGAAAACACTGTTATGGTCTCACACCTACCATTCTCCCACATACACTACGCACACCAATGCTCAGAGGTGGATTTAGACCTTGTGGGGCCCTAGGAAAGCCACAGATTTGTGGCCCCCTCTTCCTCAAACAATCCCCCCCTTCCCCCTGGTCACTCAATGTATGCTAAATCTCCAGCAGTAATATTCCAAATTTCCTCCCTGCCCAGTGACATCTTGAACAGACAATTCCACTCTGGACCACGTAACAGGTTACACAGATAAACTCCCCAGCGCCCCGCGCTAACAGCTTGCACAGACACCTCCCCACGTTCACCCCGGAGCCGGTGACAGCCCCCACAGCGTTTATATACATTAAGGCAGCTCCACAGTGGCAGATGCCAGGCTTGTTTTCACCTGATCCCATTCCCTGCAGCTTGCATCCGGAACTTCAAGCGGGCTGCCCTGCACCATCACGGAATGTGCCATGGGGTCCTGGTGAGTGGCCAGAGGATGGAGTGGTATGCGCTGCTAGTGCCGGTATCCAAGTTTGAACACTGTAGTACAGTGCGGTGCTAGATACCGGCACCAGTAACAGTGTTCCCTTTACAGATTCAGCCCTATTGGCAGGCCACCAGGGATCTGCCGGGCTCTAAGCAACCACTTTGGTTGCATAGTGGTAAATCTGCTAATGCCCCCCCACACTCACACACAGAGCCGTAACTAGACATTTTGGTACCCTGTGCCAGTAAGAGAATTGGTGCCCCCCCCCCCCCTCATATTTAAATCTGGTACAAAAAATATATAGGGGCATGGCTTTGTGTTGAATTATTGTGGCCATAGACAACAGTACCAAATCACATTACACCATACAGTAGTGTCTGGTATTCACGTAACCCCACCCAGTAATACCCCTTATACACATTATGCCAGGTAGAGCCCCTTATACACGTTACACCGGATAGAGACCCCTTATACACATGCCAGGTAGAACCCCTTATACACATTATACCAGGTAGAGCCCCTTATACACATTATGCCAGGTAGAGCCCCTTATACATGTTATGCCACGTAGAGCCCCTTATACACGTTATGCCAGGTAAAGCCATCTTACACGCATTTCCCCTAGGTAGAGTCCCCTTATAGACATACAAGTATGCCCTCCCGCAGTTTTAGCACTTTTTGAAAGTACCCCACCCTACTGCTTCTAGAGAGACACCTCTTTCTGGAGCATTTTATGAACCATAATAGTTCACAATATGCAACATAGCATACCACCCTATATTGGTGGAACAGTCCCATTTTTCAGTCACTGTCCTGCTATCCTACATGTGGGCCACAGTGTTCCGAGGTGTGTGTGGGGGTGGGGATCCGGGAGAAAGTTGGGAGGTATGCCCATTGCAGTGCTGCCAGTATACAGTATGCCACAGAGTGCCCCCTATATACGTTATGCCACACTGTAATGATCACAGTTCCTACTGCAGAACATTACAGTGCCAAGTTTAGTTTATGCCACATTACAGCGCCCCCTTACCATTATAATATCCACTACATGCTCCTCTCACTGAAAAGAAAATGTCTCCCCATTCAAGCCAGTCACCAGGCTGGACCCAATTGCTTAGCAGACACTTCTGGGAACTTGACAGACAACTATTTGCTCTGGTCCAGGGTTCTCCCTCCACCCCATGCACTCTCTATAGCCACAGCCATAGATAAAGGTGATGCAATCTCATAGCTCAGTACAACTCTGCGCTACAGACAGTACGGGCAAATACCCACTCTCAGCTCCGTGTATGCAATTTGGGTGTAACTATATTAATCTTTCTACTGTTGAAAAGCTTTTCAGTGTTTCACAAAAGCTTAACGAACTCCTGTCACAGAAGTATTGTTTCAGTTCCGTCATTTAAATAAAGGCAGCATCAGCCATTAGTTGGGCCAATTAAAGTGATGGCAATTATAAAGTCAAAATGCCTTCTCTGCACACTACCTGCACGGAATGCATAGTGATCTCCTAATTACAATACTCCACCAACATCACATACATTCTGCTTGGCCTTACGAGACAGAAATTATCTTTGTTTTGTAATCTAAACACTGTCTGTCTGCGAGGGCTGAAGGTGACCTTCCTCGGCAAGCCACAGCCATCTAGTAGAATTTACGTGTCCCTTTTCTTTAAATTATTCTCATAAGCTACATTTTGGCATCACTTAGGAACTGAACACATATCAAACCTGCGGATGTCAACCGCTATCGACATCAAATCCCTTTCATCGTGCCTCCAGCCCCTTGGTGTTTTTGAGACTCTTCTACCATTAAAGGAACATGTCACTGATGATTTTTCCAAGCCAGGGAGCGTGTTGTATAATGAGGCAATAAATCTGTTGAGCACCACTTGCAGCCAGTCTTCTTACTGCTTTTAGTGCAGGATAGTCCGTTGTGCGATTTTTGGTTGCCCAATGAGAGCAGTATCATACAAGAACGAGGTGAGCAACGAAGAGGATGATATCCAAGATGTCGGTGGGGGG
Source organism: Pseudophryne corroboree (assembly GCF_028390025.1). NCBI lineage: Eukaryota > Metazoa > Chordata > Amphibia > Anura > Myobatrachidae > Pseudophryne > Pseudophryne corroboree. The sequence goes on along the minus strand of NC_086452.1, from coordinate 420,219,251 downwards.
GACCTGCATAGTTTTGGGGTTGGAATTATGCTTTAATATGTAATATGTCGTTCACATTATTGGGGGCTAATGCAGAGCGAGTACTACAGCAGTTGTCGTAGAATAAATTCCGTAAATTTGCTCTGGGCATCCTGAGGACTGTGAATGCATATATTGAACCCAGTAGACTTATGGACTTCCAAGGCTAATGAGAGGATTATGATGGGCCATGGGCATTCTATCACAGGCAAAGGCATTCATAAAGGTTACATTACAGTGTGTAGAGCTCTTCTCTACCAGCTGATTCTATAACGTAGACGTCATGTGTTACTAATGGTAGTAGGTCTCTGGATTTCTTGAATTAGCTGAATTAAGATGAAAATGTATTTAATCAGAATAACAGTAGTAGGGGGAGGATCGGTGAGGTGGGGAAGTTCCAAAACAGGAAACAAATACAAATAAAAAGCGTTCCGATTCATGTGTTAGTTGCATATTGTATATGTGTGAAAACCAGAGACAGATGGGCCATACGGACAGTGTAGTGGTTAGCATTACTGCCTCACAGCCTTGAGGTCATGTGTTCAATTCCCACCATGGCCCTAACTTGTGGTGTTTGTTTATTCTCCCTGTGCTTCAGTGGGTTTCCTCTGGGTACTCCGTTTCCCCCCACACTCCAAAAATATACTGGTAGGTTAATTGGTGCTTGACAAAACCCTATTGTGTAAGCGTGTGCATGCACATGTTTTAAGGGCAGATTTGATGGGCAAAGTGGTTCTTATCTGCCTTCTAATTCTATGTTTCTATATAAAGTGCCATAATCACGGTTAGATTCTGTACTTCCACCCAGAGACTTAACTGTGTTTGCTCTCTCATTGACAGTAAAAATTCCCCTGAGTGTTGCCCACTGATGTTTTCCTTACACAATCTCCAAGATATTTCTAATCAATACTCACGTTCTGAAGGCAAATGTCTACCTCAATTGGTATGCACCATTACTTTGGGATATATTCATGTAGCAACGGCATTTGTAAGCTGTCACTTCTCAGCGGGTTGGAGTTGACAATTTAAAGCGCCGCTCACATTCAGTGTAAAGCCTGACGTGCTTTACATGGAATATGAGTGCCGCTTTACATTTTCAGCTCCAAACCATGGAGAAGCGGTGGCTTACATAAGTTGCCGCTTTGTATATATAGACCAATATCTCCAATATAGTCCCATCAATAGGTATTCTGCAGGTAGGAAAACTACATAATTAGAATTTTAATAAACCTCCCCAAAGGGGATGAAAAGGGGATTGACATAATGGCATCATTACAGATGTGTGGCTTGCATTGCGTGAACGATAATGCCCAAATGGACAATCGGATAAAAATTTGGATTGCACCTCCAGAGTGTAGAAATTAATAAACTACAAAAATAGTCCTGTCACTTTTTACCATATCTACTACGGTTGCTCCTCAGGGAACTCCAAGAACCATAGATTAATATTTACTTATATGAAGACGTCTCAAATTTACATCTCTATAGATTTACCAAATTTTTACCACTCATTTATATTTGCAACCGTGAAAATCAGAAACTCCCGTGTGAAGAACGGGTAGAACAGCTAGTATTTAAATAATATATATAAGTTAAGTGGTCAGGAAAAGGTTAATCATACCATAATAAATAAATAAACTACACAAACATAATTCTTCCACCTCATGGTAAGGCACCTGTCTCTTCTTCCTGGTAGCTACTGTCTGGTCCAGTGCACTGATTGAGGACTCAGGTCCACACACACAGCAAACTTGGTAGAAGAAGCTGCTACCACTGGGCATGTGCAGCAGCTCCGCTCTGTCCCTTAAACGGTATGATGTGGCGGCAGCTCTAGTAATTGTATAATATACTATTGCTATAATCATATTTTGAGCCACTTGCCAAGAGGAAGGGGGTTTCCGGGCAACCAGAAACCCCCCTACATTTGCATATGAAAGTATCCACAGAACTGGCCTTAAAGAGACACTATGGGGCAAATTTACTAAGATGGGAGTCTTATTTAAGATGGGATGTTGCCCATAGCAACCAATCAAATTCCAGGTATTATCTTCTAGAAGGTGCTAGATAAATGAAAAGTAGGATCTGATTGGTTGCTACGGGCAACATCCCATCGTAGATAGAACTCCCATCTTAGTAAATTTGCCCCTATATGTACTAGTATATAGGTGTGGTGTAAGTACTCACCATGCTTTTTGTGCTCATTACTGCTCTCCTAGTTGCTTTGTAAAAACAACTATCAAACCTAACTGAAAAATTAGTAGTTTCCGTATACTAAACTAGAGCGCCTGTTCGAGACAGAACCCTCAATGTAGATGGGTATTTCAGATGCGTTTCATCATCCTTGCATGACTTCCTCAGGGGGAAGTAAGGGCATTCATGCAAATATGTTTGCATGAAAAGCTGAGAAAAGGCAAAAATGCACCAAGACAGATGGGTAATTTTTAGGGGGTCATGCACTGGTGCAAATACTAGAAGGCAGTGTTGATGGCTGTTAAATCTAGCTATGCCCTATAGAGTTTGTATGAGAGGGTTTATCATTTAAAATGATGACAAAAATAAAATGTGCTGTGAAATTTGGGCGCATTTGATTGAGCGGATCTGTGACGTGTTCCTATTGTAAAGCAGACACACAATATATGCATCAGCTGCAGGGAAGAATGCATCATAATCACAACTGGGTGCACTGACTTTTTTGGGGACATCACATGCTCATTTTGCAGCTCCCCTTTGTAGTTAACTTTAATAAAACAATGGGGGGGGGGGGGGGGGGGAAGCTTTTTTTTACCTAGAAACATCGTAACACGGGATGACACAGTCAGTGACATTTAGTATCGTAATTGTTTGTGAAAAGTTAAATACTGGACACCAAACTGGCAGATGCGGCTTTTCCTAAATACATTACAGCAGTCTGCTTTAATCTGTTTTAATCTCATATGTTGGCAATCCTTCCTTGGCACTCTAGATGCTGGCATAAAATCACCTTTGCCCACCGCAGGCAATGTAAGGTGTAAAATCAGGAGAATTTAGAATGTTGGAAGCCATGTATTTCTGGGAGGATGCAGGCTCTACAGCTAAGTGGACATTTAGTTTTTGGGATATGAACGGAAAGGAGAAAACGTGTTTAGCACAGAATACGGTTATTTCCACCACAGGCTACAAAACACTGGTGTTACACAATTAGAGACGGACACGGACGCACTTGCGGGTGTCTTTTTGTAAATGCTGTGGCTTATGAGCTTCAAAATGACACAAGTCGACCATTTTCTATGGCACAAATCCGTCTTGGTGCGCCTTGGAAACTTGCCCCAGCCATGGCAGGCGGATGACTGCGTTTTGTGATTTTAGCTGCTGCCTCTGTCAGTGACATGTCCACATCTGTCTGTCCACCCTCCTGTTATCTTCCAGGTGTGCCCACTGAAATTCATGCTCCTAACAAGTTTGTTCAGTGTCTCTGAGTGGTAACCACTGCGTCCACCCCATAGCTGCCGTCCTTGAGGGGGCAGACAGGTCAGCTCAGAGGGGGAGGTGCAGGGGGTGTGGCTTTGTATAGTGGTGGGGTAGGGGGTGTTATGAAGCTAAGGAGGCTGTGCAGGGGCGTGGCTGTTCGATTGAATCATTGTGGCCATGCCCCCTGCTATATATTGCCAAGATTACCAGCATTGCAAAGCGAGGGGAGTGGCGTCATTGCCCTCCGGGTCTGTCCACTTTACTCGGCAAGTGAGTGACTTGGTGGAGGAGGCCAGATCCAGGAGACTTGCACACTCTTCCGGTCGGCAAGGAGCGCCACCCTATTTTTGGGACCCTCCCGGCTGTTCCTGGAGATTAGGCAAGTATGGTCTACCTCTGATTTTAGGGGGTTATTCAGGATTGATAGCAAACATAAAAAGCAAGCAACTGGGCAAAACCATGTGCACTGCAGGTGGGGCAGATATAACATGTGCAGAGAGAGTTAGATTTGGGTGGGTTATATTGTTTCTGTGCAGGGTAAATACTGGCTGCTTTATTTTTACACTGCAATTTAGATTTCAGTTTGCACAAACCCCACCCAAATCTAACTCTCTCTGCACATGTTACATCTGACCCACCTGCAGTGCAACATGGTTTGCTCAGTTACTCGCTTTTTTTGTTTACTAAAAACGCTGAATAAGGTCCATCGTCCCTTGATATCGCTGGAAAACAGAATCCACAGTGATGTATAAAGTGTCGAAATGGCAGGAAAATAATTTTCATTGCCTCCACAATTGCCTTTTTAAAATCAGGAATATCGATATAATGATCATTACACTTCTCTGCCTGCTTCTCATATACTAATGCAGCATTGTACTGTCATATGCTAATGCGACAATCAGCCGATCTAATTAGTCAGTCCGTGCGTCTGAAAGTGCAAGCGTATCTCACCCACTGTACTAACGTCCACAACTATCATCAGGGCCGCAGCTAGGATTCTTGTCACCCGGGGCAGCGTGTCCTCTCAATGGTGTGTAGCCGGCTGAAAAATATAGCACCAACAGCTTGCTTCTATAGCTTGCACGGTGCACCACACGCTAGTCGCTGCACTGCTTGGCAAAGAAGAGAGTTTCAGACAGTAGCCGGCTTAGGAAAGATCCTAGGAGCTCACCCGCACAGTGTCGGAGCCAGCTGTGGGCAGACAGGTGGGTCAAAGACACTGCCCTGGGAGCCGTCTGCTGTCTCACTGGAGCAGCACAGCACTGGCGGTACAAAAAAAAAAACCCTGCTCCTCTGTAACTCCTCAGTACCCCCTCAAATCCTGCACCCGAGGCGCATGCCCCCTTAGGCGCCCCCCTTCCCCTAGTTGCGGCCCTGCTATCATCATTAGTAACGGCAACTGCACCAGCCCTATGCTAGGTGCAAACAATCCATCAGAAACAGGCATCCCTTCCTGTACCACGGAGCTGTTGACACTCCCATGACACTCATCAGAAATAGCCGTCTGTGTTTCTTGATACTCGCTGCCCAGAAATGCCTGTTTCACACTAGTCTCCGCTCGCACAAGTAGTGTCACGCACACACCTGCTTGTGACTTACTTGGGAGACATCATGAGGGCACCATGTTTAGGTCCAGATTTATCAAGCCTTGGAGAGTGATAAATTGCACGGTGATAAAGTGCCAGCCAATCAGCTCCTAACTGTCATGTTACAGGCTGTGTTTGAAAAATGACAGTTAGGAGCTGATTGGTTGGTACTTTATCACGGTGTAATTTATCACTCTCCAAGGCTTGATAAATATGGGCCTTAGTGTTTTGGACACTCTGGGCATGCAACCCTGCAGTCTTTACAGCCGCTCGCGCTCAGAGCATCCTCAGTCCGCTCCTGGCAGTGCTGCACTTCCTGGTGTTGGCGGTCCCGCCCACTCTGCACACCGTCATGTGACCAGGAGGCGGGGCCAGCACAGGGCACACTGCCGCCCTGTTACACCACTGCATCTCCCTCTCATAGTTCTACCTTATAAAAGCTTGGTCAGTCTGCCCTTTCTACACTATTCCCAGCATTCCATATCAATGGCCCTCATTCCGAGTTGATCGGTCGCAAGGCGAATTTAGCAGAGTTACACGCGCTAAGCCGCCGCCTACTGGGAGTGAATCTTAGCTTCTTAAAATTGCGACCGATGTATTCGCAATATTGCGATTACTAACTACTTAGCAGTTTCAGAGTAGCTCCAGACTTACTCTGCCTGTGCGATCAGTTCAGTGCTTGTCGTTCCTGGTTGACATCACAAACACACCCAGCGTTCGCCCAGGCACTCCCACCGTTTCTCCGGCCACTCCTGCGTTTTTTCCGGAAACGGTAGCGTTTTCAGCCACACGCCCCTGAAACGCCGTGTTTCCGCCCAGTAACACCCATTTCCTGTCAATCACATTACGATCGCCGGAGCGAAGAAAAAGCCGTGAGTAAAAATACTTTCTTCATAGTAAAGTTACTTGGCGCAGTCGCAGTGCGAACATTGCGCATGCGTACTAAGCGGATTTTCACTGCGATGCGATGAAAAATACAGAGCGAACAACTCGGAATGAGGGCCAATGTCTGTAAACAGATTTTTCTGCTCACCCCTGATATCTCTTTGATTTGTTAATGTAAATATGCTTTGGAAGTGTGAAGAGCCAGCACGGAATGTCTTTTCGCTGGCATATATCTCAGCAGTCCTGAATAAATCTCTAAACTGAACATTTCTTGTTCAGCAAATGTACTTATATCTGATTTCTTACCCTCTTAGTGCTCTGTGCCTTAAGAGCGTAACCTCCATCTGTTCCTCCACATGCCTGTAGCCAATCTCTTTGCTGTACCCTCTGAAGACATTCTCTCCGTGATTCCTGTCCGATTCACTACTCGTCTGTGCATGATTTCACAGTTCTTATTATTTATTTTATAGTTATTTGGCCATTTCGGAGCTTTCTGACAAATCAAATAGACGGGCCAATAACTACAGTGTGTACTGAACCTGCTTTCCAGCAAATATATCATTTTATGCACAAGTGCATACCCTCCAGCTGTACCTTTTTAATAGGTGCAGTACCTTTTTTTTATGGTCTGTACCGATTTTTGGCTCTCCAAACTTCCATTGAAAGTATAAGAAAAGGGCCACGCCCCCTTCTCTCATTTGTACCGATTTTTGGGGGTCATTCCGAGTTGTTTGCTCGCTAGCTGCTTTTAGCAGCATTGCACACGCTAGGCCGCTGCCCTCTGGGAGTGTATCTTAGCATAGCAGAATAGCGAACGAAAGATTAGCAGAATTGCGAATAGAAAATTCTTAGCAGTTTCTGAGTAGCACGAGACTTACTCACAGATTGCAATCAGCTCAGCCCGTTTCGTTCCTGGTTTGACGTCACAAACACGCCCTGCGTTCGGCCAGCCACTCCCCCGTTTCTCCAGACACTCCCGCGTTTTTTCCTGGCACGCCTGCGTTTTTCCGCACACTCCCTGAAAACGGTCAGTTTCCGCCCAGAAACACCCACTTCCTGTCAATCACACTCCGATCACTTCAACGATGAAAATTCTTCGTTCGGACGTGAGTAAATGTACTAAGTTTTGTGCTAAAATACTTACCGCATGCGCACTGCGTACCATGCACATGCGCATTTTTGCCTTAATCGCTCCGTTGCGAAAATCGGCAACGAGCGATCAACTCGGAATGACCCCCTTTATGTGTAAAATGTTGGAGGGTTTGCAAGTGTGCTGTAGGATGCTCCTGCCTTACAGTACAATATATAGGTGTATGACATACTTGCCGACATTCTGGCTGCTCTCTGCGGGACAGAGCAGCCAGGTCGGCTCAGCAAGGGGGCAGGGGAGGGCTGTGACGTGGGGAGGAGGTGGACCGGAGGCGGGACGGGGGTGGAGCAGGGGCGGGATGGGGGCGGAGTTTCAGTGGCACATCCTTTAAGCCACGCCCCCACTTTATAATGCCGCGATCCCTGGCATTACACTGCAGGGGGCGTGGCTATGATGACGCGATTCAGCAAGAATCGCATCATCAACTGCCCGGACCGCCCACTTTACACACTAAGTGGGCGGACGGGCAGGGGGACCCCTGATTCCGGGAGACTTGCCTGCTCTTCCGGGGGGCAGGGAGGGTCACCCGATTTTCGGGAGCCTCCCGGCCATTCCGGGAGAGTAGGCAAGTATGGTGTATGACTCCAAGGTGGTCATATACTGTTGCTGGAAATTGGAGGATGTGCTCTTGACATAAATTGATTTACTCTAGAACAGTCTGTAATATTGAGAACCTAGTAATAATAATGGCTTCAATGTACATAAGATTCTTTTCTTGCTTTTTAAAAATGAACGTGTCACGAAGTGCCTGGTAATGCGTTCTATAAATTCATAGTGTTGTCACTGAGGCATGAGGCATATCGTGCCTCACATCTTAGCAGTATCTTTTGTTCCATGCAATTTAGTAGATGGAATATTAGTTCAGATCACAAAATGGCAGCTTCTGTGGTGTCTAGGTCACATGTCCGCTTTATGGGCCTAATTCAGATCTGATTGCAGCAGCAAATTTGTTAGCTAATGGGCAAAAAAATGTGCACTGCATGGGGGGGGGGGGGGGGGGGCAGATATAACATGTGCAGAGAGAGTTAGATTTGGGTCGGGTGTGTTCAAACTGAAACCTATTGCAGTGTAAAAATAAAGCAGCCAGTATTTACCCTGCACAGAAACAAAATAACCCACCCAAATCTAAATGTTATATCTGCCCCCCCTGCAGTGCACATGGTTTTGCCCACCTGCTAACAAAATTCCTGCTGCGATCAACTCGGAATGACCCCTATGGTTTTGCCCATTAGCTAACCGTTTTGCTGCTGCATTCAGATCTGAATTACTCCCTATGTGTGTTGGCGCTGATGCAAAGGAGAGCGCAAATACACCCATATTGCGTACACGGAATGGACCGATATGGTGAGTTGAATGCATCTATGCATTCATACTGCCATTGGGGGTCATTCTGACCTGATCGTACAGTAGCTGTGCTATATTTAGCACAGCTACGATCACTGACACAGACATGCGGGGGGACGCCCAGCACAGGGCTAGTCCGCTCCGCTTGTCTGTCCCGCCCCCCCCCCCCCCCCCCGCACAAGTACAAAATGCATCGCCCAGCGGCGATGCTTTTGTTCTTGTAGAGTAACTCCCGGCCAGCGCAGCTCCTGCAGCTGGCCGGGAGTTACTTGTCGCTGCCAGGGTTGCAGCGGCTGCGTGTGACATCACGCAGCCACTGCGGTCCGCCCCCCGCATGGTCCAGACCGCGCCCTAAAAACGGCAGCCAAACGCCGCCGTGCCGCCCCCCTCACGCCCTGCGACCGCCTCTGCCTGTCAATCAGGCAGATCGCTAGGCAACGACGGCAGCGTGCGATCAGGTCGGAATAACCCCCATTATCCGTATGATTGCTTTCCTAGTCATTGCATTTGTTTGCTGTGATGCTAATCGGTAAGTTTACAGTTAACACCCACATGGTAAAAAAAATTCTTTAAGTAGCATTAAATCTACTGTTCAGTGCAACCCTGCAAAATTAACTTTCATGATGCTTTCAAAACATAATTCCCAGGTGGGGCAGCTTACCTCTCAGTATGGTAGACACACACTGTACACTAGCAGTAAAGACATGACTCTGCCCTATACATGACTGTTCAATGTCCAATGACAGCACTCATAACACAACTATAGAATATTATTATCAATAATAAGGAATCAGTCCTTGCAATTCTTTACTGTTAAAACTAGCAAGATCGGGCACCATAAACAGTAAAGTGTGTGTATTTGTGATTGTTTTACCCCCGTAGATTTGTATCAAACTGGACGTTTATTATTAAACTGATTTTTTTCCCCCAGACTTCCCCCCCCCACACTGGCCCCAAACCTTGGGCGTGCTTGGAACAGTTTCCCTAACCCTGACAAATGAGCAACAACTGCAGCCAGGTCACATCATCGTCACTCATTCCGCTGACAGCGCTAATCGGAGGGGAAACTGTGACAGTTGGTGTTTATTCCATTTAGCATCACATCCCCAAGTTGGCGGTTATGAATGTGCAGACGCTACGAAGGGTAATAGAAAGATTGGATCCAGGCAGCAGACATGACATTCTCTTCCTGATTGCAGCCACTTCCAACACGTTAGCGTGATGCACTCTAAGTTAAAATTGATGGAACCCACAGAGACCCATTCCTATTGGTGTCTGAGGGGCCATATCTGCAAATCGAACTCCCATTTCAGGTCCGGATGATGAAAAATGAATCATGATAATGCAATGTGCAGCAATTTATTTCATATTACATCAGTTTCGTTAATTAGGAATCATTCATTTTGATTACGTACTGTGTGAGAGATAAATGGGGACATGCAGAATTTCAGCTTAGATTTTTTTGTAGCCTAATATTAAAGCATACAGGGGGTTATTTAGGTTTGTTAGCAAACCCAAAAAGTTAGCATTTGGGCAAAACCATGTTTACTGCAGGTGGGGCAGATGTAACATGTGCAGAGAGATTTAAATTTGGGTGGGTTACTGGCTGCTTTATTTCTATACTGCAATTTAGATTTCAGTTTGGCCGCACCCCACCCAAAGCTATCTCTCTCTGCACATGTTACATCTGCAAAGCAACATGGTTTTGCCCAATTGCTAACTTTTTGAGTTTGCTAACAAACCTGACTAAGGGGGTCATTCCGAGTTGATCGCTAGCTGAAAATGTTTGCTGCGCAGCAATAATGCAAAAAAATGGCACTTCTGCGCATGCGTATGCGGCGCAATGCGCACACGCGATGTTCTATTACAACGACCGATGTAGTTTCACACAGGGTCTAGCGAAGCTTTTCAGTCGCACTGCTGGCCGCAGAGTGATTGACATGAAGTGGCCGTTTCTGGGTGTCAACTGACCGTTTTCAGGGAGTGATCGAAAAAACGCAGGCGTGCCAGGAAAAACGCAGGCATGGCTGGCCGAACGCAGGGCATGTTCGTGACGTCAAAACAGGAACTGAACAGTCTGAAGTCATTGCAAGCGCTGAGTAGGTCTGAAGCTACTCTGAAACTGCACAAAAATATTTTGTAGCCGCTGTGCGATCCTTTTAGTTTGCACTTCTGCTAAGCTAAAATACACTCCCAGTGGGCGGCGGCATAGCGTTTGCACGGCTGCTAAAAACTGCTAGCGAGTGATCAACTCGGAATGACCCCCTAAGGCCCACAGTCTTTATAGTAATAGACCTGTCACCTGATGATTTGAAATGGCTGTTTTTACATGTGTAACTGTCACACATTTACGTAGCTCACTGCGAACATTTCACATCAGGACAAATATACAATAGTCTTCATTTATTAAATGTAATTCAGTTGTGCCGTATGCAGCGACTTCATCCTGCAAAGTTATTCTGCTGATGTTATGGCGTACTTGTTGTACCCAAACTGTAACTTAGTATTTCTTTACATCAAAAATGAAATCACGTAGCGTACTTTATTGAGAAAACTATGGCCCTCGTTCCGAGTTGTTAGCTCGCTAGCTGCTTTTAGCAGCATTGCACACGCTAGGCCGCCGCCCTCTGGGAGTGTATCTTAGCTTAGCAGAATTGCGAACGAAAGATTAGCAGAATTGCGAATAGAAATTTCTTAGCAGTTTCTGAGTAGCTCCAGACCTACTCACAAATAGCGATCAGTTCAGTCAGTTTCGTTCCTGGTTTGACGTCACACACACACCCAGCTTTCACCCAGACACTCCCCCGTTTCTCCAGCCACTCCCGCGTTTTTCCCTGAAACGCCTGCGTTTTTCCGCACACTCCCATAAAACGGCCAGTTTCCGCCCAGAAACACCCACTTCCTGTCAATCACACTACGATCAGCACAGCGATGAAAAATCTTCCTTAGGCCGTGAGTAAAATACCAAACTTTTGTGCTGATTTACTTGGCGCAGGCGCACTGCGAACATTGCGCATGCGCAGTTTGCGACTAATCGCTCCGTTGCGAAAAAAACTAATGAGCGAACAACTCGGAATGACCCCCTATATACAGTAGCTCATGTGGATGTCTTTCCAAAAAACCAGACATTCATCATTGCAGCATAGAGATGAATGCTTAGCATACGTGGGATGCAGTCAATTTACCTACAATCAAAATCCCGATGGTCAAAATACCAACAAACATTTATCGATGGTCAAAAATACCGAAATGTCGACACACTCAACATACCAACATTTAAACTGTCGACAGGTCAAAATATCGACATGGGTTTTTCATGATTTTTTTCATTGAAACCGACTTTACCATCCCAGTGGACCTGGAGTGGGAATATATAATAGTGTGCTGAGCGCAGCGAGTCATGAGAGGGGACGCGGTACACTTATACGGTGTCCATGTTGACTTATGTTGACATACACACCAAAAATAAACTGAAAACCGCGTCGATTTTTGTCCATGTTGACATTTTCAATGTCCGAATTTTGACCATGTCGGTAATTTGAGCTTGTTGGTATTTTGACCATCGGTCAAATGCTGTCTGTATTTTGACCGTCGGGATTTTTATTGTAGGTAAATCATACTGATCCCACATACGTGCACAGGTAACAATTACATACCTCTCTTATTATGCAAAAATCAGATGCATATGTCACTTATGCCTCCCCATATCCTGACATATCGCCAGTATTCATGCAAATATCCTCCCTTTCTCGCCAGATAACCAATATTCTGCATATAGCATTACCATAGTATAGGAAGATATGTATCAAATCTTGGAGAGTGATAAAGTTTAGAGTGAAGAGTACCAACTAATCAGCTCCTGTCATCTTTCAAACACAACCTGTAATATGGCAGTTAGGAGTAGAGATGAGCGCCGGAAATTTTTCGGGTTTTGTGTTTTGGTTTTGGGTTCGGTTCCGCGGCCGTGTTTTGGGTTCGACCGCGTTTTGGCAAAACCTAACCGAATTTTTTTTGTCGGATTCGGGTGTGTTTTGGATTCGGGTGTTTTTTTCCAAAAAACCTAAAAAACAGCTTAAATCATAGAATTTGGGGGTCATTTTGATCCCAAAGTATTATTAACCTCAAAAACCATCATTTCCACTCATTTTCAGTGTATTCTGAATACCTCACACCTCACAATATTATTTTTAGTCCTAAAATTTGCACCGAGGTCGCTGGATGACTAAGCTAAGCGACCCTAGTGGCCGACACAAACACCTGGCCCATCTAGGAGTGGCACTGCAGTGTCACGCAGGATGGCCCTTCCAAAAAACCCTCCCCAAACAGCACATGACGCAAAGAAAAAAAGAGGCGCAATAAGGTAGCTGTGTGAGTAAGATAAGCGACCCTAGTGGCCGACACAAACACCGGGCCCATCTAGGAGTGTCACTGCAGTGTCACGCAGGATGTCCCTTCCAAAAAACCCTCCCCAAACAGCACATGACGCAAAGAAAAAAAGAGGCGCAATGAGGTAGCTGTGTGAGTAAGATAAGCGACCCTAGTGGCCGACACAAACACCGGGCCCATCTAGGAGTGTCACTGCAGTGTCACGCAGGATGTCCCTTCCAAAAAACCCTCCCCAAACAGCACATGACGCAAAGAAAAAAAGAGGCGCAATGAGGTAGCTGTGTGAGTAAGATAAGCGACCCTAGTGGCCGACACAAACACCGGGCCCATCTAGGAGTGTCACTGCAGTGTCACGCAGGATGTCCCTTCCAAAAAACCCTCCCCAAACAGCACATGACGCAAAGAAAAAAAGAGGCGCAATGAGGTAGCTGTGTGAGTAAGATAAGCGACCCTAGTGGCCGACACAAACACCGGGCCCATCTAGGAGTGTCACTGCAGTGTCACGCAGGATGTCCCTTCCAAAAAACCCTCCCCAAACAGCACATGACGCAAAGAAAAAAAGAGGCGCAATGAGGTAGCTGTGTGAGTAAGATAAGCGACCCTAGTGGCCGACACAAACACCGGGCCCATCTAGGAGTGTCACTGCAGTGTCACGCAGGATGTCCCTTCCAAAAAACCCTCCCCAAACAGCACATGACGCAAAGAAAAAAAGAGGCGCAATGAGGTAGCTGTGTGAGTAAGATAAGCGACCCTAGTGGCCGACACAAACACCGGGCCCATCTAGGAGTGGCACTGCTGTGTCACGCAGGATGTCCCTTCCAAAAAACCCTCCCCAAACAGCACATGACGCAAAGAAAAAAAGAGGCGCAATGAGGTAGCTGTGTGAGTAAGATAAGCGACCCTAGTGGCCGACACAAACACCGGGCCCATCTAGGAGTGGCACTGCAGTGTCACGCAGGATGTCCCTTCCAAAAAACCCTCCCCAAACAGCACATGACGCAAAGAAAAAAAGAGGCGCAATGAGGTAGCTGTGTGAGTAAGATAAGCGACCCTAGTGGCCGACACAAACACCGGGCCCATCTAGGAGTGGCACTGCAGTGTCACGCAGGATGGCCCTTCCAAAAAACACTCCCCAAACAGCACATGACGCAAAGAAAAAAAGAGGCGCAATGAGGTAGCTGTGTGAGTAAGATAAGCGACCCTAGTGGCCGACACAAACACCGGGCCCATCTAGGAGTGGCACTGCAGTGTCACGCAGGATGGCCCTTCCAAAAAACACTCCCCAAACAGCACATGACGCAAAGAAAAAAAGAGGCGCAATGAGGTAGCTGTGTGAGTAAGATAAGCGACCCTAGTGGCCGACACAAACACCGGGCCCATCTAGGAGTGGCACTGCAGTGTCACGCAAGATGGCCCTTCCAAAAAACACTCCCCAAACAGCACATGACGCAAAGAAAAATTAAAGAAAAAAGAGGTGCAAGATGGAATTGTCCTTGGGCCCTCCCACCCACCCTTATGTTGTATAAACAGGACATGCACACTTTAACCAACCCATCATTTCAGTGACAGGGTCTGCCACACGACTGTGACTGATATGACGGGTTGGTTTGGACCCCCACCAAAAAAGAAGCAATTAATCTCTCCTTGCACAAACTGGCTCTACAGAGGCAAGATGTCCACCTCATCATCATCCTCCGATATATCACCGTGTACATCCCCCTCCTCACAGATTATCAATTCGTCCCCACTGGAATCCACCATCTCAGCTCCCTGTGTACTTTGTGGAGGCAATTGCTGCTGGTCAATGTCTCCGCGGAGAAATTGATTATAATTCATTTTAATGAACATCATCTTCTCCACATTTTCTGGATGTAACCTCGTACGCCGATTGCTGACAAGGTGAGCGGCGGCACTAAACACTCTTTCGGAGTACACACTTGTGGGAGGGCAACTTAGGTAGAATAAAGCCAGTTTGTGCAAGGGCCTCCAAATTGCCTCTTTTTCCTGCCAGTATAAGTACGGACTGTGTGACGTGCCTACTTGGATGCGGTCACTCATATAATCCTCCACCATTCTTTCAATGTTGAGAGAATCATATGCAGTGACAGTAGACGACATGTCCGTAATCGTTGTCAGGTCCTTCAGTCCGGACCAGATGTCAGCATCAGCAGTCGCTCCAGACTGCCCTGCATCACCGCCAGCGGGTGGGCTCGGAATTCTGAGCCTTTTCCTCGCACCCCCAGTTGCGGGAGAATGTGAAGGAGGAGATGTTGACAGGTCGCGTTCCGCTTGACTTGACAATTTTCTCACCAGCAGGTCTTTCAACCCCAGCAGACTTGTGTCTGCCGGAAAGAGAGATCCAAGGTAGGCTTTAAATCTAGGATCGAGCACGGTGGCCAAAATGTAGTGCTCTGATTTCAACAGATTGACCACCCGTGAATCCTTGTTAAGCGAATTAAGGGCTCCATCCACAAGTCCCACATGCCTAGCGGAATCGCTCCGTGTTAGCTCCTCCTTCAATGTCTCCAGCTTCTTCTGCAAAAGCCTGATGAGGGGAATGACCTGACTCAGGCTGGCAGTGTCTGAACTGACTTCATGTGTGGCAAGTTCAAAGGGCATCAGAACCTTGCACAACGTTGAAATCATTCTCCACTGCGCTTGAGACAGGTGCATTCCACCTCCTATATCGTGCTCAATTGTATAGGCTTGAATGGCCTTTTGCTGCTCCTCCAACCTCTGAAGCATATAGAGGGTTGAATTCCACCTCGTTACCACTTCTTGCTTCAGATGATGGCAGGGCAGGTTCAGTAGTTTTTGGTGGTGCTCCAGTCTTCTGTACGTGGTGCCTGTACGCCGAAAGTGTCCCGCAATTCTTCTGGCCACCGACAGCATCTCTTGCACGCCCCTGTCGTTTTTTAAAAAATTCTGCACCACCAAATTCAAGGTAGGTGCAAAACATGGGACGTGCTGGAATTTGCCCATATTTAATGCACACACAATATTGCTGGCGTTGTCCGATGCCACAAATCCACAGGAGAGTCCAATTGGGGTAAGCCATTCCGCGATGATCTTCCTCAGTTGCCGTAAGAGGTTTTCAGCTGTGTGCGTATTCTGGAAAGCGGTGATACAAAGCGTAGCCTGCCTAGGAAAGAGTTGGCGTTTGCGAGATGCTGCTACTGGTGCCGCCGCTGCTGTTCTTGCGGCGGGAGTCCATACATCTACCCAGTGGGCTGTCACAGTCATATAGTCCTGACCCTGCCCTGCTCCACTTGTCCACATGTCCGTGGTTAAGTGGACATTGGGTACAGCTGCATTTTTTAGGACACTGGTGACTCTTTTTCTGAGGTCTGTGTACATTTTCGGTATCGCCTGCCTAGAGAAATGGAACCTAGATGGTATTTGGTACCGGGGACACAGTACCTCCAACAAGTCTCTAGTTGGCTCTGCAGTAATGATGGATACCGGAACCACGTTTCTCACCACCCAGGATGCCAAGGCCTCAGTTATCCGCTTTGCAGTAGGATGACTGCTGTGATATTTCATCTTCCTCGCAAAGGACTGTTGAACAGTCAATTGCTTACTGGAAGTAGTACAAGTGGGCTTACGACTTCCCCTCTGGGATGACCATCGACTCCCAGCAGCAACAACAGCAGCGCCAGCAGCAGTAGGCGTTACACGCAAGGATGCATCGGAGGAATCCCAGGCAGGAGAGGACTCGTCAGAATTGCCAGTGACATGGCCTGCAGGACTATTGGCATTCCTGGGGAAGGAGGAAATTGACACTGAGGGAGTTGGTGGGGTGGTTTGCGTGAGCTTGGTTACAAGAGGAAGGGATTTACTGGTCAGTGGACTGCTTCCGCTGTCGCCCAAAGTTTTTGAACTTGTCACTGACTTATTATGAATGCGCTGCAGGTGACGCATAAGGGAGGATGTTCCGAGGTGGTTAACGTCCTTACCCCTACTTACTACAGCTTGACAAAGGCAACACACGGCTTGACACCTGTTGTCCGCATTTCTGTTGAAATACTTCCACACCGAAGAGCTGATTTTTTTGGTATTTTCACCTGGCATGTCAGTGGCCATATTCCTCCCACGGACAACAGGTGTCTCCCCGGGTGCCTGACTTAAACAAACCACCTCACCATCAGAATCCTCCTGGTCAATTTCCTCCCCAGCGCCAGCAACACCCATATCCTCCTCATCCTGGTGTACTTCAACACTGACATCTTCAATCTGACTATCAGGAACTGGACTGCGGGTGCTCCTTCCAGCACTTGCAGGGGGCGTGCAAATGGTGGAAGGCGCATGCTCTTCACGTCCAGTGTTGGGAAGGTCAGGCATCGCAACCGACACAATTGGACTCTCCTTGTGGATTTGGGATTTCGAAGAACGCACAGTTCTTTGCAGTGCTTTTGCCAGCTTGAGTCTTTTCAGTTTTCTAGCGAGAGGCTGAGTGCTTCCATCCTCATGTGAAGCTGAACCACTAGCCATGAACATAGGCCAGGGCCTCAGCCGTTCCTTGCCACTCCGTGTGGTAAATGGCATATTGGCAAGTTTACGCTTCTCCTCCGACAATTTTATTTTAGGTTTTGGAGTCCTTTTTTTTACTGATATTTGGTGTTTTGGATTTGACATGCTCTGTACTATGACATTGGGCATCGGCCTTGGCAGACGACGTTGCTGGCATTTCATCGTCTCGGCCATGACTAGTGGCAGCAGCTTCAGCACGAGGTGGAAGTGGATCTTGATCTTTCCCTAATTTTGGAACCTCAACATTTTTGTTCTCCATATTTTAATAGGCACAACTAAAAGGCACCTCAGGTAAACAATGGAGATGGATGGATACTAGTATACAATTATGGATGGACTGCCGAGTGCCGACACAGAGGTAGCTACAGCCGTGAACTACTGTACTGTGTCTGCTGCCAATATAGACTGGTTGATAATGAGATGTAGTATGTATAAAGAATACACAAGGTGGAAAGCTGCTCAATCAGATTGTAATGTCACTCAGGTGCTAAAAGGGGAGGGGTAATTCTGTGTAGGAAAAAAAACTGTGTTCCCTAATGCACACCGAGTGAATAATATTACTATATAATAATAGTCAGATAATACGGAGATCTTAGTTGCGTATATCTGCAGATATAGGGTTAAGCCCCCAGGCCGATCGACAAGGCTTCTCCGTCACTGGGGGTCCCTAATACTATGTATGGGCCTGGGGTGCAGGACCCCACAATGTCGGCACAGGTCGGCCACCCCAGGTCAGCACACAGGTGAAAATTAATAGGGGTTAATAAGAAGCACAGAAGTGCTATGTAAGTGATGTGATTAAAATAATATATACAAAGTGATAGGAAAAATAATAAGTGTTAATAAAGTGTTAGGGTGTGCCGACCTGCAGCAGCCCACCCATACCGACACAGGGGCCACTGCACCCCACACCCACCCCATAAATAATTACATATATATATCTGGGTTAAATTCCCAGTGTAAGGCCACATGGTAATGGCACCTACAGCATCTGAGAGCCAGCTTACCTGGGGATACCCCTGGCTTCCCCTATGGCACTACTAGAGTCAGCAATCCCTCCTAAAGCTGACCCATTTGTGCCTCTCTATATACAATACACAAGGTGGAAAGCTGCTCAATCAGATTGTAATGTCACTCAGGTGCTAAAAGGGGAGGGGTAATTCTGTGTAGGAAAAAAACTGTGTTCCCTAATGCACACCGAGTGAATAATATTACTATATAATAATAGTCAGATAATACGGAGATCTTAGTTGCGTATATCTGCAGATATAGGGTTAAGCCCCCAGGCCGATCGACAAGGCTTCTCCATCACTGGGGGTCCCTAATACTAGGTATGGGCCTGGGGTGCAGGACCCCACAATGTCGGCACAGGTCGGCCACCCCAGGTCAGCACACAGGTGAAAATTAATAGGGGTTAATAAGAAGCACAGAAGTGCTATGTAAGTGATGTGATTAAAATAATATATACAAAGTGATAGGAAAAATAATAAGTGTTAATAAAGTGTTAGGGTGTGCCGACCTGCAGCAGCCCACCCATACCGACACAGGGGCCACTGCACCCCACACCCACCCCATAATTAATTACATATATATATCTGGGTTAAATTCCCAGTGTAAGGCCACATGGTAATGGCACCTACAGCATCTGAGAGCCAGCTTACCTGGGGATACCCCTGGCTTCCCCTATGGCACTACTAGAGTCAGCAATCCCTCCTAATGCTGACCCATTTGTGCCTCTCTATATACAATACACAAGGTGGAAAGCTGCTCAATCAGATTGTAATGTCACTCAGGTGCTAAAAGGGGAGGGGTAATTCTGTGTAGGAAAAAAACTGTGTTCCCTAATGCACACCGAGTGAATAATATTACTATATAATAATAGTCAGATAATACGGAGATCTTAGTTGCGTATATCTGCAGTTATAGGGTTAAGCCCCCAGGCCGATCGACAAGGCTTCTCCGTCACTGGGGGTCCCTAATACTAGGTATGGGCCTGGGGTGCAGGACCCCACAATGTCGGCACAGGTCGGCCACCCCAGGTCAGCACACAGGTGAAAATTAATAGGGGTTAATAAGAAGCACAGAAGTGCTATGTAAGTGATGTGATTAAAATAATATATACAAAGTGATAGGAAAAATAATAAGTGTTAATAAAGTGTTAGGGTGTGCCGACCTGCAGCAGCCCACCCATACCGACACAGGGGCCACTGCACCCCACACCCACCCCATAAATAATTACATATATATATCTGGGTTAAATTCCCAGTGTAAGGCCACATGGTAATGGCACCTACAGCATCTGAGAGCCAGCTTACCTGGGGATACCCCTGGCTTCCCCTATGGCACTACTAGAGTCAGCAATCCCTCCTAATGCTGACCCATTTGTGCCTCTCTATATACAATACACAAGGTGGAAAGCTGCTCAATCAGATTGTAATGTCACTCAGGTGCTAAAAGGGGAGGGGTAATTCTGTGTAGGAAAAAAACTGTGTTCCCTAATGCACACCGAGTGAATGATATTACTATATAATAATAGTCAGATAATACGGAGATCTTAGTTGCGTATATCTGCAGATATAGGGTTAAGCCCCCAGGCCGATCGACAAGGCTTCTCCGTCACTGGGGGTCCCTAATACTAGGTATGGGCCTGGGGTGCAGGACCCCACAATGTCGGCACAGGTCGGCCACCCCAGGTCAGCACACAGGTGAAAAGTAATAGGGGTTAATAAGAAGCACAGAAGTGCTATGTAAGTGATGTGATTAAAATAATATATACAAAGTGATAGGAAAAATAATAAGTGTTAATAAAGTGTTAGGGTGTGCCGACCTGCAGCAGCCCACCCATACCGACACAGGGGCCACTGCACCCCACACCCACCCCATAAATAATTACATATATATATCTGGGTTAAATTCCCAGTGTAAGGCCACATGGTAATGGCACCTACAGCATCTGAGAGCCAGCTTACCTGGGGATACCCCTGGCTTCCCCTATGGCACTACTAGAGTCAGCAATCCCTCCTAATGCTGACCCATTTGTGCCTCTCTATATACAATACACAAGGTGGAAAGCTGCTCAATCAGATTGTAATGTCACTCAGGTGCTAAAAGGGGAGGGGTAATTCTGTGTAGGAAAAAAACTGTGTTCCCTAATGCACACCGAGTGAATAATATTTCTACATAATAATAGTCAGATAATACGGAGATCTTAGTTGCGTATATCTGCAGATATAGGGTTAAGCCCCCAGGCCGATCGACAAGGCTTCTCCGTCACTGGGGGTCCCTAATACTAGGTATGGGCCTGGGGTGCAGGACCCCACAATGTCGGCACAGGTCGGCCACCCCAGGTCAGCACACAGGTGAAAATTAATAGGGGTTAATAAGAAGCACAGAAGTGCTATGTAAGTGATGTGATTAAAATAATATATACAAAGTGATAGGAAAAATAATAAGTGTTAATAAAGTGTTAGGGTGTGCCGACCTGCAGCAGCCCACCCATACCGACACAGGGGCCACTGCACCCCACACCCACCCCATAAATAATTACATATATATATCTGGGTTAAATTCCCAGTGTAAGGCCACATGGTAATGGCACCTACAGCATCTGAGAGCCAGCTTACCTGGGGATACCCCTGGCTTCCCCTATGGCACTACTAGAGTCAGCAATCCCTCCTAATGCTGACCCATTTGTGCCTGTCTATATACAATACACAAGGTGGAAAGCTGCTCAATCAGATTGTAATGTCACTCAGGTGCTAAAAGGGGAGGGGTAATTCTGTGTAGGAAAAAAACTGTGTTCCCTAATGCACACCGAGTGAATAATATTACTATATAATAATAGTCAGATAATACGGAGATCTTAGTTGCGTATATCTGCAGATATAGGGTTATTTTTCCTATCACTTTGTATATATTATTTTAATCACATCACTTACATAGCACTTCTGTGCTTCTTATTAACCCCTATTAATTTTCACCTGTGTGCTGACCTGGGGTGGCCGACCTGTGCCGACATTGTGGGGTCCTGCACCCCAGGCCCATACCTAGTATTAGGGACCCCCAGTGACGGAGAAGCCTTGTCGATCGGCCTGGGGGCTTAACCCTATATCTGCAGATATACGCAACTAAGATCTCCGTATTATCTGACTATTATTATATAGTAATATTGGCCCTCATTCCGAGTTGATCGGTCGCAAGGCGAATTTAGCAGAGTTACACACGCTAAGCCTACGCCTACTGGGAGTGAATCTTAGCTTCTTAAAATTGCGACCGATGTATTCGCAATATTGCGATTACTAACTACTTAGCAGTTTCAGAGTAGCTCCAGACTTACTCTGCCTGTGCGATCATTTCAGTGCTTGTCGTTCCTGGTTGACGTCACAAACACACCCAGCGTTCGGCCAGGCACTCCCACCGTTTCTCCGGCCACTCCTGCGTTTTTTCCGGAAACGGTAGCGTTTTCAGCCACACGCCCCTGAAACGCCGTGTTTCCGCCCAGTAACACCCATTTCCTGTCAATCACATTACGATCGCCGGAGCGAAGAAAAAGCCGTGAGTAAAAATACTTTCTTCATAGTAAAGTTACTTGGCGCAGTCGCAGTGCGAACATTGCGCATGCGTACTAAGCGGATTTTCACTGCGATGCGATGAAAAATACCGAGCGAACAACTCGGAATGAGGGCCATTATTCACTCGGTGTGCATTAGGGAACACAGTTTTTTTCGTATGTATAAAGAAGAAAGATAAAAAAAACCACGTTTAGGTGGTATACAATTATGGATGGACTGCCGAGTGCCGACACAGAGGTAGCTACAGCCGTGAACTACCGTACTGTGTCTGCTGCTAATATAGACTGGTTGATAATGAGATGTAGTATGTATAAAGAAGAAAGAAAAAAAAAACCACGGGTAGGTGGTATACAATTATGGATGGACTGCCGAGTGCCGACACAGAGATAGCTACAGCCGTGGACTACCGTACTGTACTGTGTCTGCTGCTAATATAGACTGGATGATAATGAGATGTAGTATGTATAAAGAAGAAAGAAAAAAAAAACCACGGGTAGGTGGTATACAATTATGGATGGACTGCCGAGTGCCGACACAGAGGTAGCTACAGCCGTGGACTACCGTACTGTACTGTGTCTGCTGCTAATATAGACTGGTTGATAATGAGATGTAGTATGTATAAAGAAGAAAGAAAAAAAAACCACGGGTAGGTGGTATACAATTATGGATGGACTGCCGAGTGCCGACACAGAGGTAGCTACAGCCGTGGACTACCGTACTGTACTGTGTCTGCTGCTAATATAGACTGGTTGATAATGAGATGTAGTATGTATAAAGAAGAAAGAAAGAAAAAAACCACGGGTAGGTGGTATACAATTATGGATGGACTGCCGAGTGCCGACACAGAGGTAGCTACAGCCGTGGACTACCGTACTGTACTGTGTCTGCTGCTAATATAGACTGGTTGATAATGAGATGTAGTATGTATAAAGAAGAAAAAAAAAAAAACCACGGGTAGGTGGTATACAATTATGGATGGACTGCCGAGTGCCGACACAGAGGTAGCTACAGCCGTGGACTACCGTACTGTACTGTGTCTGCTGCTAATATAGACTGGTTGATAATGAGATGTAGTATGTATAAAGAAGAAAGAAAAAAAAAAACCACGGGTAGGTGGTATACAATTATGGATGGACTGCCGAGTGCCGACACAGAGGTAGCTACAGCCGTGGACTACCGTACTGTACTGTGTCTGCTGCTAATATAGACTGGATGATAATGAGATGTAGTATGTATAAAGAAGAAAGAAAAAAAAAACCACGGGTAGGTGGTATACAATTATGGATGGACTGCCGAGTGCCGACACAGAGGTAGCTACAGCCGTGGACTACCGTACTGTACTGTGTCTGCTGCTAATATAGACTGGTTGATAATGAGATGTAGTATGTATAAAGAAGAAAGAAAGAAAAAACCACGGGTAGGTGGTATACAATTATGGATGGACTGCCGAGTGCCGACACAGAGGTAGCTACAGCCGTGGACTACCGTACTGTGTCTGCTGCTAATATGGACTGGTTGATAATGAGATGTAGTATGTATAAAGAAGAAAGAAAAAAAAACCACGGGTAGGTGGTATACAATTATGGATGGACTGCCGAGTGCCGACACAGAGATAGCTACAGCCGTGGACTACCGTACTGTACTGTGTCTGCTGCTAATATAGACTGGATGATAATGAGATGTAGTATGTATAAAGAAGAAAGAAAAAAAAACCCACGGGTAGGTGGTATACAATTATGGATGGACTGCCGAGTGCCGACACAGAGGTAGCTACAGCCGTGAACTACCGTACTGTGTCTGCTGCTAGTATAGACTGGATGATAAATAATGATATAAAAAATATATATATATCACTACTGCAGCCGGACAGGTATATATTATATAATGACGGACCTGCTGGACACTGTCTGTCAGCAGAATGAGTTTTTTATAGAATAAAAAAACACCACACAAGTCACACGACGAGTGTTTAACTTTTTCAGGCAGACAATCACAATATACTGGTGGTCAGTGTGGTCAGGTCACTGGTCAGTCACACTTGCAGTGGCACTCTGGCAGCAAAAGTGTGCACTGTTTAATATGTACTCCTGGCTCCTGCTATAACCTATAACTGCTCCCCAGTCTCCCCCACAATTAAGCTGTGTGAGCACAGTCAGATATTATACATAGATGATGCAGCACACTGGGCTGAGCACAGATATGGTATGTGACTGAGTCACTGTGTATCGTTTTTTTCAGGCAGAGAACGGATTATATTAAATAATAATAAAACTGCACTGGTGGTCTCACTGGTCAGTCACTAGTATAACTAACTAACTACTATCAGCAAAATTCTGCACTCTCTGAGTACTCCTCCTAAGCTCCAGTAAATGAAGTGTCTCACTCTCACTCTCCTATCTATTTCTAAACGGAGAGGACGCCAGCCACGTCCTCTCCCTATCAATCTCAATGCACGTGTGAAAATGGCGGCGACGCGCGGCTCCTTATATAGAATCCGAGTCTCGCGATAGAATCCGAGCCTCGCGAGAATCCGACAGCGTGATGATGACGTTCGGGCGCGCTCGGGTTAACCGAGCAAGGCGGGAAGATCCGAGTCGCTCGGACCCGTGTAAAAAAACCTGAAGTTCGGGCGGGTTCGGATTCCGAGGAACCGAACCCGCTCATCTCTAGTTAGGAGCTGATTGGCTGTTCCTTTCTCTCTCTACTTTATCTCTCTCCAATGTTTGATACATCTCCCCATATGGGAAAATATATTAAACCTTCTAAAAAGTGGAGAATTGAACAAACAAACAAACCAATCAGCCTCTAGCTAGTATTTATCAACTTCTATAAAATGATGGGTAGAAACTGGTTGGTTGCTATGGGGAACTAGTCCACTCTTTATAAGCTTTGATACATCTCCCCCATAGAACCCTATATAATGTATGCCATCATGCTCCATAAAACTGGTATACTCATATATACTATTATACTTTGATATATTGAATCACCTGTTACTTGGCAGCCCATTTGCTCCTGTATGGCCATACAGTTTAACATGCCCTCATATACTATATGTAATCATCATTCAAAATTAATTCAAAACTTAAAATTCTTGGATTTGACAGACCTATAGTGATTATATATAAAAGACTGGCTAAATGAGGCAGGATTGTTACAGTCAATGGTGTAAGTTAAGGTGAAGGGGAGATGACCAGTGGAGAACCTCATGGATGAGTCCTACAGTAGGTTCTGTTTTCATTGTGATGGTTTTTCTTTTTGAAGATGACACAAGAGGATGCAAAACTCTGAAAGTAGAATACAGTGTGACTGGTTGATATAACGTGAACAGCAACAGAGAAAAGGGACCATATTCCTCTTGAACCATAAATGGCAGCACTGGAGGAATGACCATGGTCATCTGCAGTTAGCTCAGAATGTCAGTTGG
The DNA here is from genome assembly GCF_028390025.1 of Pseudophryne corroboree. Classification (NCBI taxonomy): domain Eukaryota; kingdom Metazoa; phylum Chordata; class Amphibia; order Anura; family Myobatrachidae; genus Pseudophryne; species Pseudophryne corroboree. Next base: position 420,193,907 of record NC_086452.1, on the reverse strand, counting down.
GCAGTTTGGATTTTGGGAAAGATATGACCCTATAAATCTTATCTTTATCTGGTAACTAAAATCCACTCTGTAGTGCACAGTTGGGTAACTGTTCTCCTTTGCTGACACAACAACACAATCTTGAAAAGAGACACTAGTGGCCCAAATGACAAGAGGCAACGCCTATCTCAATCCTTCATCTTGTACTGAGCAAATCCTTAGCTGAGCGATATGGCACAACCTGCGCCAATGGACCATTATTAAGGTCTTCTCCTGCTTTAACCAACCTGGCTGTTCAGTCATGGATTCACCTGTAGCTGGATCTGTTTGGACAGGTTACGTTGACATTACCATATTAGAGAGTAGAGAAAAGAGAGATACTGGTGATCTTCTAAAAGGTGGACAGTATTACAACTCTGCTAGCAATGTGCATCCTCTTGGAGAACCAAAGGACACATATGAAGCTCCAGGAATATCTTGTGTTGCCTACAGCTAGTTTAGAGACTTCAGTTTTGTTCTTTTAAACAAAATAACAGAGATACCTCACCTACTGTAGCTATGAGGTATGCAAGAGGCTTATCAATACATCCACAAGCTCGAAATGTGTTATAATCTGCCAATTTAAAACGATAACAAAGAGGAAGTGTTGTTTTTCAGCAGACGTAAATCCTACGGTGCACTCCACCACAGGTCAAGAGAAGACAATCAACTCTGAAACAATACGCTGGGCTTTCTCATCAGCTGCAATCCCATCATCGCTTTCTGATTGCGCGTTATGAAAGCAAATCGTGTAGTGCCAGCTTCTATAAGGAGGCAATTTTCCACTCCTCATAACTACGGGAGACATTGAAGAATTAATGAAAAAAATGATGGCTGTCTGGCAGATAGGCGTCAAACTCTTACTTCTGCATAAATTCTCCTGTGTCGAGACGGAAAAACAGTTCAGGGTCAAAATCTCATCTAGTTACCTAGATTAAAAACTAATTTCTCTAAAGTATGTGTTATATTGAAGCCTTTTCATGCAAATAAATAGCCAGGCAGCGCCCCATCCTTTTCCTGCTTTATTAGCTGTGCATGTAATGAATTTCAACAGGACTGTTCTTTAATTACAATGCATGTTAGGAACATTATTATTCCTGGCTAGCATATCATTACGGGCAGTGCACAAGCCGTACTTCTATCAAACAGACCGTCATGGTGGCTCAGTCCAAATATTGACCATTTACATTTTTTTTTTTATCATGCGAGATTAAAAGTCCCATTATGTCCCTACAAATGGTAAATCCAATCAGAGGGGAACCCGTGGCTAAATAATATCCTGACCCTGAAAATTGACTAACTGAGATGTGAGATAATTGTCTGTTTTGTGTGCGGAGGGGATGAGGGTGGTGGGGATCTGAGAACATGAGGCTGATCAAACAGTAAATACAGACTTTAAATTTAAAAAAATATATATATACAGTATTTATTTTATTCATTGTGAGGCTTATGATAGTGACTTGTATTTATAATACATTAATCTGGAACTGATTTTTTTTCTGTCTCCTTCAAGTTCATATAAGAACAGACATGTGTCCTGGTCACTGTTGACAATAAAACTATAAACCATTATGCAATGTATCGCAATGCTGTTGTAGCGGTACTTAGGGGTCCACAGTACTTAGGGGTACGTGGTAGCAGAACCTTTTTATCTTTACTTCTCGTTTTTAAAAAATTTTAAGTTCCAAAAACAGATAGAAATCAGTCAAATCAGTTCAGAAATGAATAAAATAAGCATGTGCCCACATGCATCTTATGCAGAATGTGGAAGGTACTATACATCTTGGGCCTGGTTCTGAGACCGCCATATCATGCACCAAAGAAAGAAATCAGCCACTGAACATGGGGGGTCATTCCGAGTTGTTCGCTCGTTATTTTTTTCTCGCAACGGAGCGATTAGTCGCTAATGCGCATGCGCAATGTCCGCAGTGCGACTGCGCCAAGTAAATTTGCTATGCAGTTAGGTTTTTTACTCACGGCATTACAAGGTTTTTTCTTCGTTCTGGTGATCGTAATGTGATTGACAGGAAGTGGGTGTTTCTGGGCGGAAACTGTCCGTTTTATGGGTGTGTGCGAAAAAACGCTACCGTTTCTGGGAAAAACGCGGGAGTGGCTGGAGAAACGGAGGAGTGTCTTGGCGAACGCTGGATGTGTTTGTGACGTCAAACCAGGAACGAAACTGACTCAACTGATCGCAGATGCCGAGTAAGTCTGGAGCTACTCAGAAACTGCTAAGAAGTGTCTATTCGCAATTCTGCTAATCTTTCGTTCGCAATTTTGATAAGCTAAGATTCACTCCCAGTAGGCGGCGGCTTAGCGTGTGCAAAGCTGCTAAAAGCAGCTAGCGAGCGAACAACTCGGAATGACCCCCATGGTCAGAATCAGCCATACGCTTACTGACGGAGAGCTCTGCTACGAGCGGACTGAATGGACCACACTTTCTGAGAGATGGAGACTGATCCAGATAGTAAATGACAGCTGCGGAGGTAATAGCAGTGGGCGTCATAGGTTTCTACGTACAGACACATGGATTTCAGTATACACGGGCGGAATATCACATTATCATTTCAAAGTAAGCATGAGGCCGCGGACGAACGGAAAAACATCCGCTGATGCTTATCAATCAGAGAAGTTTCTTTAATGTAAAGTTTCTCTATTGTCCCTCCTGCCTTGTTTAATGCATGGATGAGCCTCCTACACGTAGTATATTATAAGACAGGGAAAAGTTGCGAAAAATTTGAAGATGAAAGCAGATCGCTGCATACGCATGTGTGATGCTGCCTCCCAATGTGTCCGCAATCATATAGTGGACGCATCGGAACTAAGGTTGACCCTGTTAGACAGTCGTCCGCCATTTTTTTTTTCGGAATGGCTACGTGTAATGTCATGCAGCGCCCCCCCCCCCCCCCCAAATGCCACGTCGCTGCCCCGCAAACACCATCGCTGTCAATCACATTGCGGTTGCATCCATCGGGGATGCAACTGCAATGTGTGTGGCCACGCAGCTACTGTGCGGCCTCTGCGTGTGCGCAGTTTGCTGCCGTCGGCAAACTGCGCTGCGGGCCGCTGATGCAGCCAGGTCTGAATGACCCCCTAGGTCTTAAACAGGGAGGAATTTTATTTTTGGTGCATGCTTATTCTCATCAGGTTGTCACTCATTCTCGCAAATTACCAGGCCAGGAGTTTCCAAAGAGACGCCTGCCAAAAGGTGAATGTGGGCGCGAGCCTATATCTGCCCAGAATGTGTCACGTGTTCACACGTCTTGCGTTTCATAAATAATCACTGTTGATACTATCACATTTTAATTTATAATATTATATTTGTACAAATCAGGGTATGAGAGAACACAACAATATACCAGAGATATTTATGCGGATCACCGTGTATTGGTTTTGGTTCTAATTCATCTTTTTGTTTTGGTTTTGGCAAAACCACCCTCAACTTTTTGGTTTGGATTCGATTTTTGGTTCGGTTTACAATGGATTCAAAATTGATAATCACTGATGAGCTCCAAAAACGTGAAATTCGGATTTAAAATCCGAATTTCGAACCATGGGGAGATCAAAACCGGAACTCGGCTCATATTGGATCTTCTCGGGAAATTCAGACCGGGTATTGGTTGGGTTCGGATCCACAAAATTTGGATGGAATCAGATTTTTGGAGAACCGAACCACGCATCTCTTCAATATACCCAGAATTCGGGCGGGATGTAATGAAGTCTGAATTCGCCGGCCACACGGGATGCTGGCCGAACTTGAACGTTTGTTTTTGAAAAGGGCAGTCATGTATAATTCATGGTTTAGCTTCGTACATGTTTGCCCCTTTAAAAAAAGTTGTCCGCCCTTCCTTTGTAATAAGTCTGATCATTTCTGATAAATATGTGTTAATTTATTTATCCTTCAAATATATACATTAAAAAGTGAGTAGTAGTGTTAAAATAGGCCAGTGGAACTTTTTCATTGCTTTATTCAACAGTAGTTTTGTTATTACTTATTTTTTGTGTGTTTTATTTTTGCACTTTGCAATTGCTGTTTGAGATGGTATATTACTGTTTGGGTTTGGATGGTCTGACAACCAAACTCCGTACGCTCAGCAGGTTTAATAATTCAGCATTCTACAGAAGTATTGCTTGTCTGACCATGCTGCAGCTGACAGTCTTATAAAACTTATAAGTAGTGTTCCGACAAGCATCTTGTCACTTCTGCTGTTGCGGTTTGCAGGTATCAGATTATAAGAGGGACAAACATCATCTACTACATTAACATTGCAGCCAGCGTGATGTTGTTCTTTTCGTTTAAACCAGATATTTTCTGCTCAGTTTGTCAAAATCCTCCGACTTTACTCTGGAAAAATAATCTCTTATTCCTGTTAGACGGTGAAAGCCAGTGATAGCTCAGCATTGCTGATTGCTGAGACCTTGGTTAGAGATCCCTGTAGGCTGCGAATACAGTCCTAATACTTAGATTTTATGCACACACTGACACGTTGGCATGGAAGCTGTAATGATGACCAGCTGTTAGCTTGGCATTGTTCCTGTTCCAAGGGTTTCAACATGGTGTGAATGCCAAGCAAAGGCGGTTTTGGAGGGGTAGCCAGCAGTAAGTGTTGCCCTCTCTGCCAGTGTATGCTATTGTTCTGGTATGGAAACGCAGCTGTATATTTGTAGGGCACAGTAGTGTTTATTGTTTCAGTCATCGCAGGAGTATGTTGTTATTTGTGCACAGTACTTGCACAGAATGGGATCATGCAGAAAGACAAGTGTGAGACGGGTTATTCTGAGACTGGAGGCCAAATTCAGAGATGTACAGTAACGCGATGTTAACGCACATCTCCGATGGTTTGTGATCTTTCGGCAGCATCGCTTTCAGTACCCTGGACAGTGCAGCCTGATTGTGTTGGCGTGCTGAGGATATTTCCTGACCTCTGCAGTACAATTACACTGAGGGTAATACCCCCTTATCCATCTGACGATGTGGGTCGCAGCCGGGAGCCTGACATGGGTGCTACCCGGCTGCGACCCGCATCGGCCCCTTTCCCATCAGCAGTCACCATCCCGGCATATTGCCAGGTTGGTGACGCTGCTGGTGACGCGGCAGGGGCGGCGCTGGGAGATCACGTGATCTCCCAGCGCCGCCCTTCCATACAGTGTAAACGGGAGCCATGTCGCATCGACATGGCTTTCGTTTATACTACACCTTACCCGGATCATTCCCGTGTCCTGCCCAGGTAGCTACCAAGGTAGGATTCCCGGGTCACTTGATCCGGGTTTTTCCTGAGGTCGCCGTTTCCGCTTGCAAAAAACACGGGTAAATGTGCGCCCCCGTGCATTTAACCGTGTTTTTTGAGCTAATGGAAAAGGGGTATTACTCAGCTATACAATGGTTGCGCAGTTGATCAAATGCAAGGGCGGATTTAGGGGTAAGGTCACCCCTAGGCACAACAGTAATGCCCTCCCCCCTTACTTTTATTCTTTTCAATGATTTGTTTATAAGCTCTCATTTGATGATAGCCAATGTAATAGAATAATAAAAAAGCCACTATGACATTTTTTTTCCATTACTGTATGTACTATATACATATTTACTAAATAGGACAGCTTACAGGGGTGGTATGTGCATGTCCTACCCATTTACACTCCATTCAAGATGGCATATGGTACAGTACAGTGGAAATATTTAGCAGTTACTGGTACATTTCGGGCAGACAGAACCAACGCAAGCATCCAAGTGCTGCCCCCAAACAAGTGCCTCCCCTAGGCATGTGCCTCACGTGCCTAATTGGAAATTCGCCACTGATCAGATGCTATGCTCATAGATGCAGCAGCAGATCACAGAAGTCGGCAGTGGTCATCTTTTAACTCAAAACGCCTACTACTGGTTTTACATATTTTTGCACCATTGCTGTGTACAGAGGTGCACCAGCGGAGCAGTTAACGTCCATCCCTGAATCAGTGTCCAGAGATGAGATATACTGCACACATTCCAAGTGGAGACAATTGCTCAACAGTTATGTTGAGCACTTGTTGGAATCTAAAGATCTTCAGCATTGGAAGGAAGTCACATCTCCTACAGTTGGTAGCAGCAGGGGCATTTCTAGAGAGGAGACCCGTGTGTAGGATCCATCAGGGTCCCATCCTCTCTAGCCAGCAGCGCTGTGGCTCTGGGCAGTAGGGTACCTAGGGCTGTCCCAGAGTCTAAAACGCATGCGCAGATCACCAGAAAATTGGTGCAGCTAACATTTTTCCAGTGATTTAACTACTGCGCATGTGCGAAACACAGGGAAAATAGCGCTGCACCATTTTCCCGGTGATTTTTGCAGTGCCGTTGCTGCTCCACAGGTCTCTGGAGGGTATGTATTACAAATAATGGGTGCAGAGTGTGCAGTGTGGGCCCCTCCTGGACCCTGAGGTCCCTTGTGCACCGCACACACTGCACCCATTATAAATATGCCAGTAGGTAACAGCCCCCTCCAACAGCTTAACCCTAATTTCATCCCTCCCAAATCCTAACCACCCCATCCCACCACAACGTAAATGCTCTGTGGACAAACTCGGCCCTGGGCATAGGCAATATAGGCAAATGTCTAGAGTGCCATTGTTCCAGGGGTGCACCCACCGATCACGGCCACCTGCCCCCACATTGTTTAAGGGACACCAACTAAAATCTTGCCTAGTGCACCAAATTGGTCAGGACCGGCTCTGTGTATGCAGAACATAACCTGCTTATTTTTGGAGATATAAATGTAATAGGGGGCAAGAAGCTGGAGGTACGGGAGTAATGCGATAATGACCATATTTTTAAAGCAGCAATCATTTCCAAGGCAAAACCATGTTGGTTTTGCCGCTTTAAAAATATGAGCATTCTCTCACAAACTCCCCCACCACTAGTGTCTCACACCCTATTACATTTATCCCATTGTGACAAATTGCCTGATTCAGAGATGGACACTGGTCTTACCTCTCCAGCAAAACAGGGCCAATGCACCCCTGTTTTCCAGAAATGCAGACAGTGTGCCCCCGCCCTCAAATTGTCGCAGCATGCCAATCATGTTGCAGCTTGTGCAATTGCAGGAGACCTGCATATGTGCAGATCTCTAAACATCAGAGCTGTACGACTGAACCTTTGAATTCGGCCGAATGACTGTAATTGCCCATGATCATTCCCTCATATACTGCATAACACATATTAAATAAATAAGATAACCAAATCGGATATCCTTTTTTTTTCACATTTACCATTTTCTCTGTCATACCAATTTGGTGTTAAAATTAGTCTTTTACTAGGATTTTAACACCAGGAAATGCCAATATACCATAAATGTGATATTCTCAATTGAGGTCTAGGGGGAGATATATCCAGTATGAAATGCAAATTATTCTCATTAAAACTTTTCCTTCTCCAGGAGGTTTTTGCCCACTTGTAGACGTAGTATTTTTAGCTGTTTTTAGCACGCTCCTTCATGTATGTATTTATTTGTTTGCACTTCATATAAGCAGATGTCAGTAGACGTGGGGTGAAACAGTCGGCATGTAAAAATATCTCAGCTCGAAACTCTGAATGTACATTGCACATGTCAGAGCTGTGAAAAAATTTCCATTTCTTTCAACAAATTTTAAAAAAATCTCCTCGATGTTGTCATTCGTCGGAAAACACCTGCTTTTAACAGAATGGCAAGACATATGGATATGGATATATATATATATACATATATATATATATATATATATATATATATATATGTAGTGTTCATTCTAGCACCCTGCACCTTTCAAAACCCATGCAGTTCCTCTTTCCTGCCAGGGGTGTCACTCTCTGCTGTAGTGCTTCTCCACACACTCTGATCTGTAACTTAGTGCTGTGATACAGACCGGTGTGTGCTGAGAAGCCCCAGAGCAGAGAGTGATACCCCAGGCAGGAAAGAGGAACTGCACGGGTTTTGAAAGGGGCAGGGTGCTAGAATGAACACTATATATATATATATATATAAGCGATGAGCAGGTTCGGTTCACAGAGAACTAAAATCCACAGAACATCCCGTTCCGAGGCCGGCTTGGGACTTCCCACCAGACTCGGAAACCAGAACGAGGCAAAACGTCATCATCCCGCTGTCGGATTCTCACGGTTTTTGGATTCCATGTAAACAGCCGCGCGTCACCACCATTTTCACTCCAGACTTGGAGAGTGAGGGAGACAGACCTCTGTCTCTCTGTGGGTGGTAGCGTCAGGTGGGGTTAGTGTGTGCTCTGTAGGGGTGCTACTGCAGTCACTGTGGTGTACCTGTGCTCTGTTAGGGGTGCTGTCCTGGCTGTCATTTGTGTTTCATGTGCTGTTACGGGTGCTGCAGCTGTACATGGGTGTAGCTGTCCTGGCTGTCAATGTGTTGTACAAGGTGCAGGGGCACTGTTCTCCTGTATGCTGTAAAAGTTCTGGGGTGCAGTTGTTCAAATAAAAGCTCACTGGTACTGTATGGTGAAAAATATAGGGGTGCTGCTGTTAAAATAACATTACACTGGCCCTGTATGCTGTAAAAATTCAGGGGTGCAGTTGTTAAAAATTAAAAGCACACTGCTCCTTTTTGCTGTAAAAATATAAGGGTGCTGCTGTTAAAAATAAGATTTTACACTTACCGGTAAATTTATTTCTCGTAGTCCGTAGAGGATGCTGGGACTCCGTAAGGACCATGGGGAATAGACGGGCTCCGCAGGAGACATGGGCACTTTAAGAAAGACTTTAGACTCTGGGTGTGCCCTGGCTCCTCCCTCTATGCCCCTCCTCCAGACCTCAGTTAGAGAAACTGTGCCCAGAGGAGATGGACAGTACGAGGAAAGGATTTTTGTTAATCCAAGGGCAAGATTCATACCAGCCACACCAATCACACCGTATAACTTGTGATAAACTACCCAGTTAACAGTATGAACAAACAACATAGTCTCGGTCCAAACCAATGAACTATAATATAACCCTTATGTAAGCAATAACTATATACAAGTCTTGCAGAAGAAGTCCGCACTTGGGACGGGCGCCCAGCATCCTCTACGGACTACGAGAAATAGATTTACCGGTAAGTGTAAAATCTTATTTTCTCTAACGTCCTAGAGGATGCTGGGACTCCGTAAGGACCATGGGGATTATACCAAAGCTCCCAAATGGGCGGGAGAGTGCGGATGACTCTGCAGCACCGATTGAGCAAACAGGAGGTCCTCCTCCTCAGCTAGGGTATCAAACTTATAGAACCTTGCAAAGGTGTTTGATCCCGACCAAGTAGCTGCTCGGCACAACTGTAATGCCGAGACCCCTCGGGCAGCCGCCCAAGAAGAGCCCACCTTCCTAATGGAATGGGTCTTAACCGATTTTGGCAATGGCAATCCTGCCAAAGAATGTGCTTGCTGAATCGTGTTACAGATCCAGCGAGCAATAGTCTGCTTTGAAGCAGGTGCGCCAACCTTATTGGCTGCATACAGGATAAACAGCGCCTCTGTCTTCCTGACCCTAGCTGTTCTGGCCTCATAAATCTTCAAAGCCCTGACCACATCAAGTGACTCGGAATCCTCCAAGTCACGCGTAGCCACAGGCACGACAATAGGTTGGTTCATATGAAAAGATGAGACCACTTTATGCAGGAATTGAGGACGAGTTCTCAATTCTGCCCTATCCACGTGAAAAACCAGATAGGGACTTTTATATGACAGAGCCGCTAATTCCGAAACACGCCTTGCAGAAGCTAAGGCCAACAACATGACCACCTTCCAAGTGAGATATTTCAACTCCACTGTTTTGAGTGGTTCAAACCAAGGTGACTTGAGGAAACTTAATACCACGTTAAGATCCCAAGGCGCCACCGGAGGTATAAAAGGAGGCTGAATATGCAGCACTCCCTTCACAAATGTCTGTACTTCAAGAAGAGAAGCCAATTCTTTTTGAAAGAAAATGGACAAGGCCGAAATTTGAACCTTTATGGATCCTAATTTTAGGCCCAAATTCACTCCTGTTTGAAGGAAGTGAAGTAAACGGCCCAAATGAACTCCTCTGTAGGAGCAGTCGTGGCCTCACACCAAGAAACATATTTTCGCCATATGCGGTGATAATGTTTCAATGTCACGTCCTTCCTAGCCTTAATCAGGGTAGGAATGACCTCCTCCGGAATACCTTTTTCCATTAGGATCCGGCGTTCAACCGCCATGCCGTCAAACGCAGCCGCGGTAAGTCTGGGAACAGACAGGGCCCCTGTTGCAGTAGGTCCTGCATTAGAGGAAGAGGCCACGGATCTTCTGTGAGCAACTCTTGCAGATCCGGATACCAAGTCCTTCGTGGCCAATCTGGAACAATGAGGATTGTTCTCACTCTTCTTTGCCTTATTATTCTCAACACCTTGGGTATGAGAGGCAAAGGAGGGAACACATAGACCGATCTGAACACCCATGGTGTCACCAGAGCGTCTACAGCTACCGCCTGGCGCAATATCGCTTCAGCTTTTTGTTGAGACGGGACGCCATCATGTCTATCTGAGGCAGTCCCCACCGACCCGCGATCTGTGCGAAGACTTCGTGATGAAGTCCCCACTCTCCCGGATGCAGGTTGTGTCTGCTGAGGAAGTCCGCTTCCCAGTCGTCCACCCCTGGGATGAACACTGCCGACAGTGCGCTTACATGATTCTCCGCCCAGCGAAGAATCCTGGTTGCTTCTGCCATGGCCACTCTGCTCCTTGTGCCGCCTTGGCGGTTTACATGAGCCACAGCTGTGACATTGTCCGACTGAATCAGAACCGGTTTGTCCCGAAGTAATGCCTCCGCTTGACGTAGGCCGTTGTATATGGCCCTCAACTCCAGGACGTTGATGTGGAGACAAGTCTCTAGAGTTGACCAGAGACCTTGGAAATTTATTTCCAGTGTGACTGCTCCCCAACCTTGGAGGCTTGCGTCCGTGGTCACCAGGATCCAGTCCTGAATGCCGAACCTGCGGCCTTCCAGGAGGTGAGCACTGTGCAGCCGCCACAGGAGAGATATTCTGGCTCTGGGAGACAGGGTGATCCTTGGATGCCTTTGTAAATGAGACCCGGACCATTTGTCCAGTAGGTCCCATTGAAAAGTCCTCACATGGAACCTGCTGAAGGGGATGGCCTCGTACGATGCCACCATCTTCCCCAGGACACGTGTGCAGTGAAGCACTGAAACCTTTTTTGGCTTTAATAGGTTCCTGACCAGAGCTATGAGCTCCTGAGCCTTTTCCATCGGAAGAAAAAACTTTTTCTGTTCTGTGTCCAGAATCAGGCCCAAAAAGGTCAGACGCGTTGTAGGAACTAGCTGGGACTTCGGAATATTGAGAATCCAGCCGTGCTGTTGCAACGTCCTCACAGACAGTGACACGCTGTCCAGTAACTTCTCTCGAGATCTCGCCTTTATGAGGAGATCGTCCAAGTATGGGATAATTGTGACACCCTGCTTGCGCAGGAGCACCATCATTTCCGCCATTACCTTGGTGAAAATTCTCGGGGCCGTGGAAAGCCCAAACGGCAACGTCTGAAATTGGTAATGACAGTCCTGTACCGCAAATCTCAGGAACGCCTGGTGAGGAAGAAAAATCGGAACATGAAGGTAAGCATCCTTTATGTCCAGGGAAACCATCCAATCCCCCCCCCTCCAGGCTGGCGATGACCGCTCTGAGCGATTCCATCTTGAACTTGAACTTTTTCAAGTACAGGTTCAGGGATTTCAGATTCAAAATGGGTCTGACCGAACCGTCCGGTTTCGGAACCACAAACAGGGTTGAGTAATACCCCTTTCCTTGCTGGAGAAGAGGAACCTTGACTATCACCTGTTGCAGATACAATTTTTGAATTGCAGTTAACACTAACTCCCTTTCTGACAGAGAAGCTGGCAGAGCCGATTTGAAAAACCGTCGAGGAGGCATCTCTTCGAATTCCAGCCTGTATCCCTGAGAAACAATCTCTATTGCCCAGGGATCCACCTGTGAGTGAACCCAGACGTGGCTGAAAAATCGAAGACGTGCCCCCACTTGAGCTGACCCCCCCCAGGGAAGCCCCAGCGTCATGCGGTGGATTTTGCAGACGTAGGGGAGGACTTCTGCTCCTGGGAGCTAGCTGTGTGCAGCTTTTTTCCCTTGCCTTTACCTCTGGCAAGAAAGGACGATCCCCGTACCTTCTTGCTTTTATTTGAACGAAAGGATTGCATTTGGTAATTAGGTGCCTTCTTAGTATGTTGTGGGGGAACATAAGGTAAAAAATTCGATTTACCAGCCGTAGCAGTAGAGACAAGGTCTGAGAGGCCTTCTCCAAACAACTCCTCCCCCTTGTAAGGCAACGACTCCATATGCCGCTTTGAGTCGGCATCCCCCGTCCACTGTCGGGTCCACAAGAGTCGCCTAGCAGAAATAGACATAGCATTTATTCTGGAGCTTAGTAAACAAATGTCTCTTTGAGCATCCCTCATATATAACGCAGCATCCTTGATATGCTCTAGGGTCATTAGAATGGTATCCTTATCTAGGGTCTCAATCTCCGTAGACAAGGAATCTGTCCCTGCTGCGACAGCACTACAAACCCAGGCCGATGCCATAGCCGGCCTAACAATAGTACCAGAATGTGTGTAAATGTACTTCATGGTAACTTCCTGCTTACGATCCGCAGGATCCTGAGGGTAGCCAGGGGCGGATCCAGAAGAAAATGATAGGGGGGGCACCATGGAAGGGGAAGTACATTTGCGTGCGGCTTCGGTGCATGTGAGGTGGCGCTTCTTATACAATGCCCACAGTTGTAGCTCTCATTATGCAATGTCCACTATTCTGGTAGTGCCCCTTATATAGACCCCATAGTAGTGGTGCCCCTTATGCAATGCCCGTATTGCCCCCAGTAGTAATGTTGCCTGTAGTAATGCCCGCAGTCATTTAGTGAGTGTGGCCAATTAAAATGAGACGTGATACACAGACATATGCCCCCAATAGTGCAGTGCCAAATCCACAATTGCACCCACAGTGCCAGATCCACAATTGCCCCCACAGTGCCAGATCAACAAATGCCCCCACAGTGCCAGATCCAAAAATGCCCCCACAGTGCCAGATCCACAAATGCCCCCACAGTGCCAAAAATGCCCCCACGGTGCCAGATCCAAAAATGCCCCTACAGTGCCAGGTCCAAAAATGCCCCTACACTGCCAGATCCAAAAATGCCCCTACAGTGCCAGATCCAAAAATGCCCCTACAGTGCCAGATCCAAAAATGCCCCTACAGTGCCAGATCCAAAAATGCCCCCACAGTGTCAGGTATACAAATGCCCCCACAGTGCCAGGTATACAATTGCCCTCACAGTGCCAGGTATACAAATGCCCCCACAGCAGGTATACTATACAAATGCCCCTCCAGCAGTTCTGCAGCTGCTTACCGTTGCTGCTTCTCTGCCGGCTCTGAGGATGTCAGGAGGAGAGCGCGGCTATGTCTGGTGGCGTGTAGGACTTCAAACTAGCTGCCAGTTCGTGACCCAATCAGAGCTCGCGGACCGGCGGCTCCTGATTGGCTGCCGGTCCGCGAGCTCTGATTGGCTCACGAACCGGCGGCTGGTTTGAAGTCCGCAACACGCCGCCAGATAGCCGCGCTCTCCTCCTGATAGCTGAGACACGCTGCCGCTGGACTGAGCGGCTGCGTGTCTCAGTGACACAAGCGGAGGGGGACGGGGGGACGGATTGGGCCACAAATGACAGGGGGGGCACGTGCCCGAGTGCCCCCCCCTGGATCCGCCTCTGAGGGTAGCAGTATCCTGGGAAGGCAGTGCCACCTTCTTGGATAAGCGTGTCAACGCCTTGTCTACTTTAGGCGAAGATTCCCATCGTATCCAGTCCTTTTGTGGGAAGGGATATGCTATAAGAATCCTTTTGGGAACTTGTAGTCTCCTGTCTGGAGATTCCCAAGCCTTTTCGCACAATTCGCTTAGCTCAAATGAGGACGGAAAGGTGATCTCAGGCTTTTTCTCTTTATACATGTGTACCCTCGTGTCAGGGACAGGGGGTTCCTCAGTAATATGCAAAACCTCTTTAATAGCAATGATCATGTAACGAATACCTTTAGCCACTTTTGGCTGTAATTTTGCATCCTCTTAGTCGACACTGGAATCTGAATCCGTGTCGGTATCTGTGTCAGTGATCTGGGATAATGTGCGTTTCTGAGACCCAGAAGGTCCCGGTGTCACTGGGGCAGGCATGGTCTGACTACCTGACTGATCCCTAGCCTCAGTCTTGTCTAATCTCTTATGCAATAAATTTACATTAGCATTCAAGACATTCCACATATCCATCCAGTCCGGTGTCGGCGTTGCCGACGGCGATCTGACATTCATGCACTCCCCCTCCTCCTTAGGCGAGCCTTCATCGTCAAACATGTCGACACACGAGTACCGACACACTCCACACACACAGGGAAACTCTTTTCTGAAGACAGGTTCCCCTTTAGACCCTTTGGAGTGACAGAGAGAGAGTATGCCAGCACACACCCCAGCGCTATATGACCCCGGAGAAAAACACAGAATGTTTACCCAGTAGCGCTGCTGTAATGTATAATCGCCAATTATGTGCCCCCCCCCTCTACTTTAAAACCCTCTTTCACCGTGTGTCAATCAGGGGAGAGTCCGGGGAGCTTCCTCTCAGCGGTGCTGTGGAGAGAAAATGGCGCTGGTGAGTGCTGAGGGAGAAGCCCCGCCCCCTCGGCGGCGGGCTTCTGTCCCGCTCAAACTTTGTAAAACATGGCGGGGGCTCTTTTATATACATGTACAGTGCCCACCTGTACATGTATATAGGTCATTTTGCCATAGGAGAGGTATTCATTGCTGCCCAGGGCGCCCCCCCTGCGCCCTGCACCCTTACAGTGACCGGAGTGTGTGAGATGTATGGGAGCAATGGCGCACAGCTGCAGTGCTGTGCGTTACCTCAGTGAAGCACCCGAAAGGCTTCTGCCGCCTCAGAGTCTTCTTTCTTCTTTTCTTCCGGCTCTGTGAGGAGAACGGCGGCGCGGCTCTGGGATGAACGCCCAGGACGAACCTGTGTTCCACTCCCTCTGGAGCTAATGGTGTCCAGTAGCCGAGAAGCAGAGCCTATCATTTAAGTAGGTCTGCTCCTCTCTCCTCAGTCACTCGATGCAGGGAGTCTGTTGCCAGCAGTGCTCCCTGAAAATAAGAAACAATCTAACAAATATGCTTTCTTAGCAGGAAACTCAGGAGAGCTCCCTGCAGTGCACCCATCTCTTCTGGGCACAGTCTAAAAACTGATGTCTGGAGGAGGGGCATAGAGGGAGGAGCCAGTGCACACCCAGAGTCTAAAGTCTTTCTTAAAGTGCCCATGTCTCCTGCGGAGCCCGTCTATTCCCATGGTCCTTACGGAGTCCCAGCATCCTCTAGGACGTTAGAGAAATAACATTACACTGGCCCTGTATGCTGTAAAAATTCAGGGGTGCAGTTGTTAAAAATTAAAAGCACACTGGTCCTGTATGCTGTAAAAATATAAGGGTGCTGCGGTTAAAATAAAATTACACTGGCCCTGTATGCTGTAAAAATTCAGGGGTGCAGTTGTTAAAAAATTAAAAGCACACTGGTCCTGTGTGCTGCAAAAAATAGGATTTTTATAACCTACCCGTAAATCCTTTTCTCCTAGTCCGTAGAGGATGCTGGGGACGACATCAAGACCATGGGGTATAGACGGGATCTGCAGGAGACATGGGCACTCTAAAGACTTTTCATTGGGTGTGAACTGGCTCCTCCCTCTATGCCCCTCCTCCAGACCTCAGTTGTAGGAACTGTGCCCAGGGAGACTGACATTTCGAGGAAAGGAATTACTTAACTAGTGTTGAGATATCTACCAACTCACACCCTCAACCATGCCGCACACATGGCATTCAACATAACACACGCCAACAGGCATGAACTAATTGCAGCAACATGCTGAAACCAAGATAACACAACTTGTGTAACTGTAATAACTAAACTGCAGGTAAAGTACGCACTGGGATGGGCGCCCAGCATCCTCTACGGACTAGGAGAAAAGGATTTACCGGTAGGTTATCAAAATCCTATTTTCTCATACGTCCTAGAGGATGCTGGGGACGACATCAAGACCATGGGGTCTATACCAAAGCTCCAGTATGGGCGGGAGAGTGCGGATGACCCTGCAGCACTGATTGACCAAACTTTAGGTCCTCATCGGCCAAGGTGTCAAACTTGTAGAACTTAGCAATTTGTTTGACGCTGACCAAGTAACTGCTCGGCAAAGTTGTAATGCCGAGACCCCCCGGGCAGCCGCACAGGATGAGCCCACCTTCCTAGTGGAGTGAGCCTTTACCGACGTCGGTAACGGCAATCCAGCCGTAGTATGAGCTTGCTGAATCATATTTCTAAACCAACGTGCAATAGTCTGCTTGGAAGCAGGACAGCCAATCTTGTTGAGATCATACAGGACAAACAGAGCCTCTGTTTTCCATATACGAGCTGTTCTAGCAACATAGATTTTCAAAGCTCTAACCACATCTAGAGATTTTGAATCAGTGAATGTGTCAGTAACTACTGGCACCACAATAGGTTGGTTTATGTGAAAAGCAGAAACCACCTTTGGAAGAAAATGTTGGCGAGTTCGCAACTCTGTCCTATCTTCATGGAAAATCAGGTAAGGGCTCTTGTGAGACAAGGCCCCCAATTCCGTCACCCGCCTTGCGGATGCCAATGCCAAAAGCATCACTACTTTCCAAGTGAGAAACTTCAACTCTATCTTTTGTAGAGGCTCAAACCAATCCGATTGAAGGAACTGCAATACCACGTTAAGGTCCCATGGTGCCACTGGAGGCACGAATGGAGGCTGGATGTGCAGAACCCCTTTCACGAAGGTCTGAACCTTTGGAAGAGATGCCAATTGTTTTTAAAAGAACACTGACAAGGCCGAAATCTGGACCTTGATTGATCCCAATCGTAGGCCTGTATCCACACCATCCTGCAAAAAATGGAGAAAACATCCTAAGTGAAACTCTTCCGTAGGAGCTTTCTTGGATTCACACCAAGACACATATTTTCTCCAAATACGGTGGTAATGTTTTGACGTTACTCTCTTTCTGGCTTGAATAATGGTGGGGATGACCTCCTTAGGAATACCCTTCCTGGCTAGGATACGGCGCTCAGCAGCCATGCTGTCAAACGTAGCCGCGGTAAGTCTTGGTACACACACGACCCCTGCTGCAGCAGGTCCTCCCGTGGAGGAAGAGGCCGAGGATCTCCTATGAGTAACCGCTGAAGATCTGGGTACCAAGCCCTTCTTGGCCAGTCTGGGGCAATGAAGATTGCTCGAACCCTTGTCTTTCTTATGATCCTGAGTACTTTTGGGATCAGCGGAAGTGGAGGGAAAACATACACTGACGGAAACACCCACTGGGTCACCAGTGCATCCACTGCTGCTGCTTGAGGGTCTCTCGACTTGGAACAGTATCTCTGAAGCTTCTTGTTGAGACGAGACGCCATCATGTCTATTTGAGGAACTCCCCAAAGACTTGTCACCTCTGCGAAGACTTCTTGGTGGAGGCCCCACTCTCCTGGATGGAGATCGTGTCTGCTGAGGAAGTCTACTCCCGGAATGAATATTGCCGACAGAGCTTGTAGATGTTTTTGTGCCCAGCGGAGGATTTTTGTCGCCTCTGCCATTGCCGCTCTGCTTTTCGTTCCACCCTGCCTGTTTATGAATGCGACTGCTGTTACATTGTCCGCCTGGATCTGCATGGGACGGTCTTGAAGAAGATGTACCGCTTGTTGAAGGCCGTTGTAAATGGATCTTAGCTCCAGAACGTTTATGTGAAGGCAGGCTTCCTGTTGTGACCAACGTCCCTGGAAGTTTTCTCCCTGAGAGACTGTTCCCCAGCCTCGGAGACTTGCATCCGTGGTTACTAGGACCCAGTCCTGAATCCCGAACCTGCTTCCCTCTAGCAGGTGAGAGCTGTGCAACCACCACAGGAGCGAAATCCTGGTTTTTGATGACAGGATTATCTTTCTGTGCATGTGTAGGTGTGACCCCGACCACTTGTCCAACAGGTCCCACTGGAATACTCTGGCATGGAACCTGCCAAACTGTATGGCCTCATAGGCCGCCACTATCTTCCCCAACAACCGAATGCACTGATGGATCGACACACTTGATGGTTTCAATATCTGTTTTACCATTTTCTGGATTTCCAGAGCCTTTTCCAGCGGAAGAAATACTCTCTGAACTTCTGTGTCCAAAATCATCCCGAGGAAAGACAACCTTGTCGTCAGTTCCAACTGTGACTTTGGGTAATTTATGATCCACCCGTGTTGTTGGAGTATTGACAGGGAGAGGGATATGTTTTGTAATAACTGCTCCCTGGATCTCGCCTTTATCAGGAGGTCGTCCAGATAAGGGATTATATTGACTCCTTTCTGACGAAGGAGGACCATCATCTCTGCCATCACCTTGGTGAATACCCTCGGCGCCGTGGAGAGACCGAAAGGTAACGTCTGGAATTGGTAATGGCAATCCTGAATAGCGAATCTCAGATAAGCCTGGTGAGGAGGATAAATGGGAACATGCAGGTAAGCATCTTTTATGTCAACCGACACTAAGTAGTCCCCCTCCTCCAGACTGGCAATCACCGCCCGAAGAAATTCCATCTTGAACTTTAACCTTTTCAGGAGGAAATTCAGATCTTTTAGATTTAGGATCGGTCTGACCGAGCCGTCCGGCTTCGGAACAACAACAAGAGACTTGAATAAAAACCCTGCCCTTGTTGTGACAACGGTACCAGGACTATAACCTGGTCTTGACATCATTTTTGGATTGCCGCTGTTACTGCTTCTCTCTCTGGCGGAGAAGCTGGCAAGGTCGATTTGAAAAATCGGCATGGGGGAATGTCTTGAAACTCTAGTTTGTATCCCTGGGATACTATTTGCAACACCCAGGTATCCAGGCCAGACAGAATCCAATGCTGGCTGAGGAGTTTGAGACGTGCCCCCACCCGAGCGGCTTCCCGCAAGGAAGTTCCAGCGTCATGCTGGGGATTTGGCAGAATGAGGGGTAGACTTCTGCTCTTGGGAACCTGGAGCCGCTGTGGGCTTTTTTCCCCTTCCTCTTCCCCTACCTGCAAAGAAGGGGGAACCTCTCGCCTTTTTGTATTTATTGGGCCGAAAGTACTGCATTTGCCAGTGCAGGCGCAGAGGGCAAAAATGTTGACTTACCTGCGGTAGCCGCCGTGACTAACGCATTCCAGGCCATCGCCAAATAAGAAAAGTAACCCAGACGCGCTGTCACAGCTGCCAGTAGGGATTGTCAGTCCCTAGAAAATGTTTTAAAAAGAAAGTATGAACTGGCGCTATATGTTTCTCCAATGATAATAAATGACTGTGGATCAATTTCAATAAAATAACATATAATTTATTACCTAAACATCACATGCTAAAAAAATCAAAAGCATAAAATACAAATGTGAACATGAAGTTAGGGCATATATGGAGCTGAGAATAAATTGGTAATGGCTGCTTTTAAGTGTCCATAAAGGATCCCGGACTGAAAACAATATGCAGAGTTCCCTGGGGAAAAGAGATTGAATACAGCTGGTGTTACCCGTGACGACGGAGACTTCCAGAGATTTGAGGATTGCCAGCAAGCAAGCTGTGCAGTTTATGCAGACACTGGGTCTCTCCAATCGGTGCTGTATAGATGAAGTCCCTCAGGGTTCAAATGGTAGATTTTGAAAGTCCATATCTGGATCCGTTTGAAGAATGGTGCACTTGTAGTAGTTGTTCAAGTTGTTATCGCAAGACCTCACGGTGCAATGTTTCCATTGCACTGCAGCACTAGATGGGCCAGGAGCTCCTCTGAGGCACAAACAGTTACTGAATAAGGCCCAGTATGGAGTCTCATGATGGCTTAAAGCCAGGAAGATGTCTGGCTTGCCAGGCTGAGGCATGCTGTGGGCACAGAGGTTAGCATTGCTTCCTCCCACAGTCCTACTTATTGTATGAAATGAGTTTGGACAGTAGAGTGGTAAGCTCCACTAGGGCAGGGGTTCAGTAACTAAAAAAATTACTGCACAGTCGTGTTTAGTACTTTACCGAACCCACCCAAACTCAACTTGCTTTATGCAGGCCTGCTGTGTGGGCTCAGGAGGGGCTGCTAAAACATCTAAGGGGCTGCTTTATTTAAAAATAAAATAGGAACAAAATAAACAAGACACACAGGTACGCTCACAAGCGTGTAACTGGGACACATAGGTATGCACGCACGTGCGTGTAACTGGGAGCTGTGAAAAACAACAATAAGGCATCTGCCACAAAATATGTAAATAAAAATGCAATTTAAAAATGGGGGGGAAAAGGAAACCCATGAGATTTTCACAAAATACTGTAAATCTCCAGACTCAGTGGAGGGGAAAATATCCAATCTTGATCCTGTGGTATACACCAGTTTATTTGCATCCCAGCATTAAATCAGAGATTATCTTAATTCCTGAAAATGGAGAAGGGGGTACAATTTTGGGGGCTTTGGCCCCTAGTTTTTCAGTTTGTCCAGTAATGTGGTAATTAATAGTTATATATTTGCTTGGTTGAAGTCCTTTCTGTTCTACACCAATATAAGAGTGAAGGTGAGAGCCTGTGTGTTGTTCCTGATTGTATCTGTCTCTCTAATTTTTAATCACCACTGTCCACTTCCTCTTGCCTCTTCTCATAATGTGAAAAGTCATCAAATATGGAAATGGTATGTTTGTAGCTAGCTATGATTCGGAGAACTTGGCGAGCTTTTTCCAAGGGGACCACCTGTCGCTCACATGATGGGTTTATTAAACTGTGCATGTTTTGTTTAAACAACATAAGGGTGGGAGGGCCCAAGGCAATTCCATCTTGCACCGCTTTTTTTTCTTTGCATTATGTGCTCTTTGAGGCCTAGATTTTAAAAGTGCCATCCTGTCTGCCACTGCAGTGCCACTCCTAGATGAGCCAGGTGTTTGTGCCGCACACTTGTGTCGCTTAGCTTAGTCATACAGCCACCTCGGTGCAACCTTTTGGCCTAAAAACAATATTGTGAGGTGTTCAGAATAGACTGGAAATGAGTGGAAATTAATGTTATTGAGGTTAATAATACAGTGGGATCAAAAATACCCCCAAATTCTGTGATTTTAGCTGTTTTTATGTTTTTCCCCCCAAAAAATCATCCAGATCCAAAACCAAAACCCGAAAGGGTGGTTTTGGCAAAACCAATCCAGATGCAAAACACGAGTGGGAACCAGATCCAAAACCAAAACACAAAACCCGAAAAGTGTCCGCCACACATCTCTAATATATATATATATATATATATATATATATATATATATATACAGTATACTTTTTTAACATCTGCACACCAAGGGGTTATTCAGAGATGGACACAGATCTTGCTTCTGCAGCAAGATCTGCATCTATCTACTCATATGCTGGGGGCTGCCCCCCCCCCAGGGTCCGAGGGTCAGAGGGGCCCCAGGATTAGGTCCACAAAAAATGGGTATGGGTCCGCAGCGCCTATTACTACTTTTAAACTGGCCTCTCCGCCTGCCCTCCAGTTAACTAAGAAACATACTAAAAAGCCGGCCACTCCAACAACCCACAACCACTCCATTAGCCTGTCACTTGGTGCAGTCCCGGTATTGCCGGCATCGCAATGTCATGACGCTGACACCGCACAGCACATCCATGTCACTTGCCGCCATCAGGAGCATCTCTGAGTGTCACAGACTTGTCCAGTTAGCTGGGACATTTAGAGTCAACAGCAGCAAGTAATATATAACATTTGAGATTACCGAAGCATTTGCACTCGCTTCTCCATACGGATTCAGTATGGAATCCCGACGGTCGGATCCCGGCGGTCATACGGCCGATGCCAGAATCCTGACAGGTGGGATCCCGATGGCAAGCGCAGCATGTCCCCTCTTCGGGCACAGTGGCAAGCTTTGCTCGCTACACTAATTTATCCCCACTCAGGGGGTGGCGTAGACAACACCCCGAGCGGGGATTCCCGGCCCTAGTCAGGATTCCAACCGCCGGGATTCACTTGGGTGTTGGGATTCTGGCATTGGTATCCTGAGCGCCGGGATCCTGACAGCCGGGAAACTAACTGCTTCCAGTCCAGACGTCTATACTAGCTTATACTAATGGGAGATCCCACCAGTGTACGCCAAACATCCAATGCGTCTGCATGTGGAAAGCCGTCCCTTCCACTGTTTTCTGTCTGCGGGTGTGATCATTAGTAACGGCACTTGCAAATGAGTACAGAAGTCAGCTTACACCACCGCGACACTAGATTAAATAGTTCTGTGTGTTGCATGGTCGCCGACCAGAAACACACATTTCACAGAAAGAGTGACCGGTCAACGCATTTATATTAAGGGACATATTTAGTAATCAGGGTTTGTCCTGAAAATGATTATTTCTTATCACCACTTATCATGGCAATAATGAATATGGCATGTATTATTATTCACCTGCAGGGACAGGGGGATCCGATAGGAGCTCATTCCCTGAGATGTGTAGGAGTAAAGTGACCACTAACGTGACCGTGTGTCTTCAGGGTGAAGGATCCGGCCACAATATTACGAATTGTAGCCCATAGGCTGCATTGGCTAACGCCATCGGAAGACGGCTCCAGAGCTTGGTACTGTAAATTCGTCATTTTAGCAGCTGCTTTTGCAATTGGTAACTGGGGACTGTAGCAGATATCGCTGATATCCACTGTGAGCCCCTATACATGCATTAAGGTGGTACTTTATGTTTAGAGGTAGTCCCTGAAAATGGATGTCTTGGGGGAATGTCCCCCCAATATTGTTTGATAAATATGCCGGTAAGCCCCAGGCCGCTCTCTGATCCAAACATACAACAATCTATTCTGCAGATACTTTCATGGTAAGTAAATAATTATTGTTCTATTACAGGGAAGAGGGCAGCGTCGTAGCAGTGTGCAGGGTACAGAGCAAGAAAACAACTATAGAATATCAAACTGCCACCGCTGAACAGTGAGTTGTTTGCTGTAACCTTGATACTTGGCCCCTGGCATGTCCTGTCAAATCTTGCTGCCTCCCAGCTCTAAATTTGTTAGATCTCAGCATAATGAGCCCATTCCACGTCACTCCGAGGCTGCTAAATATGCAGCTGCTGTATACCATCACGGCTTTTCTAAGGAGCAAGTGACATTTGATGAAATATTTATTAAAACAATATAAATGCAGTGTTTGCTAATTACGAGAGCGGGAGATCATTTTCATGTAGACACCAACTGGTTTTCAAAATAACCTCTTTTGCTTTACATAATTATAATTACTTTCCCATTACCTATTTTTATTTGAGAACATTAAGGTATCAATTCTTAGATAATACATCTGCCAGTGTTTATAGAATGTGTCTTTAGAACCACTTCAAGGTCTTCATGATGAACCGGATACAAAGGAATATAATCACCGCTATCAGCTTTATAATATGTAGCAATGGTGGACTGTGAGCTAAACTTGCTGTAATTTTTGGAACTTCAAAGCTTTTTATCGAGAACTTCCATATGCCCAAGTTTTACCAAGACATATGCAGATTTTGTCCTCAAAATCTTAAAATCTGAAGGTACAAAGGCAAATACTGAGGCTGGCATACTCATTTTATTTATTATAACTATGTGGTATTATTATAACTGTGTGGTGTGTACATGGGATCCAGTCAGGATCCCAACGGCCGGGATCTCAGCCATCAAAATCCCGACACTACTCGGAATGCCAATAATGGCATCCCGTGTATGGGGGAGGGTTAGGCTGTGGGGAGGGTGGGTTAGGTTTAGCCTGGGGGGAGGGGAGGTTAGGTTTAGGGACCCCCTGGGAGGGTTAGGGTTATGCTGCAGGGTGGGGTGGTTAGGTTTAGTCTGTGGGGGGGGGGGGTAGGTTTAGGCAACACCAGGGCGGGTTAGGCGGGGGGGGGAAGGAGCTTAGTGTTAGGCTTCTGAAAGGGGGAGCTTACCTTCCCCATTTTGGGATTTTGTACATTGGGATGTCGTGGTCGGTATTCCGACCGGCGGCATCCAAGCCACCGGCATATCAATCCCAATGCGTGTACACTGTAACCTTGCCTTCTCCATTCACCAGAATCCCCAGCTCTGGTATAGGTCAAATATGTGTATATTATATTTCAGAACCTGAGGAAGAGGCTTGTGGTCCATGAAACACGTAGTTTTTAGAATTAGGCTGGAAGTATTTTTATAATTTGCAACTATCACTTGAAATTTGTAACTTTTACTTCATGTTTTCATTTTTGAGCTTACCCTGTGAGTTGTTTTTACAGTGTATTAATAAATAAGTATATACTGTATATTTCAAACTATGCATCCAAATTTAACCCCTTTGGAACGTAGGGCTATTACAACATTGTCTTCAAACAAAGACCTTATCATTCGCCACGTCAATAAGGGCGGGGCAATTGTATTACAAGATTTAGTTGATTATAGATCTGAGATTCAACGTCAATTACAGGACGAGAGTACAAATCGTCGGCTTTGAGGTGATCCAACTATTATGTTAAAAAATGAAAGAATTGATTACATCAGCAAAACAACAGACCATCATTAGTGATGACTTGGGTGATATACTCATCCCAGAAATTCCCATCACACCAGTAATTTATTCAGTGCCGAAGATCCATAAAGGGATCTCCCCTCCACCCGGGAGACCTATTATCTCTGCTCGTGGGTCACTTGCTCACCCATCTGCAGTGCTTATCGATTTTGTGTTGCAACCTTTGTTTCAGAAACATGATAATTTTCTTTAAGACACCACAATGTTTCTTAACAAGCTTACTTCATTGGGTGCTTTTCCAGCAGACATTTAGCTTGGGACAGCTGATGTCACAAGTTTATTTACTATTATTCCGTATGGAGTGGGAATATTAGCTATTAAGAAACTCCTGCTGACTAATGATTTACTAACACCTGCATTTATTGAATTGTTGTTAGTTATTGGAGTTTGTACTTACAAAAAAAATAAATCTTTTTGATGGGGCGTTCTATTTACAGCAGTTGGGGTGCGCGATGGGTTCCTCAGTGGCGTACTCCAACTGTTATATGTTTGAAATTGAACAGTAATTGTTTTTTGACAACCCTCATATAAGATCTCGGATCTTATGTTATATGCGCTTTATTGACAATCTATTTTTGATATGGTGAGGCACAGAGGTAATAAATAATAATAATAATTTTATTTATATAGCGCTCTTTCTCCAATAGGACTCAAGGCGCTTAACAGATACATAGCATAATATAGTACAGAAAATAATGAAGTACAGAAAAGCTTTTCATAAAATACAGAAGCATGTAGATACTAAAGGGACATTATGGAAATGCGTGAGTAAACAGGAAAGTATTGAGTCTACTTTTGAAGGATTCTATTGTTGGGGCCTCTCGCACTGTGCGGGGAAGTGAGTTCCATAGAGTCGGAGCCGCATGACTAAAAGCTCGACCCCCAGATGAATGCGGGGAAGTGAGTTCCATAGAGTCGGAGTCGCATGACTAAAAGCTCGACCCCCAGATGAATTACGGGAGATTCTAGGTACTGCTAAAAGTCCTTCATCTACAGATCACCGTAATTAAGTGGGGCAGTATGGGGTCAGAGGTGGGTCTTCGGTCCCTTATTAATGAACATAATAGCTCTGATAGCCCTGTTAAACTTACCATCATCAAGTCAGTTTTCTTGATGTTCTAGTTTCCTGCACAGGTGACAATATTTCTACATTGGTATTTTGTAAACCTACTGATAGGAATACCTTATTGCACATTCTGACCTGAACGCTCGCTGCAGTTCTTCGCAGCGCAGCGATCAGGTCAGAACTGCGCATGCGCTGGCACCACTATGCGCCGGCGCATGGCTGACAGCATACGGCTGTCGTTGCCTAGCGATCGCCTCTGCCTGATTGACAGGCAGAGGCGGTCCCTGGGCGGGAGGGGGCGGCACGGCAGCGTCTGGCCGACGTTTTGAGGGCGTGGTCCGGCCACCGCAGGCGTGGCCGGACCGTGCGGGGGGCGGGTCGCAGCGGCTGCGTGACGTCACAAGCAGCCGCTGCGAGCCAGGCAGCGACGAGTAGCTCCCAGCCAGCACGCAAAAGCTGCACTTGTCGGGAGCTACTCCTGAAGTACAAAAGCATCCAGGGCCGGTGCAAGGTCTCTCGTCACCCTAGGCAAAACTGCAGCCTGCTCGTAACCCCCCGGCGACCAAAAGCAGAAACCAGTACCCATTCTCCAGCCCATCATACACATTGCACCAGGTAGAGCACGCCGTTATACGCATTGCACCAGGTAGAGCACGCCGTTATACGCATTGCACCAGGTAGAGCACGTCTTTATACACATTGCACCAGGTAGAGCATGCCATTATACACATTTCACCAGGTAGAGCACGCCATTATACACATTGCACCAGGTAGAGCACGCCATTATACACATTGCACCAGGTAGAGCACGCCATTATACACATTGCACCAGGTAGAGCATGCCATTATACACATTGCACCAGATAGAGCATGCCATTATACACTTTGCACCAGGTAGAGCATGCCATTATACACATTTCACCAGGTAGAGCATGCCATTATACACATTTCACCAGGTAGAGCACGCCATTATACACATTTCACCAGGTAGAGCACGCCATTATACACATTGCACCAGGTAGAGCACGCCATTATACACATTGCACCAGGTAGAGCATGCCATTATACACATTGCACCAGATAGAGCATGCCATTATACACTTTGCACCAGGTAGAGCATGCCATTATACACATTGCACCAGGTAGAGCATGCCATTATACACATTGCACCAGGTAGAGCACGCCATTATACACATTGCACCAGGTAGAGCACGTTATACACATTGCACCAGGGAGAGCATGCCGTTATACACATTGCACCAGGGAGAGCATGCCGTTATACACATTGCACCAGGGAGAGCACGCCGTTATACACATTGCACCAGGTAGAGCACGCCATTATACGCATTGCACCAGGTAGAGCACGCCGTTATACGCATTGCACCAGGTAGAGCACGCCGTTATACACATTGCACCAGGTAGAGCACGCCATTATACGCATTGCACCAGGTAGAGCACGCCGTTATACGCATTGCACAAGGGAGAGCACTCCGTTATACACATTGCACCAGGCAGAGCACGCCGTTATACACATTGCACCAGGGAGAGCACGCCGTTTTACACATTGCACCCGGAGAGCATGCCGTTATACACATTGCACCAGGTAGAGCACGTCTTTATACCCATTGCACCAGGTAGAGCATGCCATTATACACATTGCACCAGGTAGAGCACGCCATTATACACATTGCACCAGGTAGAGCATGCCATTATACACATTGCACCAGGGAGAGCATGCCGTTATACACATTGCACCAGGTAGAGCACGCCGTTATACACATTGCACTAGGTAGAGCATGTTACACACATTGCACCAGGAAGAGCACGCCGTTACACATTGCACCAGGTAGAGCACGTTATACACATTGCACCAGGTAGAGAACGCCGTTATACACATTGCACCAGGTAGAGCACGCCGTCATACACATTGCACCAGGTAGAGCACGTTATACACATTGCACCAGGAAGAGCACGCCGTTACACATTGCACCAGGTAGAGCACGTTATACACATTGCACCAGGTAGAGAACGCCGTTATACACATTGCACCAGGAAGAGCACGCCGTTACACATTGCACCAGGTAGAGCACGTTATACACATTGCACCATGTAGAGCACGCCGTCATACACATTGCACCACGTAGAGCACGTTATACACATTGCACCAGGAAGAGCACGCCGTTACACATTGCACCAGGTAGAGCACGTTATACACATTGCACCAGGTAGAGAACGCCGTTATACACATTGCACCAGGTAGAGCACGCCGTCATACACATTGCACCAGGTAGAGAACGCCGTCATACACATTGCACCAGGTAGAGCACGTTATACACATTGCACCAGGTAGAGCACTTGGCAATTATGATTACAAAAACAGGACAATAAATTATTCTAAACACATTATTAAATAATACATTTTATATATGTAATGGGTTAATGGTGCTGCTATGATAGGAGCCACAGACCGGATTTAGACACTACAAAAGTGTTGCGGGAGGAGGGCGAGAGGGTGACAATACTGCTGTGCTGTTATAATACCAGAGGTATGTGTTCAGGATTCCGGCAGCCGTAATACCAATGCCGGAATCCCGACAGCCACCAGAATACCGATGCCGGCATCCAGAGGAGATCGGGATTCCAACTACGATATCCCGACAGTTGGGATCCTAAAAGTAAGTATGCACTACCACCACTGGTTTAGTGTGCGGGAGGGGGGGTTAGGTTTAAGCACACTCGGGGGGGGGGGGGGGGGGGTGTAGGGTATGGGAGGTTAGGGTTAGGCTTCAGAGTGGGGGGGTAGAGTTAGGCACTAAGGGGGCAGGTTTGGTTTAGGCTGTGGGTAAGGGGAGGGTTAGGTTTAAGAACTACTGGGGGGAGGTTAGGGTTAGGCTGTGAGTGGGAGGATTAGGGGTAGGGGGAAAGAGGTTACGGTACTGTCTGCACCCTTGTCTGCAGTGCTGAGGTTGGGATGCCGGTGTGTTTTCACATTTCTAGCCTTATATCACGTAGCCCTGGCTCAGCTCACTTGTATAAGTGCTTTTGACCGAAGCACATGTTTTAGGCAGCTTGACATGATGATCCCAGAAGTAGCGGGTGCACCACAGGTAGCAGCAGTGCCTACACAATAGCTTCATGTTGTATTCTCATAGATCCTTAGTTTGGTCTAGTTGTGAGTGGCGCTGCCCTGATATTCCCAGCGCCACTCACAACTAGACCAAGCTAAGGATCTATGAGAATACAACATGAAGCTATTGTGCAGGCACTGCTGCTACCTGTGGTGCACCCGCTACTTCTGCTTGTGGCCCGACCTCAGTGGTTGTTTCAGCCATCCACTACTAGTGGATACCCACCACTCACCTCATTCAACAGTCACGGCCATGTAGGCTGAGAAGGAGTCTGGGACCTGGGAGCGCCGGGGAGGCAGCAGCAGCAGCGGAGGCAGACATGTGTGGATCGTGGCCTCACACACCGTCGGCTCTGCAACACCTCCTTGATGTGATCCACCGTGAACATTTTCTGCTCTCCGCTGCTGGCTCACTCCCGCCGCTACCAGCATGGAGAAGGGGGTGGGTAACATGCGGGAGAGGGGGGCGGAATGTAATCGCAGGCGGGCGGGGCGGCATCATGTAATAGCGGGCAGGCGAGCCGGTAGCATGTAATCGCGGGTGGGGGGGCGGCATCATGTAATAGGGGGCGGGGGGGGGGCGGTAGTATGTAATCGCGGGCGGGGGGGCCGGTATCATGTAATAGCGGGTGGGGGGGCAGGCAGCATGTAATTGCGGGAATGGGGCGGGTGGGATGCAATCGCGGGAGAGGGGGGGTAACATGTGGGAGGGTGCTGTCATGGTGCTGGGCGGGAATATGCAGGGCTGTCATCGCGGAGGGGGGGAGGATTGTGAAAGAGGAGCGGTGAGCAGACAGTGGCAGTGCTAATAACATTTTACATAAGAGCCACCCTGCTTACCGCCCGATGCGTTATACACACGGTACTCACTGTCAGTCCCGGCTGATTACAGGTGGGCGGTGCAGCATCCCTGCTCAGCTGTGAAGCTCAGCTGAGCTAAGGGAATAAACGAAGAAGTCTTTCATCGGCAACATGCAGCACCGCCCTCCAGTGGCCAGCGCTCATAGGCACAGACGCACGTCGAGACAGCACTTGTACCATGGGTAAGCGTTGTTGCGACCCGGCAGAGAGTTGTTGGAGCGACTTTTTCCAATATGCGTGTAAGACGTTGTTAGGAAAAGTCACTCAAAAACATAGTAAGACTATAAAAATAAACCAAATAAAGCTTAGGGCTGCCAAACGCAGCAGCCCCCGTGACTATGGTCCGGCTCCTGCCGCACCAAACAAAAAACTGATTTGACTGAGTCGGGGGGCGGGATTATATGGACGAGCCCGGTGCATCCTGGGAGGCCAGAAAGATTGTGATCGTTTGGTGCCAATCCGCTGTCGCTCCAGCATATCCCAATGTTATCTTGTGGATGACCTGTGGACCCTGCCAGAGAAAACAACCTGTCACCAGCTATCAAGAAAACTACTAAAGGCCTTTGGCCAATTGTACAAACTGATAAGGCCTTACATTTGAATAAGTACTCCCTTATGCCCTGTTATACGAGAGATAAAAATTTGAGGGATTTATTCGTAAAGACCAATAACAGGTTTAAGTAATGACAAACCCTTACATTTTTTAGGGAATAAAAAATGGGGGTGCTTCAAATGCAGTTGCACCTCTTGTAGTTACCTTATCACAGGGGATACGTTTTATCATCCGCATTCTGGCAAAGAATACCAAATCCAACATCACCTTGATTGTAATATGTTGTCTACCAAATTGTATGCCCCTGTGGGCTTTCCTATATTGGAAAGACAGTGTAAGTTCTGTCAAAGTCAAAAATATTACATAGAGAGAACATACAAACTGCACACATTTAAGTCGCTATACTTGCAAATATGCGCAGCGAGCACAGCAATATATAGTAACACACGCATTTGCTCGGACATGGCACGGAGATGGATTCGGCGCTTGTTTCATACAGTACATGGTTATAATAATGTCAGGCACCAGACATCATGGAGATTTAGAATTGGCTGATGAATTGATGTCATGAATGTGTATTATTTGAACAGAACCAGATGCGCCCGTCATGTTTGGTATTGAAGCAAGCAGAATGATGTGTGGGTTAGTTTGATGCTTGTTGTGAAGTTGTGGGACATTGCAGCGGATAGATATGATTATATGCATAAAAGCTAAGATCACTTAGTTAGAACAATGAATGATCAAGCCAACCATTTACTAAGTTTTCAGGGCTGAACCTGATCAGCATATACAAAGAGAATAGTGACTCAATCATAAAGGAGAGAGAGAGACCCCTCCCCCAGGAACAGACACACAGGAGAATAGTTCCTGTCGGGGGGGGGGGGGGTCGGGGTCAGTTGTGGGGGCCTCTGAGGACAGATATACTGTAACTCACTCACACAGCTACCTTACACACAGCAAGCATGGCTGGATCATCACCAGGCTCCTTACGAAAGGCTAAGTATCATAATCTCAATATCTCATGGCTGATTGGCATAGATTAGTTAGTTTGGAGATACAAATGGCTTAAGGTTAACGAGGTTTGGGCAGTTGTGTGATTGTTGGGTGTTTCTGTTGATACTCTGTGAAGTCTGTGATGAATTGGAACAGTAGACAATCTGTAGCATAGTATTTGTGGTATTTGTTTGCCTATGGTGATTTAAAATAGATTGTGCTGGTTTGTTATAATATATCTTGTTAATCATGAATAAGACCATGCAGTACTTTTGAATATGTGCTTGTAGCAATGGCAGGCTGATACTTGTGGGTACCTGGTGGTCTGGTCTTGTGATAGCTCATATGCTCTGGTTATTGAGATACTGTGTTTGCTTGAAATTGTGAAAGGTGATTTAGATGGTTTGGAATTGTAAAATCAGAACATATGCATTGTTTTGAGGCTTGGACATTTTGGAATAAAATGGAGTCTTGTGTCTTCTGCTATGTGATTGTGGTGTAGCAGAGAGTGCCATGTGTTTGGACCTGCAAATCTAAAATGGCTGCTGCCGGGTGTTTTCCCCTCCCCCTTTCAACCATGTGTTGCAGTCTTTGGAATCATGGGAGTTTTCTCAAAATGGAGTCTAGCTTCCATCCCATGCGGTATTCAGCATTGACTAACTGCGCAGCGATTGTCTCTCACATGTGTAGTTTTATCTGCAACCATATTGTCTTATTGTTATTGTTAGCCATTCTCTCTCTCTCTCTCTTCTCCCCTTTTCTCTCTCTTTTCCTCTTAAAGTATTATTGTACCATTATTGTATTTTATGTGTAGTAATCTGGTTAGTTAGTCTATGTTATATTGTAGTGTATGACTTGTATTGTATTAATTCTTTTGCAAGTATAACATTCATAATATATATATAAGGCGTTAGACCCTAAGCACGGTATCTGTGTATTTCTTATAGTGTTAAGTATTCTCAGAGTGTCGGTGACGCTCGAACAGCATTCGAGTTAATAAGGTTATACTGTGTTGCATTTACACTCTATCACTACACTAAGGTTTTACTGCATAATATACTGTTTATGGTTTAGATATAAAGGTTTAACATTGTGAGCGTCGGCGCCGCTGGTGATCTCCTCGTGGTCCCGAGCGTCCGCTACGCTATAGCGAATCATTACGTTAGACGGCAGCCAATAGCGTGCCTGCCTGTGATCTCTTGGCCGTGAGCGAACGTGACGCTTGAGCGTCTCGACTACGGCTAAGCGATTGCTACGCAACGAGCGTACCCTTACGGTACTCCATACGTGAATAGCGTACAGTGTTCTTAGACCTCATAAAGGGTTTTATATAAGATAAATATTTAGCTTTATCAATTGGCGGCTCGCCCGTCCTTCACATATCTGCACTAGGTAATTTCAGCAGACATTATCCAGCAGCAAAGGGCGGGAGGTCATATTCCTCGTAGTGCTGTTTGGATAAGCGTCTGCTTCGCTTAGTAAAGGGTGCTGAAGGAATCCGGGACCGGAGGTAAGAACAAAACGATAGTGTCTTTTTAAAACTGTTTATTTCTGTCTTGCAGAATATCTGCATTTCTTTTCATTCGTGTATTTTCATATATCACTCTCCTGTTTGCCATTGTATAATTGATAAACGTACTAAGAGAGATTTGTTCGCTATTTCATAGTTAAAGAGTAAAGGTAATACAGTTAAGGTATAGAAATTCACACAGCTCTACCTAAAGGTAAAAGGAGAGATTGGTGTGGTGTGCGGTAGATGATCGAGGATCATCTACATTGATAAAACGTGTTAGTTGTGTTACGGTGGACAAAGACTGGTGTACACGTGTCTCTAACAAAGGGAGAGACTCGCGTACGCAAAGGCCGACGCACGCAGCGTAAATTACGCAACGGAGCATCTGGGTACGCCCACGTAACTCAAGTCACACGATAGTGTTGATTGTTAAGTAACGCAACAAGCGATAAATAGCGCAACAGGCGATAAGTAGCGCAAATCTATTTTAAATTCGAAATTTAAATTAACAGATCCTTCTCCTAATTTGTAACACATCTGGTCTAAAGAGAAATTTCTGCGCAGAAATAGAAATAGAAACAAAAGTGTATATGTGGTGAGTGAGTGTTTGTTTTTACAATTTTGAGGATTGAACCAAAAGAAATCATCGAGTTCTCGTGAAGGTACATACGTGTAAGTGACATGCACGGTGGCTAGGGAGGCATCCTTGGTTAAACATAAAATTTGAGCATTAGAGTATAGCAGACCAGGAGGTCATACTGTAGCAGACCAGGAGGTCATAACAGACCAGGAGGTCTAGGTACAGCAGACAAGGAAGTCCGCTATAGAGTTCACAGGCACAACACCAAAAAAAGGGTTAGTGCAACACCCATATAGGCCATACAAGCTCTTGCTGAAGGAATTCGCAGCCGCAATTTTCGATTCCGCTGGTCGCTCCGTACATAAGATTAGTTGCTTATGTGCTGAACGATTGTACCGCACGTAATTGTGTGCATTAGTAAACCTGACCGGTACTATTTGTGTACGAAGGTCATAAACGCTATTTGTACATTCTAACGTGATTTGTGTAATTTTTTATTTTTTCAAAAAGGGAAGTTCGCTGGTCACTCAGGAACTATCTGACAACCACACCTTTACTGGAAAGGGTTAATGCTCTGCGGATCACACTCACATGTTCCAGTAAACAAAGGTTAATAGGGGCCCTGGGTCGAGTACGCCAGCACTATATCAGTGTGAACAGGTCGTATTGGTCGGCGTGGGCGAGTGAGTGAGGTGCTCGGTAAACTTTACCGTCAACCTATCGTGAATATCTTGGTTTTTTGTAAGGGTCCGTAACACCTGCAAATTATGGGGGCCAGTTGTTCAGGAAGGGGGCGATCAACCTCGGTTCGGGTTGATTCTATAAACCGACCAGTCGGGTCGGCAAGGTACGTAATGTGTGAAAAATACGGAAGGCACACAGAAATTTTATGTGATGAATGGGAAAGAATGACAATGCATGACGGGGAGAAATTCCCAAGAATAGGTAGCTTCAGCCCAGAAGTGTTAATGAATTTAAGGAGAAGGATAGGTCTTATTAAACCAGCAAAGAGACGAATCAAACATTATGATTATTTGCAGTTATGGCAACAGGAAAGTGAATTGCAAAGAGATTTAATTGACTTATCTGACTCTTATCTTGAGAGGAGAGACATGGCAATGGAGAGGATTATGGTTGCGGAGAAAAGCACAAGGTTGAACAATAAAAACGCTCTTAGCAACTGTAGTATAGATGATAAGAATAAGTGTAATAAATGTAACAATGATAATTGTAATACTGTTAAATGTACAACTATTAACCTATGCAAGTTGCACCCCATGTCAAACTTCCCTCAGGAATACAAACAAGAAAGTGAGCCCAGAACAATGTCGGCACCTCTTCCAGAAGCCATCCTACAAGACATCCAGGTGGACGCGACCAAATCGGTAAAGGCAATAATCAAACCCCCTAACGGAGGGTCAGGTGAGGTCGTGTCCACAGGTACGTACAATGTTTTATATCACGCACAAACAGATGTACCCCATATTGTAAGATCAACACAAAATGATGTAGTTGAGTTTGATCCGGTCAGGGTGATCGCAGTCCCCAATGGGAAGACTGACGATCAGGGAATCATTCCCGTCAAGGACAGTGCAATGCGCTGTCTCTGGTCCCGGACCGAATTGAGATCAATTATGTCTGAATTTCCTGATCCTAGGAAAAATCTAGTAGCATGTCAAAGGTTTGTTAAAGAACTAGGAAACTCAACAGAACTCACCAACAAAGAGTGGCGAGCAGTGCTGAGGACATGTTTGCCCTCCAGTGTTGACCCTGAAAAATTCATTGCTGATTGTAAATTAGACACGGAGGCACCTTGTACGGAGGAACACAATCAGGAATGTATTAAGCAGATCAACCGACAGTTAGAAATATATTTCCCCGCCATTGTCGAGTGGAACAAAATCTTCTCCATAAGACAAAACGAAGGGGAAAGTATTTCCAATTATTTCAATCGAGCCCTGCAAGTAATGGCTAGGAACACTGGGATCACAGACATCAGAACAAGTGCACCGCACAGAGAAGTAGCAGTATCTGTGCTAATGGATGGTTTAAAGGAAGTGTTGAGAGCAAAGATACAGATCACCAATCCATACTGGAGAGATAAATCAGTAACTGCATTAAGGGACTCTGCTGTTGGGCATGAGCAAACCAGCATCAAGCGAAGGGAAACAAAGAAGCCTCAGATCCCTGTGGTTAAGCCAAAGGTGACAAGGTGTTATAACTGCCAAAAGGAAGGTCATTTTGCAAGAGATTGCAGATCAGGAAGTAGACAAAATTCACATAAACCCCCTAGACAAAGATATGAGCAGGGTTATGACACACAAAATTATAAACAGGGATCATATAGAAAAAATTTTGAGCCACACCCATAATGTGCAATCAGGAAAGGTGATCATTAGGACTGATGGTAAGCCTGAGGTTATAGTTAATAAATTGGGAGGTCATTCCCTGAAGACACAGGAATGACCGGGTGAAACGTTGTAAATGTATCTGTGAAATGTTTCTTTTTTCTCTCTCCCCATCTCTGACGATTATTGGTAGGATTCAAACATTGCATATATACTTGGTCTTTGCAGAAGTCTACCAAACCCCAGCATGACCTATCCGCACCAATGTATTCTGGCCAGATACAGACAATGGAATATGGAAGTGCTGGGGGGAGGGACTGCGCAAGGAAACCATTGGACATGTAGATATGACAGCCTGATGATCTGACAATGTTTTAGAAAATGTTTATGTTTGAAAAATGTTTCTTTTTTTTTTTTTTTTCTGTTGTTTATTGATGTGTTATGTTATATATACATATATGAATTGTTCTCTCTCTCTTTTGTTTTTTTTCCTCTCCCTCTTCTCACTCATGTTTTATGTTTTAAAGACGGTATGTCACACCTCAGTTAGACAAATGGTAATGCAAGATTTTTTTTGCTCCTTACAGAAAGATCGCTGGTTTGGAGGGAATATTGCATCACCGGAATGTTCGTTTGGAAGACTGAGAGACAGCACCTTTTTGAGATGACAGCAGAACAAGAAGAACAACAAGACTAGAGAACTTAATTATCGTAACAAGTTTCTCTCCCCCTCAAACTGTTTTTCTGTACCTCCATTACAAATTTCTTCTTTTCTCCTCCTGTAAGATGGACTTGCCCCAAGAGACTGTGATATGGATTTTCCTGTTGACCATGATGTTGACCAGAGCAGTCTGTTCCGGCGAGAGTACCAGTGAGGTCGAGAAAGGATCCAGAAAGGTCCCGATGACTGAGAGACGGAGGTGTAAATTTCCAATAGCAATACAACCACCAAGCAAAAGGCGAGTACCAGAAACGATCTAGCCATGTTATTTGTAAACATTTTTCTTTTAAGGATTGTTAGCTGAAGAAAACTGTATCTGTAGGCTCTGTAACAACGTAGTGGAGGATGGGTGCATTAAGAAATGCCAATCCAGTTTTAATATCCATATGGACCGGCATCCATTGAGTGACTATCACTCCTTAGTGGGTAGTGTGTTAAATAAAACAGATTGTTGGGTATGCTCTCAAGTACCTCAAGGTCATAGCAAATCAGGGCTAGTACCATTTCCTTTAACGTTAGGGGAGGTACTTGAGTTAAGTGGTGGGAGACCGGTGGACAGGAGGTTTAATATCTCCAGCCCTCCTAGTTTGAAGCTCCACCAATACCATGTGGATAGGTCCCTATTATGTTTTAACATCTCCAATCCCCGAAAGCCGGGAAATTGGGAAGTGTCATGGAGTAACCAAACCATGACCTTTTCGCATAGAGCAGATAGAATGCCTACAGATACAGAGCTTATACGCCACATAGCCAGTAGAGGAAAATCTTTCCGGTATAGGTATACCTTAGGAAATAGGATTACAAGAGTTGGAGAGGTATCACCAGGATACTGTGCACATATCGTACAACCTGATACGTGTACTAAGCAGATGGAAGAATTAGGGTTAGGAGATTTCACATGGAAGGTGTGTAATATGGTTATGTCCTACTCCGTCCCATATGTTCTCCCCGATGATACATATTTCATATGCGGGAGAAAGGCGTATAAGTGGCTTGCCCCAAACTCTGAAGGATTGTGTTATATTGGAAAAGTACTGCCTGAAGTAATGACTGTATCACATGACAAAATGAAAGACATACACCGTGGTGCCCAAGCTCCTTATACTCATACCCATTACGAGCACGTAGTTAAAAGGCAACTGACAGAGAGGACAGAGCATTTGGCCTCGGATATGATCCATGAATCCACCGGGATTCAGGTTCTACTTGCGTTAGACTTCACTCGCACCGCTCGAGGAGTGATGAACTATAGATACATCTCTGCGCTTGCAAATTTGTTAGATAATATCACTGAAATGTATGATGACACGTTTAGGTATACTGGAAGAGAACTTCAAGCTTATAAAACAGAACTGGTACAGCATAGAATGGTTCTCAATTACCTCACAGCAGTGACAGGCGGATATTGTGTCACACTGGCAACACAATACGGCGTGAAATGTTGCACATATATTACGAATAGCACCGAGGACCCGGTCGAGGTCATAGACCAAAAGATGGACGATATTCTCCAACTGAAGTGGGAATTTCGCAGGAGACACAATCTCACTCTTGCTGCTGTAGGTAATGAGCTGACTGGCTGGGTGTCATGGTTGAACCCGCGAAATTGGTTTTCTGGTTTAGGAGAATGGGCTCAAGGAGTCATAATGGATGTTGGGAAGTTTCTCCTATGTATCTTAGGTGTTGTCATATCAATTGGTTTGATATTTAGATGCGGTCAGGCTTTAATGAAGTGCAATCGTCGTACTAGGGTAATGAGTCTGAGGAGTGAGGAAACTGTAATTCCAATGGATTTGATTTATGACCCAAATGTAGAAACAATGATGTGATGAAAATGCGATTTCTACGGTCCGTTTCTTTCACCTGTTTTTCCGTTTCCTCCAAGGTAAAAAGACCCACTTGGACGAGGAATTTGATGAGCCGATATACAGACAACAGATGGATTAAAGAAGAAGTTTTGACAACCCGATACACAGATTTTTGATGAACTTTGCCATAGATCCCCAGTTTCCCTAGAAATTTTAAAATTACGCTAGCCCAACACTTTTGTAAATCTATGGACATTGACAAAGCTTTTGCTCGCACCTTATGGGCAAAAGCACAAAGAAGACTGCATTCAACAGACACCGAACAAGACTTCAACCGACAAATGTACATTAACCTGACATAGAATACCACTGCATTTACCATAAGTGTTCTTTATCTTCATCTCTACAACCTTCAGGTAATTACACACATAGTATAGGGAATACAGGCACAGATATCAGCAATCACATATTCCCCCATTCATGTATCATCAACTAAAATGTGCTCCCCATTTTGTTACAACCAAAATCCGAAAAGAGCTCGGTAAAGTTTGACAGCCCATCCACAGACCCGTACCACGGGATAAGAAGGAATTCAAATGTATACTTCGCAATACCTCGAAGCTTGATTTAAAACATGTACGGCACGATGATACATGACCCCCAAACATGGATTCATACACACATGCTTCTGCTATCTCACTAGGTCATACCCTCTTCACACCTTCTCTTCTCTCCTCCCTTACCCAATCATAGAAATGTATTTACATATGACATATGTTTTTCTCTTTTTGAAATGTTTTAGGAAATGGCAGTTATTGGTGACTGCCAAAGTCAAAAATATTACATAGAGAGAACATACAAACTGCACACATTTAAGTCGCTATACTTGCAAATATGCGCAGCGAGCACAGCAATATATAGTAACACACGCATTTGCTCGGACATGGCACGGAGATGGATTCGGCGCTTGTTTCATACAGTACATGGTTATAATAATGTCGGGCACCAGACATCATGGAGATTTAGAATTGGCTGATGAATTGATGTCATGAATGTGTATTATTTGAACAGAACCAGATGCGCCCGTCGTGTTTGGTATTGAAGCAAGCAGAATGATGTGTGGGTTAGTTTGATGCTTGTTGTGAAGTTGTGGGACATTGCAGCGGATAGATATGATTATATGCATAAAAGCTAAGATCACTTAGTTAGAACAATGAATGATCAAGCCAACCATTTACTAAGTTTTCAGGGCTGAACCTGATCAGCATATACAAAGAGAATAGTGACTCAATCATAAAGGAGAGAGAGAGACCCCTCCCCCAGGAACAGACACACAGGAGAATAGTTCCTGTCGGGGGGGGGGGGGGGGGTCGGGGTCAGTTGTGGGGGCCTCTGAGGACAGATATACTGTAACTCACTCACACAGCTACCTTACACACAGCAAGCATGGCTGGATCATCACCAGGCTCCTTACGAAAGGCTAAGTATCATAATCTCAATATCTCATGGCTGATTGGCATAGATTAGTTAGTTTGGAGATACAAATGGCTTAAGGTTAACGAGGTTTGGGCAGTTGTGTGATTGTTGGGTGTTTCTGTTGATACTCTGTGAAGTCTGTGATGAATTGGAACAGTAGACAATCTGTAGCATAGTATTTGTTGTATTTGTTTGCCTATGGTGATTTAAAATAGATTGTGCTGGTTTGTTATAATATATCTTGTTAATCATGAATAAGACCATGCAGTACTTTTGAATATGTGCTTGTAGCAATGGCAGGCTGATACTTGTGGGTACCTGGTGGTCTTGTCTTGTGATAGCTCATATGCTCTGGTTATTGAGATACTGTGTTTGCTTGAAATTGTGAAAGGTGATTTAGATGGTTTGGAATTGTAAAATCAGAACATATGCATTGTTTTGAGGCTTGGACATTTTGGAATAAAATGGAGTCTTGTGTCTTCTGCTATGTGATTGTGGTGTAGCAGAGAGTGCCATGTGTTTGGACCTGCAAATCTAAAATGGCTGCTGCCGGGTGTTTTCCCCTCCCCCTTTCAACCATGTGTTGCAGTCTTTGGAATCATGGGAGTTTTCTCAAAATGGAGTCTAGCTTCCATCCCATGCGGTATTCAGCATTGACTAACTGCGCAGCGATTGTCTCTCACATGTGTAGTTTTATCTGCAACCATATTGTCTTATTGTTATTGTTAGCCATTCTCTCTCTCTCTCTCTCTTCTCCCCTTTTCTCTCTCTTTTCCTCTTAAAGTATTATTGTACCATTATTGTATTTTATGTGTAGTAATCTGGTTAGTTAGTCTATGTTATATTGTAGTGCATGACTTGTATTGTATTAATTCTTTTGCAAGTATAACATTCATAATATATATATAAGGCGTTAGACCCTAAGCACGGTATCTGTGTATTTCTTATAGTGTTAAGTATTCTCAGAGCGTCGGTGACGCTCGAACAGCATTCGAGTTAATAAGGTTATACTGTGTTGCATTTACACTCTATCACTACACTAAGGTTTTACTGCATAATATACTGTTTATGGTTTAGATATAAAGGTTTAACATTGTGAGCGTCGGCGCCGCTGGTGATCTCCTCGTGGTCCCGAGCGTCCGCTACGCTATAGCGAATCATTACGTTAGACGGCAGCCAATAGCGTGCCTGCCTGTGATCTCTTGGCCGTGAGCGAACGTGACGCTTGAGCGTCTCGACTACGGCTAAGCGATTGCTACGCAACGAGCGTACCCTTACGGTACTCCATACGTGAATAGCGTACAGTGTTCTTAGACCTCATAAAGGGTTTTATATAAGATAAATATTTAGCTTTATCAGTTCAAAGAGAGAATGTCTGCCCACTGGTCATCTATTCGTGCTGCACTTCAGAGTGGCAGCAGTGAGCAACCGGTGGAACGAAATATTTAATGAAATGAAACACAATCTATCCGGAATTAAATATAAGATGATTGATCATGTGGCCCCACTACGACGTGGTGGAGGTAGAAATCGTTTACTACTGAAATGTGAAAATAGCTGGATTCACAGATACTCTTAGTCCACGGGGCTTAAACGAGACCATTTCATGGTCAGTATTTTTGTAAATTATGTAATTTTTGGACTACGATTCTAGTAACGGATACCTTCCCATTGTGTGCTGATTTCTGCCATGAAGGAGGTAGTGTGGTATTTATTGTGACATTATTATCCGCACTGGGTGCGGATTGAATATAAAATACACTATATGTTCATATTGATTATTATAGTTATATACACTGCTATTGTAATATTATGTGCTATTTTTCCCGTTCTATGCTTGTATCTTCCAGTGTGTTATCATGCTAGTTGGCTATTGTTACTATGGTGATGGGAATACACTGACGCCCTGCACTGACACTGCAGTGACGTCATCTGTGCTGGACAGCAACGGGAGCCGCAGCTCGCTTCCGGTGGGGTGGAGGACGCTGGCACCCGGTCTGCTCCGCGCTGATTGTACTGGGTGGTTTGCCTTATAAAGGTAAGATGTTTGTTTGTTTTGTTTTGTTTTATATACTGATGACGGTAATACAACGGAAACGTTGATATACCTGTGCTGCTTCTGCACATTTATTTCCGTGAGTGCCGCACCTATGCTTGATATATTTTGGTTCTATGGACTAATGTGAGGACACCGCATCTGTGTGCATTTGGATTTAGGAGAGTGCCGGGTACTATTGTTCTATATATTTCAAACTATTTATCTGTCATCCTCAGTCATTACATTGTTGCATTGTCAACCACTAGTGGACAGATTGGGGTATATTTACTAAGATTCGTATTTTCCCGAATGAGGTTAAAGTTCAATCACGAATGACATAGAAAGTGTAAAGTTGCAACTTTTTGAATTTATTACGACTAATTTACTAAGCTGTCGTATTCTGCATTTTCGTATTTACCGATGTCGATGTCATTCGGTTTTTTTTTCAGTGTTTTACGTGAGTGACTTGTAAAACACTGCCGACTTTAACACAATGAATCTCGGCCGGATCTGTGAGATCCGTGCTGGGCTTCATTGTGCACCTTTATTAAAATAAAAATCATTGTTAAAATCTTTAAAAAAAATGCGTGGGGTCCCCCCTCCTAAGCCAAACCATCCTCGGGCTCTTTGAGCCGGTCCTGGTTGAAAAAATATGGGGGGGGAAATGACGGGGGTTCCCCCATATTTAAACAACCAGCACCGGGCTCTGCGCCTGGTCCTGGTTCCAAAAATACGGGGGACAAAAAGCGTAGGGGTCCCCCGTATTTCTGAAACCAGCACCGGGCTCCACTAGCCAGATACATAATGCCACAGCCGGGGGACACTTTTATATTGGTCTCTGTGGCCCTGGCATTACATACCCAACTAGTCACCCCTGGCCGGGGTACCCTGGAGGGGTCCAGGGGTCCCCCCCCTCCAGCCACCCAAGGGCCAGGGGTGAAGCCCGGGGCTGTACCCCCATCCAAGGGCTGCGGATGGGGGGCTGATAGCCTTTTTGTCAAAAAATGAATATTGTTTTTAGTAGCAGTACTACAAGTCCCAGCAAGCCTCCCCCGCAAGCTGGTACTTGGAGAACCACAAGTACCAGCATGCGGTGGAAAACCGGGCCCGCTGGTACCTGTAGTACTACTACTAAAAAAATACCCCAATAACAACAGAAGACACACACCTTGAAAGTAAAAGTTTAATACATACATCCACACCTCCATACACACATACTTACCTATGTTCACACGAGGGTCGGTCCTCTTCTCCATGTAGAATCCATGGGGTACCTGTTGAAAAAATTATACTCACAAAATCCAGTGTAGATGGCTCCTCTTCTTTTCAATTTGTAATCCTGGTACTTTGTAAAATAAAAAAACGGACACCCGACCACGCACTGAAAGGGGCCCCATGTTTTCACATGGGACCCCTTTCCCCGAATGCCAGGAACGCCCCCTGACTTCTGTCTAAGAAGGTTCCATCAGCCAATCAGGGAGCGCCACGTTGTGGCACCCTCCTGATTGGCTGTGTGCTCCTGTAGTGTATGACAGGCAGCACACGGCAGTGTTACAATGTAGCGCCTATGCGCTCCATTGTAACCAATGGTGGGAACTTTGTGGTCAGCGGTGAGGTTACTTTCGGTCAACCGCTGACCACAAAGTGCCGTGGGTGGGTGAGGGGTGGGTGAGGGGCGCGGATGGAGGAGGGTGTCTGCAGATGCTGCGGGTGGAGGGGGGGGCAGGTGTGGGGGAGACATATATGGGGGGTGGATGGTGGAGGGGGTCTGGAGGTGCTGTGGGTGGTGTAGGGGCGGGGGAGTGGGAGCCGTGGGTGGTGGAGGGGGTCTGGAGGCACAGCGCGTGGGGGAGGGGTGGAGTAGCGGTGGGGTTGCAGATAACAGAGGCAGTATGGAACCTGCACAGCGGCAGGTGCCCCACAAAACTGCAGCTAAGAACCGTGGAGTGTGCTAGAAAGTGATGCTCCTCCGTGCCAGAGAGCCCCTGCTGAGTATGCTGATGTGGGGGGTCAAGAACATAGTGAGCCGGTGCCCATCTGTCTGTACAGCACACCCCCTCACACACCCGCATACCTCCCAACTGTCCCGATTTTCGCAGGACAGTCACATTTTTTGGG
The DNA here is from genome assembly GCF_028390025.1 of Pseudophryne corroboree. Taxonomy (NCBI): domain Eukaryota; kingdom Metazoa; phylum Chordata; class Amphibia; order Anura; family Myobatrachidae; genus Pseudophryne; species Pseudophryne corroboree. The sequence continues at coordinate 420,150,068 of NC_086452.1, read as the reverse complement.
GTCTGTCCCACCCACGGACCGCAGTGTCCCGCGGTGGGGGGGGGGGGGGGGGGCAGTTGGGAAGCTCCTGTGCTCGCTGTTAGTGGAGACAGAGGGAGAGACCCACGGACCGCAGTGTCCCGCGGTGGGGGGGCTGTTGGGAAGCTCCTGTGCTCGCTGTTAGTGGAGACAGAGGGAGAGGGGGCATCAGGGGGTACGGATTAAGGGGGAGTACGGCAGCAGGGCCGGATTAAGGTGGGGGGGGGGCCAGGGGCACGTACCACAAGCCCCACAGTTTTAGGGGGCTCCCCGGCTGGAGTAGCTCCCCCGTCCTGCCAGCAACAGCAGCAGCATTGTGCTGGGTCAGAAAGTGCTGGAATGTCCCCTACCTATTTGTATGCTTATGAGTCCTATCAGGAGCTTTTTTAAAAAGGGAAAAGACTGCGGTCCCTCCGAGCCAGAAATACAGCTTTTAATTCAAGAGATTTGGATTCAAGAGATCTTTTCACTCTCTCCATGATGATCAATTTCAGGTGCATTAACAGATCTAAGCACAACCTCCGTTTTGTGGAAGCATTTCAAACTTGTCCAACACCATGTAATTGCTCCCTGGCACAGATAGTCCAGAATGTCCCTGGCACTAATGAGACTCCGGCCTACTCGCTGGCTGCTATTCGGCATCAGTGCCCAGAGCACCAGGCGGATAAGGATTTTAAACCCTTCCTGTCATCCAGTGATGACTTCCAGCTGGACCTGTGTAACCCAGAAAACCCAGAGTTCCAAACCTCCACTGCTCCTGCAGACTGCACAGGATTTGCTTTAGTCTCCATTGGGGGGAGCTGATACCACAGAAATGTGAGTAATTCAAGTGAGAGGCAACCCCACACTCCCTCACTGCTTCAGACATCCTCCCTGCTCGCTACACCCACTGGCAGCTTCCCTTCCTGTTCCTTACATGCTCCCTACACCCACTCTCCCGCTGCTCCCTACACCCACCCTCCCGCTGCTCCCTACACCCACCCTCCCGCTGCTCCCTACACCCTCCCTCCCACTGCTCCATACACCCACCCTCCCGCTGATCCCTACACCCACCCTCCCACTACTCCATACAACCACTCTCCCGCTGCTCCCTATACCCACCCTCCCTTCCTGCTCCTTACATGTTCCCTACACCCACCCTCCCTTGCTCCCTACATCCACCCTCCCTTCCTGCTCCTTACATGCTCCCTATACCCACCCTCCCTTGCTCCCTATACCCACCCTCCCTTCCTGCTCCTTACATGTTCCCTACACCCACCCTCCCTTGCTCCCTACATCCACCCTCCCTTCCTGTTCCTTACATTCTTCCTACACCCACCCTCCCTTGCTCCCTACATCCACCTTCCCTTGCTGCCCTCCACATATACTCTCCCTGCTCCATACACTGATCCCTACTACAATCCCGAGATCCCGGGAATCCCGGGATTGAGCATTTTTCAGTTCCGAATCCCGGGATTAAAAACATGCCCCGGGATTGGCCGCCCTCATCACATATATCACAAATTTAGAGTGACATGATAACGGGCAGTTCATTGTATATTTTTTGGCTGAATGAGGATGCAAGATGCCATTACCTGCAGACATATAGCTGCAGGTTGTCCATCTTACACAATTGTAGCAGCCATTACCACTACTTAAAAAATGTGGGGGAGCTGTTTTCTTAAATTTACTTAGGTCCGTTTTAACAATCATGTCCTTTATGTTTCTGCCCCGTCTATAACTAGGCATGATCCGTGTATTTTTTTAATACTTTTAAATCTGGATCTGTAGTTATAATCGGCCATAGGGCTTAAGTTATTAATAGAGATGTGCACTTGAAATTTTTCGGGTTTTGTGTTTTGGTTTTGGGTTCGGTTCCGCGGCCGTGTTTTGGGTTCGACCGCGTTTTGGCAAAACCTCACCGAATTTTTTTTGTCGGATTCGGGTGTGTTTTGGATTCGGGTGTTTTTTTCAAAAAACCCTAAAAAACAGCTTAAATCATAGAATTTGGGGGTCATTTTGATCCCAAAGTATTATTAACCTCAAAAACCATAATTTCCACTAATTTTCAGTCTATTCTGAACACCTCACACCTCACAATATTATTTTTAGTCCTAAAATTTGCACCGAGGTCGCTGGATGACTAAGCTAAGCGACCCTAGTGGCCGACACAAACACCTGGCCCATCTAGGAGTGGCACTGCAGTGTCACGCAGGATGGCCCTTCCAAAAAACACTCCCCAAACAGCACATGACGCAAAGAAAAAAAGAGGCGCAATGAGGTAGCTGTGTGAGTAAGCTAAGCGACCCTAGTGGCCGACACAAACACCTGGCCCATCTAGGAGTGGCACTGCAGTGTCACGCAGGATGGCCCTTCCAAAAAACACTCCCCAAACAGCACATGACGCAAAGAAAAAAAGAGGCGCAATGAGGTAGCTGTGTGAGTAAGCTAAGCAACCGTAGTGGCCGACACAAACACCTGGCCCATCTAGGAGTGGCACTGCAGTGTCACGCAGGATGGCCCTTCCAAAAAACACTCCCCAAACAGCACATGACGCAAAGAAAAAAAGAGGCGCAATGAGGTAGCTGTGTGAGTAAGATAAGCGACCCTAGTGGCCGACACAAACACCTGGCCCATCTAGGAGTGGCACTGCAGTGTCACGCAGGATGGCCCTTCAAAAAATACTCCCCAAACAGCACATGACGCAAAGAAAAATTAAAGAAAAAAGAGGTGCAAGATGGAATTGTCCTTGGGCCCTCCCACCCACCCTTATGTTGTATAAACAGGACATGCACACTTTAACCAACCCATCATTTCAGTGACAGGGTCTGCCACACAACTGTGACTGAAATGACGGGTTGGTTTGGACCCCCACCAAAAAAGAAGCAATTAATCTCTCCTTGCACAAACTGGCTCTACAGAGGCAAGATGTCCACCTCATCATCATCCTCCGATATATCACCGTGTACATCCCCCTCCTCACAGATTATCAATTCGTCCCCACTGGAATCCACCATCTCAGCTCCCTGTGTACTTTGTGGAGGCAATTGCTGCTGGTCAATGTCTCCACGGAGGAATTGATTATAATTCATTTTAATGAACATCATCTTCTCCACATTTTCTGGAAGTAACCTCGTACGCCGATTGCTGACAAGGTGAGCGGCGGCACTAAACACTCTTTCGGAGTACACACTTGTGGGAGGGCAACTTAGGTAGAATAAAGCCAGTTTGTGCAAGGGCCTCCAAATTGCCTCTTTTTCCTGCCAGTATAAGTACGGACTGTCTGACGTGCCTACTTGGATGCGGTCACTCATATAATCCTCCACCATTCTTTCAATGGGGAGAGAATCATATGCAGTGCCAGTAGACGACATGTCCGTAATCGTTGGAAGGTCCTTCAGTCCGGACCAGATGTCAGCATCAGCAGTCGCTCCAGACTGCCCTGCATCACCGCCAGCGGGTGGGCTCGGAATTCTGAGCCTTTTTCTCGCACCCCCAGTTGCGGGAGAATGTGAAGGGGGAGATGTTGACAGGTCGCGTTCCGCTTGACTTGACAATTTTCTCACCAGCAGGTCTTTGAACCCCAGCAGACTTGTGTCTGCCGGAAAGAGAGATCCAAGGTAGGTTTTAAATCTAGGATCGAGCACGGTGGCCAAAATGTAGTGCTCTGATTTCAACAGATTGACCACCCGTGAATCCTTGTTAAGCGAATTAAGGGCTCCATCCACAAGTCCCACATGCCTAGCGGAATCGCTCTGTGTTAGCTCCTCCTTCAATGTCTCCAGCTTCTTCTGTAAAAGCCTGATGAGGGGAATGACCTGACTCAGGCTGGCAGTGTCTGAACTGACTTCACGTGTGGCAAGTTCAAAGGGCAGCAGAACCTTGCACAACGTTGAAATCATTCTCCACTGCGCTTGAGACAGGTGCATTCCACCTCCTATATCGTGCTCAATTGTATAGGCTTGAATGGCCTTTTGCTGCTCCTCCAACCTCTGAAGCATATATAGGGTTGAATTCCACCTCGTTACCACTTCTTGCTTCAGATGATGGCAGGGCAGGTTCAGGCGTTTTTGGTGGTGCTCCAGTCTTCTGTACGTGGTGCCTGTACGCCGAAAGTGTCCCGCAATTATTCTGGCCACCGACAGCATCTCTTGCACGCCCCTCTCGTTTTTTAAATAATTCTGCACCACCAAATTCAAGGTATGTGCAAAACATGGGACGTGCTGGAATTTGCCCATATTTAATGCACACACAATATTGCTGGCGTTGTCCGATGCCACAAATCCACAGGAGAGTCCAATTGGGGTAAGCCATTCCGCGATGATCTTCCTCAGTTGCCGTAAGAGGTTTTCAGCTGTGTGCGTATTCTGGAAACCGGTGATACAAAGCGTAGCCTGCCTAGGAAAGAGCTGGCGTTTGCGAGATGCTGCTACTGGTGCCGCCGCTGCTGTTCTTGCGGCGGGAGTCCATACATCTACCCAGTGGGCTGTCACAGTCATATAGTCCTGACCCTGCCCTGCTCCACTTGTCCACATGTCCGTGGTTAAGTGGACATTGGGTACAGCTGCATTTTTTAGGACACTGGTGACTCTTTTTCTGAGGTCTGTGTACATTTTCGGTATCGCCTGCCTAGAGAAATGGAACCTAGATGGTATTTGGTACCGGGGACACAGTACCTCCAACAAGTCTCTAGTTGGCTCTGCAGTAATGATGGATACCGGAACCACGTTTCTCACCACCCAGGATGCCAAGGCCTCAGTTATCCGCTTTGCAGCAGGATGACTGCTGTGATATTTCATCTTCCTCGCAAAGGACTGTTGGACAGTCAATTGCTTGGTGGAAGTAGTAAAAGTGGTCTTACGACTTCCCCTCTGGGATGACCATCGACTCCCAGCAGCAACAACAGCAGCGCCAGCAGCAGTAGGCGTTACACGCAAGGATGCATCGGAGGAATCCCAGGCAGGAGAGGACTCGTCAGAATTGCCAGTGACATGGCCTGCAGGACTATTGGCATTCCTGGGGAAGGAGGAAATTGACACTGAGGGAGTTGGTGGGGTGGTTTGCGTGAGCTTGGTTACAAGAGGAAGGGATTTACTGGTCAGTGGACTGCTTCCGCTGTCGCCCAAAGTTTTTGAACTTGTCACTGACTTATTATAAATGCGCTGCAGGTGATGTATAAGGGAGGATGTTCCGAGGTGGTTAACGTCCTTACCCCTACTTATTACAGCTTGACAAAGGCAACACACGGCTTGACAAATGTTGTCCGCATTTCTGTTGAAATACTTCCACACCGAAGAGCTGATTTTTTTGGTATTTTCACCAGGCATGTCAATGGCCATATTCCTCCCACGGACAACAGGTGTCTCCCCGGGTGCCTGACTTAAACAAACCACCTCACCATCAGAATCCTCCTGGTCAATTTCCTCCCCAGCGCCAGCAACACCCATATCCTCCTCATCCTGGTGTACTTCAACACTGACATCTTCAATCTGACTATCAGGAACTGGACTGCGGTTGCTCCTTCCAGCACTTGCAGGGGGCGTGCAAATGGTGGAAGGCGCATGCTCTTCACGTCCAGTGTTGGGAAGGTCAGGCATCGCAACCGACACAATTGGACTCTCCTTGTGGATTTGGGATTTCGAAGAACGCACAGTTCTTTGCTGTGCTTTTGCCAGCTTGAGTCTTTTCATTTTTCTAGCGAGAGGCTGAGTGCTTCCATCCTCATGTGAAGCTGAACCACTAGCCATGAACATAGGCCAGGGCCTCAGCCGTTCTTTGCCACTCCGTGTGGTAAATGGCATATTGGCAAGTTTACGCTTCTCCTCCGACAATTTTATTTTAGATTTTTTAGTCCTTTTTTTACTGATATTTGGTGTTTTAGATTTTACATGCTCTGTACTATGACATTGGGCATCGGCCTTGGCAGACGACATTGCTGGCATTTCATCGTCTCGGCCATGACTAGTGGCAGCAGCTTCAGCACGAGGTGGAAGTCGATCTTGATCTTTCCCTATTTTTGGAACCTCAACATTTTTGTTCTCCATATTTTAATAGGCACAACTAAAAGGCACCTCAGGTAAACAATGGAGATGGATGGATACTAGTATACTTATGGATGACGAGCGACTGCCGACACAGAGGTAGCTACAGCCGTGGACTACCGTACTGTGTCTGCTGCTAATATAGACTGGATGATAATGAGATAAAATTAAAATATATATATATCACACTAGTACTGCAGCCGGACAGGTATATATTATGTAATGACGGACCTGCTGGACACTGTCTGTCAGCACTGCAGACTCCTAAAGTAAGCTACTAGTATCAAGAAGATAGAATAACAAAAAAAACCACGGGTAGGTGGTATACAATTATGGATGGACGAGCGACTGCCGACACAGAGGTAGCTACAGCCGTGGACTACCGTACTGTGTCTGCTGCTAATATAGACTGGATGATAATGAGATAAAATTAAAATATATATATATCACACTAGTACTGCAGCCGGACAGGTATATATTATGTAATGACGGACCTGCTGGACACTGTCTGTCAGACTCAGCACTGCAGACTCCTAAAGTAAGCTACTAGTATCAAGAAGATAGAAAAAAAAAAACCACGGGTAGGTGGTATACAATTATGGATGGACGAGCGACTGCCGACACAGAGGTAGCTACAGCCGTGGACTACCGTACTGTGTCTGCTGCTAATATAGACTGGATGATAATGAGATAAAATTAAAATATATATATATATATATCACACTAGTACTGCAGCCGGACAGGTATATATTATGTAATGACGGACCTGCTGGACACTGTCTGTCAGCACTGCAGACTCCTAAAGTAAGCTACTAGTATCAAGAAGATAGAAAAAAAAAAAAAAACACGGGTAGGTGGTATACAATTATGGATGGACGAGCAACTGCCGACACAGAGGTAGCTACAGCCGTGGACTACCGTACTGTGTCTGCTGCTAATATAGACTGGATGATAATGAGATAAAATTAAAATATATATATATCACACTAGTACTGCAGCCGGACAGGTATATATTATGTAATGACGGACCTGCTGGACACTGTCTGTCAGACTCAGCACTGCAGACTCCTAAAGTAAGCTACTAGTATCAAGAAGATAGAAAAAAAAAAAACCACGGGTAGGTGGTATACAATTATGGATGGACGAGCGACTGCCGACACAGAGGTAGCTACAGCCGTGGACTACCGTACTGTGTCTGCTGCTAATATAGACTGGATGATAATGAGATAAAATTAAAATATATATATATCACACTAGTACTGCAGCCGGACAGGTATATATTATGTAATGACGGACCTGCTGGACACTGTCTGCAGAATGCGTTTATAAAAACACCACACGACGAGTGTTTAACTTTTTCAGGCAGACAATCACAATATACTGGTGGTCAGCAGACAATCACAATACTGGTGGTCAGTGGTCACTGGTCAGTCACACTGGCAGTGGCACTCTGGCAGCAAAAGTGTGCACTGTACTTAAAATATGTACTCCTGCTATAACTGCTCCCCAGTCTCCCCCACAATTAAGCTGTGTGAGCAGTGAGCACTCAGCACAGTCAGATAATGATATACAGTATTACATATGATGCAGCACACTGGGCTGAGCACAGATATGGTATGTGACTGTGTCACACTGTGTATCGTTTTTTTTCAGGCAGAGAACGGATTAATTAAACTGGTGGTCACTGGTCACACTATCAGCAGCAAGTAGTACTCCTCCTAATAATATGCTCCCCAAAATTTGTGTCTCTCTCTAGTACTCTAGTCTAAACGGAGAGGACGCCAGCCACGTCCTCTCCCTATCAATCTCAATGCACGTGTGAAAATGGCGGCGACGCGCGGCTCCTTATATAGAATCCGAGTCTCGCGATAGAATCCGAGCCTCGCGAGAATCCGACAGCGGGATGATGACGTTCGGGCGCGCTCGGGTTAACCGAGCAAGGCGGGAAGATCCGAGTCGCTTGGCCCCGTGTAAAAAAACCTGAAGTTCGGGCGGGTTCGGATTCCGAGGAACCGAACCCGCTCATCACTAGTTATTAAGTGATACAGATACCTACTGTCCTTTAGAGAAAGATCCAACAGAGTTATATAAGAAGGAACTGTCTATTCTGTTGAAAACTGCTGTTGATCTGGGCCTAATAATTTCTAATATCCTGTTACAGAAATTACCAAGTCTGTGAATACCAAGTCAGGAACACTGGAGCTAAGTAACCGGACTAACCCCTGCAGCAACAATACCTCACCTCATTTTGAGAGGACCCCAGCACAAGCCTAAATGGAGCAACACTTACATCGTGATGCATGAGTGTCACGATCCGGGTATCTGGACGCCATTTCTTACCCATCAGATGCCTCCTAAGGCTGGCTCAGCGCTCCAGGACCGGATCCCATCTGTTATCCTGATGTGTACATTCCTGTATCCTCTCCTGTCACTCTGGGACGCTGTCACAGTAAACGCCATATTACACCTGGCATGGCGTCTCCCGCGGCCTCCGCCGCCGTCCCTGCTCTCCTGCATGCAGAGTGTCTGAGTGGCGATTACGTCAGCCGCGGCCTCCGCTGTGTCCGCGTGGTTGGATGTGCATCTGTCAGCCTGGCGCCTCCTGTCTCCGGTGGCCGGCGCCGCCATTACTGTTTTCATTACCACATGGATTACAAACCAAAATTCCCTCCAAGTGTCTGCATGGGCGCAGCCATCTTGGATTCTGTCAGCTGATCATTTCCACCAATCTGTTTCTCAGTATTGATAATCTGCATAATTGCCTAGCCAATCCCTTCCTTGCTGCAGGTATAAATACACTGTGCCTGAGCAAGGAAGGCGTCAGTGCTTTGGTTGTCAAACCTAGTTCCTGTTTGTCTCTCTCCTGTGATTGTCTTCCAGGTTCCAGCTCCTGTCTCAAGACTTCCACCATAGAGACCCGCACCAGCATTCCACCTGCGGTGTAGCCTGACTCTCCAATCCATTGTGGATTCATCTGTTTCCAGCTACAACATTACCTGCTTCCAGCTCAGCTTCCAGCAGAGTACAGCTTCCCTTAAAGGGCCGGTGTCCTTTCTACACTTTACCACTCTCCACCGGTATTATTATTTCTCCGCTCTCAAGTTCTACATTTCAGTTCATATTTCATCGCTCCCAAGTTCATTTATTATTTAACTGGTTCCAGCCAGTATCCACTCCGTGCTAACAACAGTCTGGTTCCATCCAGTATCCACAGCAGCTGTTTTATCTTCAGCAACCCAGCTTTTCCTGGAACACCAGCTGGCACAATCCTGGGTTATCTCCATTGCTACAGTTGGGCCTGGTAAGGACTTTCCATCTAGAAGATCATAAGAACTATCTCACACTACCAGTGCCCTGTGGCTCCTGCCATCCTGTAGTACCCAGGAACTGTATTTATTCTTTGCTGACTTTTTACGTTTTCTTTTACTGCTGCTGTGTTGCGGAGTTGTCATAATAAACATCATTGACTTTTATCCAAGTTGTCGTGGTCACGCCTTCGGGCAATTATTATTCATGTTACTTACATGTCCAGGGGTCTGATACAACCTCCCAGGTTCCGGTACATCTCAGCCCCTACAACTGAGGCTGCCTCCCGTCAGCTCAGGCCCTCAGTTGTGACAGTAAGCACTGACCTAATGAATCCAGCCGGAGACCAGGATCAAGCGGCCAGGCCGATGCAAGAACTGGCAGCCCGACTAGAACATCAGGAGGCTGCACAGGGCCACATCATCCGCTGTCTCCAGGATCTCTCTACTCGGCTGGATGGGATTCAGACAACTCTCCGTGGATCAGGCGCGTCTGGTGCGTCAGCCACAGTGACTCCAGCTATAACCCCACCCACCTTACCCATTTCTGCTCCACGTCTTCATCTTCCAACGCCAGCAAAATTTGACGGATCTCCAAGATTCTGCAGGGGATTTCTCAACCAGTGTGAGATTCAGTTTGAGCTACAACCTGGCAATTTTCCCAGTGACCGTACAAAAATTGCCTACATTATTTCTCTTCTCAGTGGCTCAGCCCTTGATTGGGCATCACCGTTATGGGAGAGGTCCGACACCCTGCTATCTTCCTACACTGCCTTCGTGTCAACATTCAGGCGCATCTTCGACGAGCCAGGCCGGGTAACCTCAGCTTCATCCGAGATTCTCCGTTTACGCCAGGGGTCACGTACTGTAGGACAATATCTGATACAGTTCCAGATCCTGGCATCCGAACTGGCATGGAACGACGAGGCCCTGTATGCTGCATTCTGGCATGGCTTATCTGAGCGTATTAAAGATGAGTTAGCTACCAGAGACTTACCTTCTAAGTTAGATGAGCTAATCTCACTCTGCACGAAAGTTGATTTACGTTTCAGAGAGAGAGCAACTGAGCGTGGAAGATCATCTGCTCCAAAATCTTCTGCTCCTCCTCCTCGTCAACTGTCACCATCTAAAGATGAGCCCATGCAACTTGGCCGTTCCCGTTTAACTCCTGCTGAGCGCCGAAGACGTCTCTCCGAGTTTCTCTGTCTCTATTGTGCAGCTCCGTCTCACACCATTAATGCCTGTCCCAAACGTCCGGGAAACTCCAAATCCTAGCTCGCCAAGGAGAGGGCCGGCTAGGAGTAATGATCTCCTCTCCATCTCCTCAAGATTGTAATCTCCCAGTCTCGCTTCAAGTTGCTCAACGTTATCGGAACGTCATTGCCCTCCTTGATTCCGGAGCAGCTGGGAACTTTATTACCGAAGCCTATGTTAAACGGTGGTCCCTACCCACCGAGAGACTTCCTTCGTCCATTTCTTTAACTGCCGTGGATGGCAGCAAAATTTTTGATGCAGTTATTTCTTTAAGGACTCTACCAGTTCGTCTGAGAGTGGGAGTTCTTCATTCCAAACTTATTTCTTTTTCAGTGATTCCAAGAGCCACACATCCTGTGGTCCTGGGCCTTCCATGGCTCCGTCTTCACAATCCTACAATTGATTGGACGACTACGCAAATCCTGGCATGGGGTTCCTCCTGTGCTGAGACATGTTTGTTTAAAGTATTGCCTGTCTGTTCTTCCTCCCCCAGGTCGTCTGATGTTCCACCTCCTCCATATCAAGATTTCACGGATGTGTTCAGTAAAGCTTCTGCTGATATCCTTCCTCCTCATAGAGAATGGGACTGTCCGATTGATCTCGTTCCAGGGAAGGTTCCACCGCGAGGCCGAACTTATCCGTTGTCTCTGCCTGAGACGCATTCTATGGAGGAATATATTAAAGAGAACCTAGCAAAGGGGTTCATTCGACCTTCTTCTTCTCCAGCCGGCGCAGGCTTCTTTTTTGTAAAAAAGAAAGATGGTGGTCTGCGGCCGTGCATCGACTACAGAGGTTTGAACGACATTACCATCAAGAACCGTTATCCTTTACCCCTGATTACTGAGCTCTTTGACAGAGTTAGCGGAGCTACCATCTTTACAAAGCTGGACTTGCGAGGTGCATACAATCTCATCCGGATCCGTGAGGGTGACGAGTGGAAGACCGCCTTTAACACCCGTGACGGACATTATGAGTACCTCGTCATGACCTTCGGATTGAGCAATGCTCCAGCTGTCTTCCAGCATTTTGTCAATGAGATCTTCAGAGACATTCTATACCGTCATGTCGTGGTCTATCTAGACGATATCCTCATTTTTGCCAACGATTTAGAGGAACATCGTTTTTGGGTTAAAGAGGTTCTGTCCCGTCTCCGTGTCAATCATCTCTATTGCAAATTAGAAAAATGCGTCTTTGAAGTCAAGTCCATTCCGTTTCTAGGGTACATTGTGTCCGGTTCCGGACTAGAGATGGATCCTGAGAAACTACAAGCAATCCAAAATTGGCCGGTACCCTTAACCCTCAAAGGGGTCCAGAGGTTCTTAGGGTTCGCCAACTATTACCGAAAGTTTATACGAGACTTTTCCACCATTGTGGCGCCTATTACTGCTTTCACTAAGAAGGGTGCTAACCTGTCCAAGTGGTCTGAAGAAGCCATGCAAGCATTTCATCTTTTAAAACAAAGGTTCATCTCTGCGCCTGTTCTGAAACAGCCTGACATCGACTCTCCTTTCATCTTAGAGGTGGATGCCTCCTCCGTTGGAGTAGGAGCGGTGTTATCTCAGAGGGCTAAAGATGGCCATTTACACCCTTGCAGTTTCTTCTCCCGGAAGTTCTCCCCAGCTGAGCGCAACTATGCCATTGGCGACCAGGAGTTGCTAGCCATTAAGCTCGCTCTAGAAGAGTGGAGGTATCTGTTGGAGGGAGCTTCTCATTCAATCACCATACTTACAGACCACAAGAACCTTTTATACCTGAAGGGCGCACAATGTCTCAACCCTCGTCAGGCCAGATGGGCACTTTTCTTTTCCAGGTTCGACTTTAAACTCCAGTTCTGTCCGGGCTCTCAGAATCGCAAGGCCGATGCCCTTTCCCGCTCATGGGAGCAAGAAAATGAGTCAGAGTCTTCAGACAAGCATCCTATTATAAATCCGTTGGCATTCTCCACGGTAGGGATGGACTCTACGCCCCCATCAGGGAAAAGTTTTGTGAAGCCGATGCTAAGGAAGAAGCTCATGCATTGGGCCCATGCTTCCCGTTTTGCCGGACATACAGGTATCCAAAAAACCCTGGAGTTTATCTCTAGGTCCTATTGGTGGCCAACTCTGAAAAAGGACGTCTTGGAGTTTATTGCATCTTGCCCAAAGTGTGCCCAACATAAAGTATCCCGCCAGTCGCCTGCGGGGCAACTGGTTCCACTATCCGTTCCCCGTCGACCATGGACCCACTTGTCGATGGATTTCATTACAGACTTACCCATGTGCAACAAGTTCAATACCATCTGGGTGGTAGTTGACCGGTTCACCAAGATGGCACACTTCATTCCTCTCACCGGTCTTCCGTCAGCTTCCAAGTTGGCTCAAGTATTCCTACAAGAGATCTTCCGACTCCACGGTCTTCCTGAAGAAATTATCTCAGATCGAGGAGTTCAATTCACAGCCAAATTCTGGCGAAGTTTATGTCAAGTCCTCCAAGTCAAGCTAAAGTTTTCCACGGCTTACCATCCTCAGACCAATGGTCAAACCGAGAGGGTGAATCAGGACTTGGAGGCCTTCCTCCGCATCTATGTGTCCTCCTCTCAAGATGACTGGGTTCAATTACTTCCCTGGGCCGAGTTCTGTCATAACAACCAGTATCATTCTTCATCTGCTTCAACACCATTCTTCACTAACTTTGGATTCCACCCTAAAGTCCCTGAGTTCCAACCGCTTCCAGCAACTTCTGTTCCCGCAGTGGATATCACCTTGCATCAGTTTGCCAATATCTGGAAGAGCGTACGATCAGCTCTGCTCAAGGCATCGTTCAGGTACAAGAAGTTTGCGGATAAGAAGCGTCGAGCAGTTCCTGCTCTCAAGGTGGGTGATCGGGTATGGTTATCCACGAAGAATTTGAGGTTAAGAGTTCCCAGTATGAAGTTTGCACCTCGCTATATCGGTCCTTTCAAGATTGAACAAGTCATCAATCCTGTTGCTTACAGACTCCAGTTGCCTCCCTTCTTAAAAATACCCAGGACATTCCATGTTTCCCTGTTGAAACCGCTGATCTTGAATCGGTTTCATTCCTCACTTCCTCCAACTCCGAAAGTCCAAACTCAACGAGGCATTGAGTATGAAGTGGCCAAGATCCTGGACTCACGTCACCGTTACGGTCAACTACAATATCTTATTGACTGGAAGGGTTATGGTCCTGAGGAACGTTCATGGACCAATGCTTCTGATGTCCATGCTCCTGCCTTGGTCCGGAGATTCCATTCCAAGTTTCCTCAAAAGCCAAAGAAGTGTCCTGGGGCCACTCCTAAAGGGGGGGGGGGGGTGCTGTCACGATCCGGGTATCTGGACGCCATTTCTTACCCATCAGATGCCTCCTAAGGCTGGCTCAGCGCTCCAGGACCGGATCCCATCTGTTATCCTGATGTGTACATTCCTGTATCCTCTCCTGTCACTCTGGGACGCTGTCACAGTAAACGCCATATTACACCTGGCATGGCGTCTCCCGCGGCCTCCGCCGCCGTCCCTGCTCTCCTGCATGCAGAGTGTCTGAGTGGCGATTACGTCAGCCGCGGCCTCCGCTGTGTCCGCGTGGTTGGATGTGCATCTGTCAGCCTGGCGCCTCCTGTCTCCGGTGGCCGGCGCCGCCATTACTGTTTTCATTACCACATGGATTAAAAACCAAACTTCCCTCCAAGTGTCTGCATGGGCGCAGCCATCTTGGATTCTGTCAGCTGATCATTTCCACCAATCTGTTCTCAGTATTGATAATCTGCATAATTGCCTAGCCAATCCCTTCCTTGCTGCAGGTATAAATACACTGTGCCTGAGCAAGGAAGGCGTCAGTGCTTTGGTTGTCAAACCTAGTTCCTGTTTGTCTCTCTCCTGTGATTGTCTTCCAGGTTCCAGCTCCTGTCTCAAGACTTCCACCATAGAGACCCGCACCAGCATTCCACCTGCGGTGTAGCCTGACTCTCCAATCCATTGTGGATTCATCTGTTTCCAGCTACAACATTACCTGCTTCCAGCTCAGCTTCCAGCAGAGTACAGCTTCCCTTAAAGGGCCGGTGTCCTTTCTACACTTTACCACTCTCCACCGGTATTATTATTTCTCCGCTCTCAAGTTCTACATTTCAGTTCATATTTCATCGCTCCCAAGTTCATTTATTATTTAACTGGTTCCAGCCAGTATCCACTCCGTGCTAACAACAGTCTGGTTCCATCCAGTATCCACAGCAGCTGTTTTATCTTCAGCAACCCAGCTTTTCCTGGAACACCAGCTGGCACAATCCTGGGTTATCTCCATTGCTACAGTCGGGCCTGGTAAGGACTTTCCATCTAGAAGATCATAAGAACTATCTCACACTACCAGTGCCCTGTGGCTCCTGCCATCCTGTAGTACCCAGGAACTGTATTTATTCTTTGCTGACTTTTTACGTTTTCTTTTACTGCTGCTGTGTTGCGGAGTTGTCATAATAAACATCATTGACTTTTATCCAAGTTGTCGTGGTCACGCCTTCGGGCAATTATTATTCATGTTACTTACATGTCCAGGGGTCTGATACAACCTCCCAGGTTCCGGTACATCTCAGCCCCTACAACTGAGGCTGCCTCCCGTCAGCTCAGGCCCTCAGTTGTGACAATGAGGAGCTTACCACAAAGGGACCACTGGAGCTAACCTTCCTCTAACGGTGAATTGCCAAACATCTAGTACTGGACTCTCAATTGTATATGGGACATTGCGTTTGGACTGGTGCATTTCACACAGGGGCACAATAGGAACAGACTACTCCAGTATAAACATCTTCCAGTTTATGGAGGATAATCATATCATAACACAGTGTATGAATTCATACCATTTTAATATATATATGTGACATGTATGTCTTTTTATAATATTTTTCATTAAAATGCTCAATTAGAGAATTTTTAATTGCTTTCTGACATTGCTCATTTTTAACATCATCACAGCGCAGCCTCTATTTTACTGTTGTTATCATCTGTGCAGAGTTTATATGTGCTCTTTTTTATATGTGTGGATTTTATAATGGGAATTTTATGTGTTTGTATTTACAATTTTAAAGGGTTCATGTAATTTTTATATACACTTGGAGTCATGTCATTGTATTTAAGGAGTGTGATGAGTGGCCTATGGGGTGTGCGATAAGTAATGTTAGGCTGTCTTACACATGTTCACTTTAATGTATGGTCTACGCATCGATATAGATGCCTTACATACATGATATCTGTCTAGTTTTATCACATACAGTATACTTTTATATATTACACGTTCACATTTTATTTATATATATATATACATTGTGCACAGGGCCGGTTCTAACCGTTGTGGCGCCCCGGGCAAAAATAGGGGTGTGGCTTCATACGGGGGCGTGGTCAATTACGCCCCCATTTGTGCCCCCTGTAGAGTAGCGTCACTGAAAGAGAAAGAAACAAAAAAGAATACTTACTATCCCCGCTCCTGATTCCCGACCGCTGCAGACCTCCGCCGGCGCCGCTCGTCTCCTCGGATCTATGGGAGAGACGTCTCTCCCATAGCACAGCATAGACACTAGAGGTCAATTATGACCCCTAGCGTCTGTACGGTGCGTGATTATGTCATCGCAGTTCACTTCACAGCGGGGGACCAGCGGGGGACACAGCGGGCAGCGGGGGGCACAGTAGCGGATCTTGCCATGGTGTGGCGCCCTCCGGATGGCGGCGCCCCGGGCAAAAGTCCTGCTTGCACATGGCAAGATCCGCTACTGATTGTGCATATACTGTCAGTGTAAAGGCCTATATAGACGGACCGATGCAGGAGAGATGTGTGCTGAGTGAACCACTCAGCACACATCTCTCCCGCCGCTCAACACAGCGCGATCTGTGCTAAGCGTGCGGGGGGAGACGGGGGGGCCGCTCATTTCACCCAGCGGGTGAAGTGAGCGACCCGCTAGATTGGCCTGCATGCTGGACAATCTAGCAGCAGCGATAGCGATGCGTGGGGCTGCGCATTGCTATCGCTGTAGGGGGTACACACGGAGCGATAATGCTGAAATTCTAAGCAATCTAGTCAGATTGCTTAGAATATCTCTCCGTGAGTACCCCCCTTAAGAAATAACACATTGAAACAGGCTGTAATGCAGGGAGATTCCCTCTTTAATAGTTCAGCTTAACATACTTTTGCTGCACCGCGCTGGCCATCTCTATGATAACCCTTTATTGTTGTGCAGGATCACCATGGTTACACGGCCGGGACCCGAGACATCACTTCCGGCGGAAGCATCATGCCGGAAGTGCGGACAATGGGACCGGGACGGCGTGGCTGCGGTGTCCAGACATGGGGGACGTCTCTTGCGATGAGTGCACCTATATATTTGTTTTGTCACAGTGTGGTTATCCTGATGAAGGGGAAACTCTCCCCGAAACGTTGATCGTATAATGCAGTGTCTTCACTAAAGTTTTTTTTATCATACAAGTCGCCGCTGTGCGATGCTTTTGTACTTGTGCGGTGGGGACGGGCCTGACATGCGGGGCGGACTAGCCCTGTGCTGGGCGTCCCCCCGCATGTCAGTGTGGATGATCGTAGCAGCTACGATCAGGTCTGAATCACCCCCAAGATACATGAAAAAGAGAGGAAACAGAAACATAAGGATAGATGTAATAGGGTGCGATTTCGGAAAACGTGCGATTTTTACAGCAAATTCGCACATTTTCCAAAGATCGCAAATGTAATAGCTTGCGATTTTTTTTAAAATCTCAAGATTTGAACATACACCAAAAATCGCAAGAGAAAAATCGCGTCCAGATGTTTTCCCTTTGAAAACAATGAAAATCGCAAATGTAATAGGATGCGATTTTTTCACTTGCACACAAAACCTTACCAAAAATCGCCAGAATAATAGACCAGGTTTAGACTGGCGGTTTTTGGTGAAGCATGCACAGATCAATGAGATCCGTGCATGCTTCTGTATGGAACAGTAAAGAATGTGTTAAAATATATTTAAAAAAAAATGACATGCAGGTCACCCCCAAAAGCATCACCAGCTTCGTGCTCTTGGACCGGTCCTGGTTCGCGGAGGTGCTGTGGTTGGGGGAGTGGCGGGTGTGGGGGAGACGCGGATGGGGGAGGGTGTTCGGACGTGCTATTGTTGGGGGAAGGCCGGATGCGCGTGCGTGGATAGGGGAGGGGGTCGGGAGGTGCTGTGGGTTGGGGAGGTTCAAGTGGGGGGCCGTGAATGGGGGAGGGGGTCCGAAGGCGCAGCGGCTGGGGGAGGGGCGGGGCTGCTGCCGATGGGGGAGGAGTATATAAAAGATGCACCAACATTTACATTACAGCATGTTAGGGTCTGGTGGCAGGAATAGTTTTGCCCTCATACAGGAGCAATGCACTCTAGTCACATAGCTGTATTACAGCAGGGCTTACACATATGCACTTGAGCTGTATATACACTATACTGTATATATAGGTGTTAGGGAGGGGTGGCATGCACTAAATTCATGGTTAGCCCCCCACCACCACCACCACCACACACGTGATGATGTCACCGCAGCACTTATCCCCGAAGAGGTGCGGGGAGAGGTAAGAGGGCAGCGATCCGATCAGTAGGCGGGAGCCTCCTCCAGTGGGTGACCGCTCCCTGCATCCCTCCTCCGGTGTGCTGCTGCCGGGGTCCTTGGCTGCTCCCGTTATGCTGAGCCCGGCCTGACTGAGCTGGGCCTGGCTGCGTATCCCCCCTACTGGCCGGCCCCCAGGAGGCCAAAGCGGAGGTGTGTGCTCCGCTCCCCCAGCGCCGCCTCCAGCCGCCACCGGTTGCCCACCGTGGATGTACAGGTACCTGGCCACGGGGGAGGAGACAATCACTACTCTGGGTGCCCCTGAGGGGCCCCCGGCACGTGAGGAACGGGATATCTAAACCTGAGTATGCCTGTGTCCAACAGTCCGAGGGCGGGCTGTTGCTTTGCCTTCCACCCATTCTCAGCACACACCCGTCCCGGTTACCTTGCATCCACCGAGTGCTGTGGCGTCAGTCTCCAGCATGCGGCGGGTCTGTGGCTGGTCACTTCCTATAGGTTAGCGTGCAGGTACATGGTGTGCCCACGGTGCTGGCGGATCCCTGCTGTCAGTGTGCCCGGTGCCACCTCCTGGGTTACCTGTAGTGGCGGCGGGCGTGTGTGCCCGGCTGCATGGCGCACACTGGGTATGCATGGCACATAGGGGGCACAGCAGCCGGCCGTGGTACGCAGCCCTCCCTCACAGCGCTGTGACTCCGCCCAGCGTTAGACACACAGGCACAGAGTCACAGATCTGGGCTAATATATAGGAGATTTATCTATACACATAAATATGTATATCTCTCCTTCCTCCCCCACACACCACAGTCTGTGTCTCCTTCTTTCCTTCCTCCCACCCAACCCACAGTCTGTTTCTCCCTAATGACTCCATGCTGCATTCCCAGCTTCCTCATCCCAGCCCTGTATCCCCTCACCAATCCACTCTTACCCCGCGGAGAGACTTACCTTTGTTGCACTCCCCAGTATCCAGACCCTCACACCGCACAGCAGATACCATGCTCCCCTCACAGCCCACTAGAAGAGCTGCCACCATATCCCATAACTGCCTGCGACAGGGCCGGACTAGGAAGAGTGGGTGCAAAACTGCACCGTACAGTTACTGTGTGTGGGAGGCTCCTGTCACTCTGAGGTCATTTCGCCCTATTTGGACAAGATGGCTCACATCCCTGCCGGGCACTAAGTGGAGTATCCTTGGGGCCCCTCTAATCCTTAGGGTCCAGTACAGGTGTCCCCTTTGACCCCCCTGTCGCCGGCCCTGCCCTGCGGCCAAAGCATCACTCCCCCAAACTAGTCACCTCTTAAATCAAGGGGTCCCCTCCTCCAGGCAACCAAGGGCCAGGGGTGAAGCCAAAGGCTGTCCCCCCATCTCTGGGCGGTGGATGAGGGGCTGATAGCCAAAATTGTGTAAAAATAAAGAATATTGTCCTTTGTTGTGGAACTACAAGTCCCAGCAAGCCTCTCCCGCTTGGTGCCATAAAGACTATGATGGCAGATATGTCATCCCAGCTCAGTAATAATCAGAAGACAAAACAGCTGGAGCAGGCTGTCGCAGACCTAGCTGCAAAGGCAGATGATAAACAACCTCCCCTCCCTAGTTCAGGGCCACATAAACGTGGGCTGCCTGATTTACTCTCAGAATCTGAGGAAGAGGTACAGGAGGAGGGGGAGGAATTAGATCCTACTACGGATGATTCAACTTCTGCACAGGGTATTGAGCCCTTCATACTGGGTATCAGGGATGTGTTAAAAATCCCTTTAGAAGACACTGCAGCACCGCAGTCGTTTTTCTCAGTGTCACTTTCCCTGATTCTCCGGAACTAGATGACATATTTAAGCAAGCCTGGAAAAATCCTGATAAAAAATATCAGGTGACAAAAAGGTTTTTGCACACTTTCCCATTTGCCCCAGAAGGTAGGAAAAATTTGGAAGAACCCCCAGCCGTGGACGTATCAGTCTCCCACCTATCTAAAAAGGTCAGTGGCAAACGCAGGATTTGCATGGGGGGGTTTCCAGAACTGGGTGGAGCCAATCAAGGGGATGGGGACTGAGGTGACCCAGTATATGCTGGGTCCGTAAAAATAGTGTCTGTGTATGTGTGTGTATGTATGTATATATATATATAGAAAAAAGTGGGGGATAGGGGTACCGGCGACCTGTGTTGTTTAAAGAGTACTTACTAAAAAATACAAATTTATGAGCCAAAAATTATATATATAAAAATAAACCAGTTTTAATAAGGTATAAAAGCTAATAGATAAAATGTACAACAATATAAGAGATCTATAGTGCAAATAAAAGCATATAAAATCTCAATACAAGGTAGGAGATCCGACTTAACTTAAAAATAGGCAGGGGTTCAGTGCAGGGAAGCCAACGCGTTTCGTCACATCTGACTTCTTAAAAGGGTAGGGACAGAATGATTTCTCAAGCCTATTTTTACCCCTACATACTAGCTAAGGGGTTGTGACATCACACTTGGTCAGCTGATTCAATCTAGAAATCTCACATAAAAATATACATGGTAGTGAATTCAATACATGACAGCAGTCAGTGAGTATCATTAAGGGCATATTTACATCTAAAACGGGTGGTTTTTAAGTCCCAAAGTTATTTAAATAACGTGTGGGAAGGTGTAGAACAGTAAATTGCGGCACTTCCGCCACACTTCCGGTGAGGGAGGTTGCGGGTCACGTGACTTCGGGCACTTCCGCCCCACTTCCTGTGCGCGTCTGCGGCGAATCCCGGTCTCTGTGTCTGTGCCAGCATGGGCTCTTGTGTTTCCTCAGTCTAAGTTCGGGGTTTGTTTCCACGGCGGCCATTTCTTTGTGGGGAAAGTCCATAGGGCTCATAGGAATTGCGGTGGCCATTTTGATGAGTTTAGGAGACCCATATTCCTTGCACTTAATAGTATCCATGGCAACGTTTCCATGCAAAATAAATATAAACAATTGGTAGTAAACTTTATATTGGAGTTTCTTATCATAAAACAAACAGTTGCCAATATCATAATAACCCATAGGCTGATATACAAGAGCTGTATTAGTTATGTACTTAAATGCAATTTTATACGTACAATGCAGTGATCTATTTAAAACTCTAACAGGGATCTCTCAGGTGAATCGAAGGTGAAGTGGGTGTGCCTATACCACATATGTATACTGCAATTAACACAGCTGTGTTTAACAAGCATTTTATAATGTATAATTTCAGCACACAATGTAAACAAATACATACAAAGAAAATAGATTATGTGCCAGAATAAGATAATTTAAATAGTATATTAGTCAATTCCCTAAAAACCAATTAGCTTAAAAAGTTCAGAGATCATTAATCTATTTCTAAAAGACTTTTTAGCCGTGAAGATACTAAGTGATAATCGATCGCCCACCGGTTGGCTTGACGTCCTCTTGTCACTCCTTACAGTACCTGATCTTCCCACGTAGTCCCCCTCCCTGGTACTGATCAGGCCCGATACACTGCTTAGCTTCCAAGATCGGACGAGATTGGGCGTGCCAGTGTGGTTTGACTGTACACATGTATGAGACATCGTAACACCGGGGACCCGATCGCTTAATAACACTCGAGATCAAGTTGGCTTATTAATTTATTCATTAAGGTGCAACATTGTGTTTGCTACATACATGGGCGACTCAAATTCAAGAGGGTCTTGGGGGAGATATGCCCCTGGTTAGGTGACCCTCATAAGACACATCCAAGACACTGCACGCGTCCTGTTTAATTCTCTCAAAGAAATTGGCGCTCTTAATGCTAGGACTACTGCCATGGCAGTGTCAGCGGATGCAGATTGCAAGCGCAGTGTGGAGTCTCTTCCCTTCTCAGGGGAGTGGCTCTTTGGGGTTGAGTTGGATATGTAGAGTTCTAAGGTTACTGCGGGGAAATCCACGTTTCTCCCCTCTGGGGCCCTGTCGTCTAGATGTTCCTACCAGAGGCCATCTACCCAGTCCTTTCAGACTGCCAGATTTAGGTCTAGTGCCAGAGGTGCCTCCAATGGAACGAGAGGCACCAGAGGTAAGACAAGAAAACCAGCAGCTGCAGGTTCTCAGGAACAGAGCACCAGTTCAGCTTCCACCAAGGCCTTAGCATAACGGTGCCCACCCACCCAGAGGGGATCTCGAGGTGGGAGCTCGACTGCGTCACTTCAGCCGCATCTGGGAAAGCTCCTGCCAGGATGCCTTGGTAAAGGACCTCATTTCTCAGGGCTACAAGCTGGAGTTCAACAACGCTCCTCCCCAACGATTTTTCAAATCAAGCTTACCAGTTTTGGAGGATACACAAGTTACGTTGCAACAGGCCATCCTAAAGTTGGTCCAGTCCCAAGTCATTGTTCCAACAACAGGGAAAGGGTTACTACTCCAACCTGTTTGTGGTACCGAAACCGGACGGTTCGGTGAGGCCCATTCTGAATCTAAAATCCTTGAACCCTTACTTAAAGGTTTTCAAGTTCAAGATGGAATCCTTGCAAGCATTGATTGTGGGTCTGGAAGAATGGGAGTTCATGGTCTCTATGGATATAGAGGACGCCTACCTGCATATCCTGATTTGGCCACCTCACCAGGCTTACCTGCAGTTTGCCCTGCTGAACGATCACTACCAGTTCCAGGCGTTACCCTTCGGCCTGTCCACAGCTACAAGGGTTTTCACGGAGGTGATGGCGGAGATGACGTACCGGGTCCAGGGGGTGAATATTGTCCCTTACCTGGATGATCTCTTGATATAAGCGAGATCCAGGGAGCTTTTAAAGCTCCATATAGACCACACTATTCAGCTTCTGTCACACCATGGGTGGATCCTCAATTTACAGAAGTCCTACCTTTAGCCTACTCAGCATCTCCTAGAAATTACCGGCTGGTCTACCTGTTTCCCCCGATTCCATTGCTCCCAAGGGTGCTAAAGCGAATAAGGAATCAAAGAGTCCAGGCAATTCTGATTGCCCCGGATTGGCCTCAGAGGGGAGGGTACGCGGATCTTCTGGACATGTCCATCAAACACCCTTGGCCTCTGCCAATGAGAAGAGATATTCTTCAACAAGGACCGTTCGTCTACCCGGACTTACGGCGACTTTGTTTGACGGCATGGAGGTTGAGCGGAACATCCTAGCTCACAAAAGCCTTTCCAAAAAGGTTATTGCTACCATGGTTCAGGCCAGGAAGCCTGTGATGTCAAGACACTAACATCATATCTGGAGACGATATGTCCCTTGGTGCGAGGAATGCACGTATCCACCTGCAGAGTTTCACTTGAGATGTTTCTTACGTTTCCTGCAGGCTGGTGTGGATAAGGGCTTACATCTGTGTTCTATAAAAGTCCAGATTTCAGCTCTCTCTATTTTCTTTCAGAAGAAATTGGCAGTGTTGCCTGAAGTTCAGACCTTCTTGCAAGGGGTACTTCACATACAACCTCCTTTTGTGCCGCCCACGGCACCCTGGGATTTGAATGTAATGTTGGATTTTCTACAGTCCTCCTGGTTTGAACCTTTGATGACGGTAGAAGACAAGTACCTCACGTGGAAGACGGTGATGTTACTAGCCCTGGCTTCTACTAGACGTGTTTCAGAGTTCGGGTCCGATCGTGTAGAAGTCCCTACTTGGTCTTTTACGAGTACAGAGCACAGCTCAGGACTAACCAGTAGTTCCTGCTGAAGGTTGTCTCTGCGTTCCACTTGAATCAACCAATTGTTGTCCTGTCAAGTTCTTGCACTTCTGCTCCTCCGGAGTCGTTGGATGCTGTGCGAGCCTTGAAGATTTATATCAAAAGGACTGCTCTGATAAGATAGACGGATTCCTTGTTTGTGCTCTATGATGCGCAGATAATGGGTTGCCCTGCTTCTAAGCAGTCCATTGCTCGTTGGCTTAGGTTGACTATACATCAAGCCTATGTGTCAGCAGACTTACCTGTTCCACAGTCTCTGAAGGCCCACTCTACAAGATCAGTGGGGTCTTCCTGGTCGGCTGCTCATGGAGTCTCGGCCTTGCAAGCTGAGCTGCTACCTGGTTGGATAAGAACACCTTTGTGAAGTTCTACAGGTTTGATACCCTGGCCAAAGAGGATACCCAGTTTGGGCAGGCGGTGCTGCAGACGTCTCCGCACTTTCCCGCCCGTTCTGGAAGCTTTAGGACATCCTCATTGTATTAAGTGAACCCCAGTATCCCTTATGGACTACGAGAAAAGGATTTACCGGTAGGTATCAAAATCCTATCTTCTTACCCAACATGCTACCAGAACTCTTAGCCACTCTCCAGTTACCACCATCCTTGACTACTGTGACCTTCTGCTATCCTGCACCCCAAGGCCCATCTATCCAAGCTTCCATCCATCTTAAATCCCTCAGAAAACTAATCTCCTTCTCACATCTCCATATCTTCTCCACCATTCTGCAAATCCTTACACTGGCTCCTTGTGTCCTACTGGATCCAAATCAAGTCCTGTCTGTATTATCTTCAGGTTATGGTATCTCCCCTCCTCCTCCGTCACTGTCCCTCAGATAATGACTGTGGTTTGTATTGTCCAATGGTTATGGTATTTCTCCTCCTCCTAAGATTCTGCGCCTAGTTCCTGTTCCCCTTAGATAAGTGGCCTCACTCTCTCTTCCTTACATTATGCTTTTTGCCCCCCCATCCTACAGGATTTCTCCTGCTATAAAGTTCCCAGCACCTGTCCTCCCTCCGATAATAGCTAGGTACCTTACCTATTCACAGCATAGCACCTATTCTACTCAGAGATGGTCCTTGTGCCTGACTCTGTGTCTGGGTGGCCCAGTGGTGGGTTGGGGGACAACATAGGGAAGGGATACTTGGGCAGTCTGCTACTTCCATTTAGGGAGTATTGACTCTGCTCATCTCATGAGCTGCAGAATGCTTCTTTAGGATCTTTTGTCATAAAGTAGTTGCATCTGCAACTTTATGCTAATTCTAGCTAATGCTTCCCTAGTGTATAAGAGTGCATCTGAGTGCAAGGACTGAAATCAGGGGTGGATTGACCATAGGGCTCACCAGGAAGATTCCTGGTAGGCCGACGTGTCTGTGAGGCCTGTTTTGTGTGTTGTCATGTGGCCCCACCCCCAACATGACAGGAAGCCCACTGCACTCATTACACTGCATTGTCCCCATTCATTCTGTTATTCCATCTCTGCAGTACAGCAACTCTGCCATTCAGTGATGCTGCCATGGTTACAGGGTATGTGTTACCTCATGTGCTGCCCATGTCGGGCCACTTCTACAAAATTTTACAGGGCCAGTTTTAGTTCCTAGTCAGCCCCTGGTATCAGACACTGGCAGTGGAATGTCGACAGGGGGGGCGAGCACAACAAGCCCCTTGTAAACTCGGTGGCGTCCTGCTGTTGCCACGGGTTCTATTCCCACTCTATGGGTATCGTGGACAGCCACGAGTGGGAAGATAAGCTGAAGGCTGCATAAGCCTGAGGCCATATAAGAGATCAACGTTTTTGTGATTGGTTGTTTAAATGACTAAGCAGTTGCTAGGCAGATCAGTTTTCCCTGTTGGTTTTTTCCTATTGGATTAGAAGGTTGTGCATCAAGATTAATAGGAGGGTCTTAGGATAGTATATAGGTGGGGGCCATTTTCCTAGACTTCCTCTTGCCATTCATTGTATGGCCCAGGAAGGTTGAGTATATCAATACTAGTATTGTTTTACTATTTAATTTTTCTGGTCCTATATACCCCTTTGCTCCCTGCTTGTGGTCAAGTTTAGGCTGTGGTTGCTATTGTTGGTTCCGCTGTCTCTCCCTCCCTACGGTCATGCCGCGTCCGCGACGTTCTGCCCCCCCCGCCGCCTCGTGGAGGCTGGGGGCACCCCCCGCTCCCGTTCCCCTAGTGCTGTGCCCCGGGGACTGTTTCCTGCTGCTGCGGACGGGCGGCGGGGGCGGGCAGTGACGACCCGCTTCCCGGCCAGCGGGCGCTCTGCACGTGGCGCCGGGACGCGCGGCCCGGCCGGGCCGCGGTCGCCGGCGCCCCCAGCAGCCCAGTCTTCGGCGCCGCCTCCAGCACACGGCGCGCTGATCAGCGCCGGGCCTCCCCTGCCTTCCCCGCGAGCGGCTCTCGGCGGCAGCTCGGGCGCCCACGTGGTGCCGGGCGGCCGCGGCCGGGCTGCAAGCGGTGAGGGGGGGGCCGGTGCGCAGGTGGGGGTTATGAGACTGGGACAGCGGGGAGAGGTCCCCGCTGTACCCAGAACGCTGCAGGACCCAATTGTTCCCCTATCAGTCGTGGGGCCTATAGCGCCCAGGTATTTAATTGGGGATGGGGGGTCGTCTAACCCTGGTGTGGCTGGGGCGGGGGACGTAGCAGTGACTGCTGCTGCGCCCGCCCCGGCTTCGGTGACGGGACAAGATTTCACGGATGTGAACCCGGCACCGGGGGCCTGCTTTATGGGCCCCTGGTCGTCAGGCGCACCGCCGCCCGTGGCGGCATCCTCATTCGTCGGGTTTCAAACCCCCCCCCAAGTACTGCCGGGGGCATGGCAGTTAGCGGCGTCTTACCATACACCCGGCTCTGCTCCTTCTTTCACAGCTCAGCAAGGCTTCACGGGGAGCCAGTCCTTCCCCGGGGGTTTTCCGTGGCCTCTGGCGCCGGCGTTCTCCTTAGCGGCCAGCATGCCCTCCATGGGCTTCACGGTGGCGTCCGGTCCACAATTTTCCCCGCACATAGCCGGCGCGGGCGCCGGCGTACAGACCACATGGTCGGTCGGCGGCCCCCGAGTCACGGTGCCCCTCCCTGCCTTTGCGGGCTTGCAATCGGGGCAGTCACTGGTCGGTGGGAGTAGCGCAGGGTTGGCCACCCCTCCCGGCACCCCCTCAGTTCCTTCCGATGTCATCCGGATGGGCGGGGGCGAGTGGCTACACGCCGCATACTGCATGGCGGCCTTCTTACCCCGAGGGTTTCGGTGCCGGGGGCGGGGCTGCCTGCACGCAATCAGTCGGGTACGCCTCGGTTGAGGGTCCCCCCCTGCAGCTTCCCGCCGGCCCGTCGCCGCGGAACGGCTGGGCGGGGCCTCCTCCCCCGCAGGTTCAACCCATTGTTAATGATGTTTTGGTCTCCTCTGCGCCTGTTGTCCCCTCTGTTTCTCCCTTACAGGTTCCGGCTAGTTCCGGGGCTACGCCCGGCAGGAGGCGAGAGTCGCGGACGGCCGCGACGTCGACGGGGGAGGTGCGGCCACCAGCGGACGACGCGGTTCCGGGTACTTCTAACACCGGTGAGCTGACCCTTCCTTTACACATTTCAACCTGTAGTTCCTCATCCTCTAGCAGTGTTTCGTCCGGTTCTCCGCGGCGCCCGCGTAAATTGGCTAGACTCATTGCGCGGCGTATATGGCAAAGGAAGCACATAAGGCGGCCGCGCCTGCGCCGGTGGTCCCCCTTGACCCCCCCCCGTTATGGGGAGATGGTACATTGCGCCAACACTGCAGTTACACGGGGGGTTCGTAAGCGCATGCGAGAAAAAATCCGGAAGGGAAAGTACGTAGACATATTCACCCTTACGGAGGAAATGCGACAGGGTTTTGACGCAGCCAAGAAGCCGGGTGGTATTGGGGAAAATGCGTTTCGCAATTTTCACCAGTGGTTGCGTGGTTTTTTGGTTTTCACGGCTTGCTACACGGAATCGCGTCCCTCAGAGTATGCCAACTTAGTTAAATATTTGTTTTTGGTACACGACATGTACTTAAAATCCAAGGGTTCCGCTTGGCGGGATTACGACGAGAAGTTCCGTCGCAATCAGGATGGTAACCCCATCCTGCCCGCGGGTTTTAAGGATGTCGAGGTGTGGTTGGAGGTCACGCAGCAGGTCAAGCCCACCCAGGACGTCACGATCAAGAAGCCCGGGGCGGCCGGGGCTGCGGGGTCCCGCTTGTTAGGGAAAGGCAAGTGCTTTGCCTATAATGACGGCAAATGCGCCAAAGGAGCGAGTTGTCGTTTTCGCCACTCATGTAAGCTGTGCGGGGCGAGTCACCCGGCCAAGGATTGCACCTCGGCGGCAAGCGGTAAGCCCGCCACTTCCGCCGAGGCCGGGGGAGTTGGCAAGTAAGGCCTTCTCCCCGATTCTAGTTCCCGAATTGCAGCGCTGGCTTAGCTTGTACCCCGATGAAGCGGCGGCGTCGTTCCTCTTGGAGGGTTTTCGGCACGGTTTTCGTTCACCCATTTCGGATTCGGTGCATGTGGTGGCGCGCCAGAATTTGAGATCGGCTCGCGAATTCCCGCAGGAGGTCCAGCGGAAAGTGGATGGGGAGATTGGCCTGGGGCGCATGGCTGGGCCCTACGCCTTTCCCCCGCTGCTCTCCTTGTGCATTTCCCCAGTAGGGGTGGTGCCCAAGAAGGCCGCGGGCAAGTTTCGCTTAATACAGCACTTGTCACACCCTCCGGGTGCGTCGGTCAACGACGCTATTCCGGAGGCAAAGTGCAGGGTACGTTATCAGTCTTTTGATAACGCGCTGCGCTTGGTGCAGGATTGTGGTCCGGGGGGTCTGTTGGCATAATTGGACGTGGAGTCGGCCTTTCGCCTACTCCCGCTGCACCCAGATTCCTTGCGGTTTCTTGGTTTCAAACTAGGGGGAGAATTTTACGTGGATCGGTATCTCCCCATGGGTTGTTCTGTCTCCTGTGCCTACTTTGAGTGTTTTAGCACATTTTTGCACTGGTGCGTCCAGACCGCCTCCGGCCAACCGGGGGTGGCTCACTACCTGGACGACTTTCTCTTTGTGGGGCCGGGGGACAGTTCGGTCTGTGGGGACATTCTGTCGGTGGCCAGGGCATTATTCAGCGCTTTAGGGGTGCCGGTCGCGCAAGACAAGTGCGAGGGCCCTTGCACTTGTCTTAGCTATTTAGGTATCGAAATTGACACGGTGGGGGGTTGCTGTCGCCTGCCCGAGGATAAAGTGCGTAAGCTGTTGGGTTTAATTACTGACTGTTTAGGCAAACGCAGGGTTCGGCTTAAGCAAGTGCAGTCCTTGCTGGGCTCTCTCAATTTTGCGTGCCGGATTATCCCCATGGGTAGGATTTTCTGTCGCAAACTCGAGCGGGCCACGGCGGGGACGGTCCGGCGGAATCACACCGTGTACCTTTCCCGCGAGATCAGAGATGATTTGCGGATCTGGGTCTCTTTCCTGGTGTCCTTCAACAAGGAAGTTTTGTGGCCCGCGCCTTGTTGTTCCAGTAAGCAGCTGCAATTGTTCACGGATGCCTCAGGCAGTCGAGGGTTTGGCGCGTTTTTTGCGGGCGCATGGTGCGCTTCGGCTTGGCCGGCCTCTTGGGTAACGCGTGGGTTTACCAAGAACCTTCTTTTGCTAGAATTGTTCCCGATCATAGTGGCGCTTGAATTATGGGCCGGCCAGTTCGCAAATAAGGACATCTTGTTTCTTTGCGACAACTTGGGGGTGGTACATGCGATTAATAATCAGCGTTCCTCCTCGCCGCAGGCGCTGAGGCTGCTACGGCATCTAGTGTTGGTTTGCTTGCAACGCAATATTAATTTCAGGGCCCGCCACGTTCCTGGAGTTGACAATGGAATTGCGGATGCATTGTCCCGGTTCCAGTTTGACAAATTCAGGACGTTGGTTCCGGAAGCGGCGGCAGAGGGGTTACAGTGCCCACCTTCTGTCTGGCAGATGGTCGAGTCGGGTTAACCGCTTTAGCCAGGTGTGCTCTGGCTCCCTCCACTCTACGAGCGTATGATGCAGCCTGGCGGGATTGGTCGGTCTTTCAGAGTAGGTACGGGGTAGCAGGTGAGTCCTCGGCCGACGCCCTGTTGACCTTTGTTTGGGAACATTACCAAAGCGGTAGGTCAAAAGCGGCCATGGCAACTGCCCTTGCGGGCATTTCTTTTCACTCGCGGCTCCACGGGATGACGGACCCCACGGGGTCGTTTGTCCTTTCCAGAGCGCTGAAAGGTTGGGCCAGGTTGCGCCCGGCGCCTGCGGACTCACGTAGGCCCATAACGTTGCAGCTTCTAACGAATTTACTGCGGGTGCTGCCTCAAATTGCGTCCTCGGAATTCGAGGTCGCGTTGTTTAGCTGTGCGTATGCCCTGGCCTTTTTTGGGGCTTTCCGGGTGAGCGAGTTGGTGGCATGCAGCAAGGCGTCTCGGGAGTCGGGTTTGCTTTACGAAAATGTGCGCTTGCAGGAGGGCCTGTTGCTCTGTAGGATTGTGCGATCCAAGACAGATCAAACAGGTCGGGGGCGCTGGTTGTCCTTGGAGGCTCAGGAGGAATCGGGTGTTTGCCCGCTAAGGTTGACGCAAGAGTATGTGCGGTTGAGGCCTCCGGGGGGCACCCAGCTGCTGGTGCACGCGCAGGTTGACCCTCTGACAAAGTTTCAATTTGCTTCTGTGTTCAAGAAATGTTTAGCGGCGTTGGGCTTGCACGAGGCGGACTTCGGTACCCATTCCTTTCGGATTGGGGCGGCTACCCATGCGGCGGCTACAGGTTCATCACCTGCGGCTATTAGGGAGCTGGGCCGTTGGAAGTCGGCCTCCTATAAGTCCTATGTCCGTTTAGATAAGTTATAGGTGCGCCTGTTGCGCTAACCCAAAAACGTGTTTACTCGTCGGTTTTTGAACGCTTACCGTTCAGGAATCGAGGGTGTGAAGTGAATTTTTCTAATTTTTCCTCCGAGGGGGCCTAATTTCAATTGGCTGTTCTATCAAGGTCCACGGGAGGTTTTTTGATTTTTCTCCTTCACTTGGGTTCAATTTTGTTACATTGTGCTTTATGTATGGATTATGTTCATGATCTGATGTTAGGATATTTTCTTTTGCAGCTGTCATCAATTTTGGGGACCAAGTATGGCTGGTTGGTCATTCCTATATTTTTTGGGCGGCAAAGCATCCCATGGCATCTAGGGCGACTGAGGTTTTTGGGTCCAGGCAATTGAGATGGTTAGGTGTGCGAGGTATGTTATGGGGTGATTTGTTGCGGGTCCTTTTTTCTCGGGAGCGCCGCTGGGGTCGCCCTAGTTGTATCGTCATTCATTTGGGTGGTAATGATCTAGGTCGAGTTAAGGGCATAGATTTGATTCTGTCCGTTAAGGCGGATTTGGTGGCGATCCGGTGTCACTGGCCAGGAGTCTGCATTGTTTGGTCGGAGATGGTGCCCCGATTCCATTGGCGTGGTGCGGTGCGTTTCTTGGCGCTGGAGAAAGCACGCAAAAAGGTGAATTCGGCGGTGTCTCTTTTTGTTAAGGCCATAGGTGGAGTGGCGATCAGGCATCCTCTACTGGTGCTAAGGAACAGGCAGTTTTACAAGGACGATGGGGTTCATTTTTCTCCGGAGGGAGTGCAGTTTTTCCTGGAGGATATTTTTGGTCTTTTTCGGTAGGGCTATTTAGTTTTCTTAGTTGGTGCGGATGGCGGTGGCGGTTTGGTAAACCTTGGTGGCGGGAAGTCGCTGCCAACCAGCTGTCACACAGGCATAAGTGGTCATTGTGGGGCTCCCTCTTTAGAAGGACGGCAGGTGTGTCCTTTTCTTGCGGTTGGACATTTAGACGTTCCCCTGCGGGAACCGAACGTTTGCCAGAGAAAGAGGAGTAAGGCCAGCACAATGCGGGTTATGCGGGAAGGAGGCGGGGTATGTGTACTCCCCTCCTTGGTTTGGTGGTTTTCATCTAGGTGACTGGTGCTGGTGTTTGGCAGCGACTTTCTGTTTGCCATCCTCCAAACTAAATTTAAATCTATATTCAAAATCAATTCTAATTCGATCACAATTATAGTTTAAAGAGTTGGTCAGCGATTAATAAACATCGTCTGACCTTTAACTCCAGCTACTGTGTCCGTGTCTTTATTTCAGTGTGTGGTGTGGTTTAATTTAGTGATAAGCTAGCTTAAAGAAAAGGTTTATGTAATCACAATAAAGTTATGAGCGCCTTATAGTTCCTGTTGGTCGGCATGCCGACCACCGGGATTGTGCGGGGGTGGGATGTAGGAGG
Source organism: Pseudophryne corroboree (assembly GCF_028390025.1). Taxonomy (NCBI): domain Eukaryota; kingdom Metazoa; phylum Chordata; class Amphibia; order Anura; family Myobatrachidae; genus Pseudophryne; species Pseudophryne corroboree. The sequence goes on along the minus strand of NC_086452.1, from coordinate 420,117,972 downwards.
AGGTATTGTGACCGGCGTTCTCCTGACCGCCGGTCACATAACTACATCCCATTGTATGAGGCTCAGAATCGGGGTATAATAGGCCCACACCGTTCACAATACACCCATTTAGTATACTTCCCTTTTCGAACAGAGTCCATTGTCGACGCTTCACAAGTCACTGAGAAAATGGAGCTGCTGCCACTTTCCAGGAAATTTGCACATGCGCAGTACAGAAATCACTGGCAACATGGTGTAGACGCCATGTTCCTGGAGACCCAGAGTCTACTTGCAACTTTGCCACAGAGACAGGAGGGGGCCTACACAGAGGATACACACTGACCCCTTCCTCTCTTAACCATCCCCTGCAGCAAGGGGACGATTAAGCAATGAGACATCACACAGGCGCATAAACCTTCAGTGATGTCATTATTGCCACGTGATTTTACAGGTTCCATGATGATGAGTCCATAAAATGGCTGCCTCCATTATCTGTACAACAGGCAACATATACAAAAACAAAGACACTTCCCAAGATTACACTGAGTTTATTCTTTAGGAAAAAAATAAAAGTACTTTTGTTTAAAAGGTGACTCTAGAGATTTTTTATCATCAAGTAAAGATATCAAGAGCTGAGCTGGCCAAAGTTTCCCATATCTTCGTAGAAATATTCAGGCTCCTAATACATACCTTCAACCCATATTCTGCACTTCTTCCCCATTGCATTAATACTTATTGATATTTTAAGATCTTCATAGCTGAACCAAATTATTACCCTCTGTCAGAAAAGATCAAATAGCAAGTAGGCTACAAGCGTCATTCTCAAAGTGGGTGAGCTCTCTTCTGAAGACAGTGAGAAATTTAGAGAACATGCTGTTTATATGGCTCTTTTTACATTCCTCTCAATAATTTATTATCCATTAATGTCTTTGTTCCAGCGTACTTATTCTCAGCGGGAAAAGTCGAGTAGTATCTCAATGTTGGTATAAAGTACAGATGCTGGAAACAGATCCAGTAATGCAGTAGTTTGTCCATTGAACAATTTTATAAAATGCACAAGTTTTTATGAGGGAATTACGGTTTCTATGAAACATAATACTAAGTTATTGAGAAACACAGGCACATGCCCTGATTCAGCTTCTTAAAATGCATCCGTATAGATAATTCTGTTTTAGCTACTGTAGTAAAGGGACCTGGCATATACCTGGCCACCGCAGTCTGACACATCCCACCACCCTCTGTGTAAGCTGGTCTGTCCCGTCCTACTCTCTATACTGCCCTGCCCCCTGCTCTGCCCCATCCCACCACCCTCTGTGTAAGCTGGTCTGCCCCGTTCTACGCTCTACTCTCTATACTGCCCTGCCCCCTGCTCTGCCCCATCCCACCCCCCTCTGTGTAAGCTGGTCTGCCCCGTTCTACGCTCTATTCTCTATACTGCCCTGCCCCCTGCTCTGCCCCATCCCACCACCCTCTGTGTAAGCTGGTCTGTCCCGTTCTACTCTCTACACTACCCTGCCCCCTGCTCTGCCCCATCCCACCACCCTCTGTGTAAACTGTTCTGTTCCATTCTACTCTCTATACTGCCCTGCCCCCTGCTCTGCCCCATCCCACCATCCTCTGTGTAAACTGTTCTGTTCCATTCTACTCTCTATACTGCCCTGCCCCCTGCTATGCCCCATCCCACCACCCTCTGTGTAAGCTGGTCTGCCCCGTTCTACTTTCTACTCTCTATACTGCCCTGCCCCCTGCTCTGCCCCATCCCACCACCCTCTGTGTAAGCTGGTCTGTCCCGTCCTACTCTCTATACTGCCCTGCCCCCTGCTCTGCCCCATCCCACCACCCTCTGTGTAAGCTGGTCTGTCCCGTTCTACTTTCTACTCTCTATACTGCCCTGCCCCCTACTCTGCCCCATCCCACCACCCTCTGTGTAAGCTGGTCTGCCCCGTTCTACGCTCTACTCTCTATACTGCCCTGCCCCCTGCTCTGCCCCATCCCACCCCCCTCTGTGTAAGCTGGTCTGCCCCGTTCTACGCTCTACTCTCTATACTGCCCTGCCCCCTGCTCTGCCCCATCCCACCACCCTCTGTGTAAACTGTTCTGTTCCATTCTACTCTCTATACTGCCCTGCTCTGCCCCATCCTACCACCCTCTGTGTAAGCTGGTCTGTCCCGCTCTACTCTACGCTTTTTAGTGCCCTGCCCCCTGCTCTGCCCCATCCCACCACCCTCTGTGTAAGCTGGTCTGTCCCGTTCTACTCTCTACACTACCCTGCCCCCTGCTCTGCCCTATCCCACCACCCTCTGTGTAAGCTGGTCTGCCCCGTTCTACTTTCTACTCTCTATACTGCCCTGCCCCCTGCTCTGCCCCATCCCACCACCCTCTGTGTAAGCTGGTCTGTCCCGTCCTACTCTCTATACTGCCCTGCCCCCTGCTCTGCCCCATCCCACCACCCTCTGTGTAAGCTGGTCTGTCCCGTCCTACTCTCTATACTGCCCTGCCCCCTGCTCTGCCCCATCCCACCACCCTCTGTGTAAGCTGGTCTGCCCCGTTCTACGCTCTACTCTCTATACTGCCCTGCCCCCTGCTCTGCCCCATCCCACCACCCTCTGTGTAAGCTGGTCTGTCCCGTTCTACTCTCTACACTACCCTGCCCCCTGCTCTGCCCCATCCCACCACCCTCTGTGTAAGCTGGTCTGTCCCGTTCTACTCTCTACACTACCCTGCCCCCTGCTCTGCCCCATCCCACCACCCTCTGTGTAAGCTGGTCTGTCCTGTTCTACTTTACTCTCTATACTGCCCTGCCCGCTACTCTGCCCCATCCCACCACCCTCTTTGCAAACTGGTCTGCCCAGTTCTACTCTCTATACTGCCCTGCTGCCTCTCTGTCCTGCTCAGCCCCCACTTTCTCCTGCTCCGCCCCCTGCTGTCCCCTCCCCAATGTCCCGCTTCGTCACCTTCCTCCTGCAGCTATACTTACCTTATTCTATCACAGCAGATCCTCTCCGGCTAGGGCATGTACTGTCTCCCAAGCATTGGTAGCCATTGGAGGGGCAGCACGCACCCTAGCTTTCACTGTACATGGGACAGACTGCTACATATGACCTAATTAACAGCTTTTTCTTTTTTTTTTTCTAATAGTAAAGTTTGCTGGAGTCTCATTTATGTCTTAAATAAAGAGTATACATATTCTGTATCTTGGGCACATCCCTCTGGGGCCATTGCAGGACAGCATGGGCCGAAACTTTACCTAAGATACTACTACCCGGCGAACAGTGGCCAGTTGGAGGGAAGTATCATTGAGGCAACAGAATGGTTGTGGATGGAACGGCATTAAACCACAGCTGGCAAATGAGAACATGGTACCAGCAGAACGATAGCACCTAGCAATGGAAAAGAAAAGGTATTTATGTGTGTAGAGAAGAAATGAAGTCAGTTGTGTGTGTGACTCAGTACAAGTAACAAAACAACGAGCAGAGAGGGAGAAGACACACTGGGGAAGGAAAGCTGCAAAAAAGGAGAAAAAATAAGTGCCATCTCAGCACTCACAGACAGTTCCCTGGCTGCGGGTTATTAGATACCCCAGTCCCCTACAGAAGCATGGATTGGTATATAATAAAAATTAAACAAACCACTGAAGACTAAACAAGTTCCTGCTGGAGCTATTTAGTAATAGGATGACAAAGGAGAACCCAATTCTAGGACTGGAGGCCCTACCCAATGCACGTGGCTGTGACTTTGGTAGGAAGAAACTAATGGTCCACATAGCAATTCTGTGCCTCCGTATGATCTGTACCGGTCCGGAGGTGGGAGGTGATGGAGCATTCTAGGTCTCACTTCTGTAGCCAGTAGGAGTGGAATGAAAGAGACATCATCCAGCTGCATGCTGGAGATCGTATGCATATACCCTGGATTGTATTGAGGAGAACTAACTGTCCCTGCTCTCATGGCCGCAACTAGGGGGGGGGCTAGGGGGGCATGTGACCTGGGCGCCGGATAGGAGGGGGCGCCGCAACGGTCACTTTGATCCACCTAACACCCCCTCCGAGTCCCGATGCGCACAGGTCCCTTAGAGCCGTCGGAGCTGCACAAGGCAGTCCAGACTCTACTAGCTGCCGCCTACTGTGATGAAACTGAAAATAAACTACAGCTCCCAGAAGCCCTTGCTGCGGGAGCTGTAGTTTACTTTCAGTTACTTCTATCTGGACAGTCGTGGGCTGCCTGTTGTGCCCTAAGAGGGGGCACAGGGAATAAGTTACCCCAGCCTCCCCCTGCTGCCTTTGATCCCCGCAGCAGTGCACTATTGCACTAGTGCTCTCCCAGCGTGACGGATCGCCTAGTCACGCCGGGAGTGCACACCTGCGATGGAGCCGCCTCAGATGAGTGCGGCTCCTTCTGTATGTATACAGGTGTGTTACTGTATGTATGTGAGTGAATGTATGTGTGCGTGTATGTGTTTAGTTGTGTGACAGTATGTATGTGTGTGAATTTACATATGTATCAATGTATGGGATATTATTTCCTTTTATACTTTATCTGTAGCCCAAATGTCTAAGTAAGTCCAGCTAACTGTCTAGATAAGAAGCTTTGCAGCAGCTACCAGCCCTTTGACCTTATGGAGTTTATATATATATATTTATATGGGATGGGGTTACGTGGCTGGTGCACGGTCAGCATACCGACGCCAGAATGCCGGCAGGGGGCGACCGCAACAAAGCCCCTTGTGGGCTTGCTGTGCTCGCCACACTGCAGCGTCGCTGCAGGTTCTGTTCCTGCTCTATCAGTGTCGTGGACACCCATGAGTGGAAATAGCACCTGTTAATTGGTATTGCCTGGCGGCATTGTCAGTCTTCAGGAACCGGGATTCCATGCATCGGCCACGTAACCGCATCCCAAATATATATATACATACTGTATATATGTGTGGCAATGAAGCGGCAAGTAGTGATACTTGTCCCTGACGACGGGCGGAGGCCCGAAACGTAGGACTCCAATAAAGGACACTTATGATTATTTGCAAGTCTGGTGAGTGCCGCTTCATTGCGCCACACATGTCCACAGGGTTGACACCCTTGGGAAGGCACCGCAGCAAGGAACGGTATTTATACACGAGGAGGGCCGGGCACAGGAATAGAGTACATACTGTGTGTGTGTATATATATATATATATATATATATATCAACCTCCACAAGCCGGCACTCCTTGGATTGCTTACAAATACCTGGCCAGGGTGCTCTCTCTGGGCCATCCGCCCCTTAAATACAACAAGCCATGCATAGAGGAACTCCCGGACTGCAGAATTAGTGAATCAAATGCGGTGATTTAAATCACCGCATTTGATTCACTAATTCTGCAGTCCGGGAGTGCCTCTATGCATGGCTTGTTTTATATTTATATTTATATATATATATATATATATATATTCACTAATATATATATATTAGGTAATTGGAGAAAAGGGCGCCTGCTAGTGTCTGATACAATTGTATAAGGGGGGTCATTCCGAGTTGTTCGCTCGCAAGCGGATTTTAGCAGATTTGCTCATGCTAAGCCGCCGCCTACTGGGAGTGAATCTTAGCATCTTAAAATTGCGAACGATGTATTCGCAATATTGCGATTACACACCTCGTAGCAGTTTCTGAGTAGCTCCAGACTTACTCGGCATCTGCGATCATTTCAGTGCTTGTCGTTCCTGGTTTGACGTCACAAACACACCCAGCGTTCGCCCAGACACTCCCCCGTTTCTCCGGCCACTCCTGCATTTTTTCCGGAAACGGTAGCGTTTTTTCCCACACGCCCATAAAACGGCCTGTTTCCGCCCAGTAACACCCATTTCCTGTCAATCACATTACGATCGCCAGAACGAAGAAAAAGCCGTGAGTAAAAATCCTAAGTGCATAGCAAATTTACTTGGCGCAGTGGCAGTGCGGACATTGCGCATGCGCATTAAGCGGAAAATCGCTGCGATGCGAAGATTTTTACCGAGCGAACAACTCGGAATGACCCCCAAGGTGTAAAACCAATGTGAGTAAGAACAGGACACTACTTATCTGACATATAAAAGACTTTTCCTTCAGTCATAGGGCCAGTATAGGTACATGAAAAAAATAATAAGAACAAAATAACATAGCGCGTACTGTTTTCACGCAATTTTCAATCCATAGATCAAATAAACCGGTTGTATATAAAAAAACTTTCTGGGTATAAGCAAATCCCACAATTTAAAATCCACAGCCATGGATCTTTTTAAAAGTTTTTCACAAAATGTAATACATAAAACACATAAATGGAATAAATGGAAGTAATGCAAGCGTACAGGATAAAAGAGTATATCAAGCTTATCTATCCATATCAGGAATAGAATACATCTGATTTTCCATAAGCGTCCAAATGAATGGTAAAAATTCAAACGTACAAAAAATAAATATTAAAACAGCTTATCTGCCCATAAGGGAAGTTCAGAGAGATATATATATATATGCACACAGATTTACACCTGGGAGGGGAGGGGGGGGGGGGGGGGGGGGCGTGGCGTGCCCGGGTGACAAAAATCCTTGTTTCGGCCCTGCTGCTCTAATACACAATGGGCGAGATGTACTAAGCCATATAGAGAGATAAAGTGGAGAGAGATAATGTACCATCCAATCAGCTCCTAACTGCCATGTCACAGGCTGTGTTTGAGAAATGAGAGCTAGGAGCTGATTGGTTGGTACTTATATATATGAAAAATAAAATAAAATATGAGCACTGCATACGTGCTGGTAAAATATGAAGGCATCCTGACAATGATGTAGTAGCTACTGGTATATCAGGCATCAGCATCATATCAAATACAAAAGTGTAACGCCCTACCTAGCACAGGGGCTAATTCAGACCTGATCATAGCCAAATTTTGCACGGCTACGATCAGCCACCGCGGCCCGCCCCCCACCCCCCACCCCCCCAGTCCGGGAATGCCTGCGTTGCCCGGACCACGCCCTTAAAATGACGGCCAAACACTGCCGGCCCGCCCCCTCCCGCCAGCGAATGTCTCTGGCTGTCAATCAGACAGAGGCGATCGCTGGGCTGAGATGCCGATGGCATCTCTGGCATGCACTTGCACACTGTGGCACATGAGCACTGCGGCGCATGCGCAATTCAGAACTGATCGCTCGCTGTGCGAAAATGCACAACAACGCTCAGGTATGAATTAGCCCCACACAACGAAACATGTACAATCTATTCCCCAAAAGGTAAGGCTTCACAATTAGACATTATTTATACCCAACATTAATAAAATACAAATTGAAGATTTATTTTAGGAAGGGGCTATCTATCCATTAAGGTAATTAGTGTATTGTTCTGTTGAGTAGTGTTCCGCAGGAAAGAGTGGGCAGCGTGAGCCTTTTTTAAACAAATGGTGGGCTACGTTATCTGTAGGTTGTTCCCTAACTACTAACAACAATAGACATGTATAATAGCCAACTTAAATGATTTATAAAGTAAATGTTCCCTGTTCAATACCAAATAAAAAGAGGCGGTTTTATCCTGTAATTAATTGTGGCCATTGTGCGGTCAATTGTCCTTCTATAACAGAAGAAAGAAATGACAAACACAACTTTCCATGAAGCAGAGGAAAAATATAGGCTATATGTGAGTGAAACAGATCATATAACTACAGTTTATATTTGCCGGTCTGACGTCAGTTCTTATCAGCAGAAACCATACCTGTAAGTTCTGGCAGAAAAATACAGAATATGCTGTTTCAGATATCAGCTTTTAACTGCCCTGTTTCCAAAGAAAGCCTGTTTATCTCCGGGTTACGGCTTTTAGCATGCCAGGATGGATTACATCAAACCTAAATATAAGGCTATGTAATTACCGAGCATCGATACAACACATGCATGTTCAAATAACTATTAGGGACATGGCAAACTCTACTGCAACCATGAAGACGGTACGCATGCAACAAAAATGAAATCTGACAATTCCACCAGCTAGCTATGTACTAAGTTTTTATTAAGTTACCATAAATAAATAAATGAAAGCAAGAAAAGGACAAAGTATAACCTATTATTGCATATATTACAGCCGATGGTCATCAACTATTTTAAAGACAATGAAATTCCATTTATATACTCAGTAATGTAAAATTCTACAGTACTGTGCAAAAGTTTTAGGCAGGTGTGGTAAAAATGCTTTCAAGTAAGAAAGCTTTAAAACAGGGCTGGCCAAACCAGTTCTACCAACAGTTCACATTTTCCGGACCACCTAGCTGGCACACAGGTGTAGTCATTACTACTTAAGATGTGCTGCATTCATTCCTAACTGACAGTTCTACAGATCTCCAGGAGGCCTAGAAAACATGAACTGTTGGTAGATCTCGAGGACCGGTTTGGCCAGCCCTGCTTTTAAAACATAGAAGTGTTAATAGTTTATTTTTTATCATATAGTAAAATGCGAAGAGAAGAGAAAACTAAATCACATGAATATTTGGTGTGACCACCCTTTGCCTTCAAAACAGCATCAATTCTTCTAGGTACACTTGCACAATTTTTGAAGGAACTCGGCAGGGATGTTGTTCCAAACATCTTGGAGAATTAACCACAGATCTTGTGTGGATGTAGGCTTGCTTGAATGCTTCTGTCTCTTCATGTAATCCCAGACAGATTCGATGATGCTGAGATCGGGGCTCTGTGGGGGCCATATAACAATTTCCAGGACTCCTTGTTCTTCTTTACGCTGTAGATAGTTCTTAATGACATTGGCTGTATGTGTGGGGTCATTGTCCTGCAACAGAATAAATCTGGAGCCAATCAGGCACCTCCCTGATGGTATTACATGATGGATAAGCACATGCCTGTATTTATCAGCATTGAAGCACAAAGAAATGGGCAACGTTGAGGACCGTAGTGGTCAGACAAGGGAACTTAGTGCATCAAATGAAAGCACATCATGCTTACTTTCATTTGAAATGGGTGGATGTCCAGCAGTGGCATCAGCTCAGATCTGGCAGATTCCAGTTGGACCCGGGTAAACCCATCTACTGTTTAGAGAAGTCTGTCCAGAAGTGGTCTTCATGGAAGAATTGCAGCCAAAAAGCCATACCTTCCACGTGGAAACAAGTCCAAATGACTCAACTATGCACAAAAAACATAGGAATCGGGGTGCGGAAAAATGGCAGCCGATGCTCTGGACTGATGAGTCAAAATTTTAAATATTTGGCTGTAACAGAAAGCAGTTTGTCAAATGGCTGGAGAGAGGTACAAAATGAGTGTCTGCAGGCAACAGTGAAGCATGGTGGAGGTTTGGGGCTGCATTTCAGCAAATGGAGTTCGGGATTTGGTCAGGATTAATGTTGTCCTCAGTGCTGAGAAATACAGGCAGGTACTTATCCATCATGCAGTACCATCAGGGAGGCATCTCATTGGCTCTAAATGTATTCTGTTGCAGGACAACGACCCCAAAAATACAGCCAATGTCATTAAGAACTATCTTCAGCATAAAGAAGAACAAGGAGTGCTGGAAGTGATGATATGACCCCTACAGAGCCCCGATCTCAATATCATCGAGTCTGTCTGGGATTACACTAAGAGACAAGGATTTGAGCAAGCCTAGATCCACAGAAGATCTTTGGTTAGTTCTCCAAGATGTTTGGAACAACAATCTCTGCCGAGTTCCTTCAAAAACTGCGCAAGTGTACCTAGAAGAATTGATGTTCATTGGCAGGCAAAGGGTGTTCACACCAAATATTGATTTGATTTAGATTTCTCTTCTGTTCATTCACTTTGCATTTTAATTGATACCAATAAACTTTTAACACTGTTTTAAAGCATTCTTACTTTGCTGCATTTTTTCCACACCTGCCTAAAACCTTTGCACATTACTGTATATCCCTACTAATATATAAAAATTAAACATTGCTCAATAACGGTCAAACCGTTGAATCGATTCACTTGGAAATTGGCATAAGAACAGTTTAGAGGCTGGATTAGAACACTTGCATTCCCATTTTTTAGGGACTAGCGTACCAACTTAAAAGTGCATGCGATGCTCGAAACCACTATGGTACTATGCAGGGGCGGATCCAGAAGAAAATGAAAGGGGGGGCACCATGATAGGGGAATGGTAATAGTTATACTTACATGCATCTAAGGCATGCGTGCTCTCAGATAAGGGGTGTGGAATCCCAGTGGGCGTGGCCTCACAGAATACGCCATCAGGTAATGATTGGCTGTAGGAGCGCATCCTGGTTTATTGCCAATGTTTCACCCTGATGAAAAGGCTGATTGGGCCTTGAAATGTTCACCTGTTCCATCAGTTATGGGAGCCTGGAAGGCACCCCAGCACAACATAATTATTATAGTTTTTAGTTGGTGGTGGCAGGTGCAGCATACCTTGTTTTGGGCACTGCACTGAGACTCAGACTGCAGGACACGAACTGCCCATCTTTGATCAGCAGAAGCAGCCAGCTGGATCTCCAACAAGCAGCATAAGACTACTACTGGACAGCCCTGTCACAATCACAAGGGCCGCCTTCTCAAAGCGGAGGCTGAGTTTGACTGCACCCTAGCATGGGGGTAAAGGAAGTGGAGGTGGAAGCGCTGGGATTATTGTGCGGTGCAGTGAGGGCTGATGAAGCCTTCTGTGCCGTCATAAGTAACAGTCTTACTCGATGCTGGCATTTGAACCCCGTGCCTGGGATGGACTCTGGCCGGCTGGCAGTGGGGGAGGTAGGTTGCAGCGTGAGCAGGGGGAGGCTGGAGCTGCAGCTCTAGCCTCTCCATTGGTTACCACAAGGACTTGCTGTTAGAGCTGCAGCGGGTCCTAGTGCCTGCCGGCTCTTTTATCAAATCTGATACAGGTTGAGTCTCCCTTATCCAAAATGCTTGGGACCAGAGGTATTTTGGATATGGGATTTTTCCGTATTTTGGAATAATTGCCTACCATAATGAGATATCATGGTGATGGGACCTAAATCTAAGCACAGAATGCATTTATGTTTCATATACACCATATACACACAGCCTGAAGGTAATTTTAGCCAATATTTTTTATAACTTTGTGCATTAAACAAAGTGTGTGTACATTCACACAATTCATTTATGTTTCATATACACCTTATACACACAGCCTGAAGGACATTTAATACAATATTTTTAATAACTTTGTGTATTAAACAAAGTTTGTGTACAGTGAGCCATCAAAAAACAAAGATTTCACTATCTCACTCTCACTCAAAAAAGTCCGTATTTCGGAATATTCCGTATTTCGGAATATTTGGATATGGGATACTCAACCTGTAGCAGTAGTGCTGCTGCTGTTCTCCTTTTGAAAAAAAAGAAGTCAGAAATGACAAGTGGGGCACGGGCCCGAGTGCCCCAAACCCCCCCCCCCCCCCCCCCCCCCCGATCCGCCTATGGTACTCTGGGAGTGATGAATTAAGCAGTGAAAAGTGAGAAGAGGGCCCGTGGAGAAGTTTCCTATAGCAACCAATCAGACATAATTTTATAGAATGTACTTGATAAATACTACCTCAAAGCTCACTGGTTGCTATAGACAACTTCTCCTCTGGTCCACGTTTCTACTCTTTTCATTGCTTGATGCATCACCCCATGTGTGTGGTCATTTCCTGACCACTTGAGTTGTCCCAATGGTATTTTAAAATGATAAAATGTCACTTTTTGAAATAAGTAAAAAATAAATAAATCATGCATTTTCTACAGTTTAACCTGTTTTTTCTTTACTGTATTGTACAGTATGTAATGAATCATAAAGTATAAATGAATTGAACAACCTCTAGATGGCTCTAGTCGTCTTCGTCTTCTTCTTCACAGCTGGTCTTTGAAGCTGCACAATTGATATATGTTGTTACTGTTATTTCCATGTACACAGTGCACTATATCTGGCATAGAAGTCAAATAATTATAAAGGGGTGCTAAAAAACATTTTCAACAACTATTATATTAACTTAAATATTAGAGCAAACCATAAACAGTTGGGCACATACAATAGTAAAAATCCCTAACATGGCACCAAAGTTTAAGGCAAAAGACTAGGGGAATCCAATTGGCCCTGGATAATTTATCCCCCAGGGGTTAATCAATTGTCCCCAATATACGGCAGTATCAGGAATTTTTTTTCACCTGGCCGGATTTAAGAGATAGAAAATCCCAGATAACTGACCCCTTTTCGCAGCTGCAATTGCAAAAATACATGGATCTGGGAACTCATTCCGGATCCTGTGTTTTACTGTTTTTTTTTCGCACAGTAAAAATGGGGGAATAATTGAATAACCCCCCCAAAAAATTTTGATAAAAAAAATTGCCGTTAATTCTCGTTCTTACCACACAAAAACGTATCGTACAATTGAATTTCCCCGACAGGAGATGTCCCAATAGTACCTAATAGTTTGTCCTAAATCGCTTTATTTTCAGAATTTTGGGTTCTCATGGAAACTATTTTTCTTTTCCTTTTTCTTTTTAGATCAGGCCATGAAATCGTTGACATACATGTATAATGTAAAAGAAGGAACACTACGGAAAATGATTTTTCATAGAACTCAATGTCTACTGATGTGGATAATATCTATATTGAGCTTGCATTGGATATAGGCAAGCAATTTCCAGAGCTGGTGATGGAATTCTGTGTTCAAATGTCATGATGAGAGCCGTAAAGGCTAATGGTCCAACAACATGAAAAAAACATTCAGTGCCTGAAAAGTTCCAGCGCACACGCAGCACAAGAGCTGATTGCGTCCTTTATTGTAGACCTATACTCAGCTTGTCAGAATCTTTATAGAGACACTGCAAGGAAACCTCATCTTATACTGATAAACTAATCACACTGGGGCTCATTAATGATGTGCAGATTGATAGCAGAGGATGCCAGAATTTAGCATTTTTTCACCCACGTTTGCTTGTAAGCATTGAAGCAACTAGTATTTTTGGTGAAGGCGAGTCATTTTCTCATCTATGGGCTTCTGCATACCCAACATATAAAGCTATTTAGCTACATATATCAGAAGCAGATCCAGGGAAGGAAATTGGGTCAGCCTGGAAGGAGGATGCAATTGGAATCCAGGCCAGTTCAATTTGAATGTTTTCTGGCCAGTTGGTTGCTTGCAGTCATACACTGTACAGATTTGCCTGGGGGTCAAGAGTCAGGCAGAGGATTTTAAATAAAATGTACAGTATGTACAACAGTATTAACTTAGTGCAGTGGCAGACCTACATTTTTGGGGCCCTAAAGCTTGAAATGTTATGGGGGCAACATCCAACGAGGTCCAAAGGGCCTTGCTGCCCTTGCAAGGATATCAAGGCTCAAATGGCAGAGAATGGGGTGGTGGGTTGGAATCACCTCATGTGGGGAAAGTGTTGGGAGCATGTGTAAAGGTCTGAGCAAAATTTAGGAGATCTGAGTGCCATCTGAGGAGATCTCAGTTGCATTCAGGTACATCTGTGGTGGAAGTGGAAAAGTTGCGTGAGCATTTTGTTGCAAGATGGGGGATGGGTTTAGTGAGCCGTAAGAGGTACAATTTTGCAGTAAGTGGGGGCCATGTGAGTATAGTTTGGGATGTGTGATGTGGGGGTGCTGAAATCAGATAATTTTGAAGGTGTTTTTCATTCGATACGATACAACACATTTAGTGTCATTATCAAACAAATTTGACAATGAAATTTAATTTGTACAACACACCATGGCAATGGGGACATAGGTATACAAAAAGAGCACACAGTAGCACACATATGAGAGATGACATATTATTCCCAATAAGTGTTTAACGTGTGCACGGCAGTTGGGAAGAAGCTATTCCATAAACGATTTGCGCTTGCCTTCACTGATCTAAAATGCTTTCCAGAGGGCAACTTAATAAAAAGATATGCAGGCGGGTGGCTAGAATCAGACAGTATTCTCCTAGCTCTATTTATCAATCTTGCTGCAAAAAGGTCTTTGTCTGCAGCAGCACCCCGATAATTTTACCAGCTGAGCGAACCAAGCACTCTATCTCTCCTCACTCACTGGCGGTACAGTTACCGTACCAAACTATAATTCCATGCAATAAAAAACTCTCGATTGCACTTCTATAGAAATTCCTTAGCTTACCAACGTCCACACCTGCAACCTTAAGACGTCGAAGGAAAAATAGGCGTTGGTGTACCTTTTTAACTATTGTCTGATTATTAGTCACCCATGATAAATTAGAGGAAATATGGATACCTAAAAACTTAAGTGACTGAACAACATCTATGTTTGACCCATTTATGGATACTGGAAGTAGTAAATCATCACTGCCACACCTAAAATACATCACCAGTCCTTTGGTTTTATCCACATTAAGCAAAAGGGGATTAACCTCACTCCAGGCCACCAAGTTCTCAATTTCCATATGGTAACTCACCTCATTCTCACTGGAAATTAAACCAATGACTGCTATGTCATCCGCAACTTTAACAATTTGCACATAATCAGAGGAAGACACACAGTCATGGGTAAACAGCGAGTAAAAAAGAGGGCTAAGTACACAACCTTGGTTGACTCCCGTGCTAATGGTTACAACCTTGGACAAAAAGCTACCTAAGGGATGAGAGTGTTATACTCCCATTATATAAATCACTAGTGAGGCCACATCTCGAATACTGTGCACAGTTATGGGCATCCTACTATAAAAAGGATATCCTGGAACTAGAAAAGGTTCAGAGACGGGAAACCAAATTGACTAATGGGATGGAGATGCTAGAATACAAGGAAAGGCTTGCTAGGCAAGGCATGTTTACACTGGAAAAAAGGAGATTAAGAGGGGCATGATAAACATTTACAAATATATAAAGGGACAATACACAGAGCTTGCGGGGGATTTCTTTTTGGTAAGATCAACACAAAGGACACGTGGACACCCGCTTAGGTTAGAGGAGAGGAGATTTCGCACCCAGAGACGGAAAGGTTTCTTCACAGTAAGGACAATATGTATTTGGAATTCCCTGCCTGAGAGAGTAGTAATGGCGGACTCGATCATTACTTTTAAGAATGGGCTAGATGAATTCCTAACGGATAAGGATATACAGGGTTATGGTGGATAAATCATGCACTGTAGTACAAAAAAAAAAAAATACATAACGGCTAAACATTCACCACAGTTAAAATTAGTTTTAAAATATTAAAGTGTAGGAGATCACTTACAGCTTGAACTCGATGGACAAATTGTCTTTTTTCAACCTCAGAAACTATGGCCCTCATTCCGAGTTGTTCGCTCGTTGCCGAGTTTCGCTATATTGCGATTAGTCGCTTACTGCGCATGCGCAAGGTTCGCAGAGCGCATGCGCTTAGTTATTTTACTCAAAAGTTAGGTATTTTACTCACGGCATAACGAGGATTTGTCATTGTTCTGGTGATCGCAGTGTGATTGACAGGAAGTGGGTGTTTCTGGGCGGAAACTGGCCGTTTTATGGGAGTGTGCGAAAAAACGCTGGCGTTTCTGGGAAAAATGCGGGAGTGTCTGAAGAAACGGGGGAGTGTCTGGGCGAACGCTGGGTGTGTTTGTGATGTCAAACCAGGAACGAAACTGACTGAACTGATCGCAATGGCTGAGTAAGTCTGGAGCTACTCAGAAACTGCTAAGAATTTTCTATTTGCAAATCTGCTAATCTTTCGTTCGCAATTCTGCTATGCTAAGATACACTCCCAGAGGGCGGCGGCTTAGCGTGTGCAATGCTGCTAAAAGCAGCTAGCGAGCGAACAACTCGGAATGAGGGCCTATGTTTCTATGTTACCTGCTGAGGTCTATTTGATAAAAAAAAATCTAAAATTCATCAGATAGCTTACCTATTAGTGACTTGGGAATTACAGTGTTTAAAGCTGAGCTAAAATTAATGTGTGACCTGTTTAATGGCGACTTCCGGTTCCCATATTTGGAATGTGGTGGAACGCAAATCACTTCACTAACAGCGGTAAAGACACAAGGGATGGCAGCATTCCACTGTATGTTCATTATTTAAATGCAGTGAAACGTAAACCGCTTTACAAAC
Source organism: Pseudophryne corroboree (assembly GCF_028390025.1). NCBI lineage: Eukaryota > Metazoa > Chordata > Amphibia > Anura > Myobatrachidae > Pseudophryne > Pseudophryne corroboree. The sequence continues at coordinate 420,101,991 of NC_086452.1, read as the reverse complement.
AGCGGTAAAAGATAAGAAAGGCCAGCATTCTATTTGGTGTTTATTATGTGATAGACTTACAATTTCCTGTTGGTGCCCAGCATAACAGGAAGTGGGTGGGTGGGGAGTAATTATTATTCATTGTTTAGTAAATTCAATGGGGTATATATGCCTCAAGCCACACAGTCCACCATGCTTCTGAGGAAGAACCCCACTTATGGTTCGATACGCATTAGGCAAGGGGGCTATTAGGGTCCTCTGGATGGACATAGCATGCTGGAGGCTTTTTGGGACATTTGGACTGAGACCACTGGTTTCGGGACTTGATGGTAATCATCACATTGTCCATGCAAAAGCTATCGTGATGTACCCTATGTGTCCTGTTGGGATTCGGATTTGCCTATGCCTCTCCTTCTCACCCTGGCCAATTGTATATCTCAGGGGTTCTCAAACTCGGTCCTCAGGACCCCACACAGTGCATGTTTTGCAGGTAACCCAGCAGGTGCACAGATGTATTAATTACTCACTGACACATTTTAAAAGGTCCACAGGTGGAGCTAATTATTTCACTTGCAATTCTGTGAGGAGACCTGCAAAACATGCACTGTGTGGGGTCCTGAGGACCGAGTTTGAGAACCTGTGGTATATCTCAATGACTGTGGGAAGGCTATGAGGTACAGTAACTGACTGATTGCTTTTTGTCTCAAATTTTGATGGACTTGTCATCTGTTCATCCTAGAGTGACTTCTCTGCTATACAGTGCTCCCAACATGAAGAGATTTAGATTGGGTCAAAATAAGCCCCGCCCTGATTTATTCTACAGTGGAACTAACATGTAATTATCATTCTTCTCAACAGTCTCCATTTTCATGCAAATGAAAGGGGTATGGGGTTTAAAAAGAACATGGAATCAGGGTAGTAGTGTGGCCTCACAGGAGATGTGTGTAGCCTTTGTGGATCAGATTATGGATTGACATTGGAAACCGATGGTTGCCAAAAATCAATGTTCCTGATTTGATGGAAATGTTTTTTTCTATTTGGGTGGGGTGTGTCCAAACTGATATCTAGTTTGCAGTGTAAAAATAAAGCTGTGTAACATTTGTGGACTACATGCAAAAGCAACCAGTATTTACCCTGCACAGAAACAATATAAAAGTATTTGCTCCCCTTGCATGGCAACATGGTTTGTACCAGATACAAATGTACTTTTTTTTTTTTTTTTTGCTTTACTTCCAAATCAGAATCAGGCCCATAGTTTGCTATACGCTTATACTGTATACATATCAGCACTGCAACTCCTAATTGTATACAGGTTGAGTATCCCATATCCAAATATTCCGAAATACGGAATATTCCGAAATACGGACTTTATTGAGTGAGAGTGAGATAGTGAAACCTTTGTGTTTTGATGGCTCAATGTACACAAACTTTGTTTAATACACACAGTTATTAAAAATATTGTATTAAATGACCTTCAGGCTGTGTGCATAAGGTGTATATGAAACATAAATGCATTCTGTGCTTAGATGTAGGTCCCATCACCATGATATCTCATTATGGTATGCAATTATTCCAAAATACGGAAAAATCCCATATCCAAAATACCTCTGGTCCCAAGCATTTTGGATAAGGGATACTCAACCTGTATACACTTTAAGGGCCCTTACTCAGATGTGATCCAGTTAGGTTTATGTCAATATCAAGTTTTTGTGTATTTTGTATATATACAGTAGAATGTGTCTTAAACAAACATTCTGTAGTTTTATAGTGAAAGTTCATTAGTGCTACATTTACCAGTAACTGTGAGACTGCATTTAATATTTATGAACTTAATGTACATCCAATTTCATGTATTACACCATCTTGCTGCTCCATTCCGGTTCTCACCTATGGTTAGTTAAATTATATATTTTATTCTTGTGCATTCTAGCCTGGTAGTACTTTTTTTTACTGTGCCTGGGGGAAGAACCCTTGCCTCTCTGCTGGGATGTGGACTGAGTTGGAAGTTGCCACCCAGCAAAGAAGCCAGAAGGTCGATCTGTCAAAGAGATAACTACAACTTGCACCTACTCCACACCATCCGTATCCGCACCATAAAGGGCCGTATTCACGGGCCGATTTGGGGAGAGATGTGTCCCTCCGCTCAGCACAGCGCGATGTGTGCTGAGTATGCGGGGGGAGACGGGGGGGGGGGGGGGGGGGCGCTCATTTCACCCAGCGGGTGAAGTGAGCGACCTGTTAGATTGGCCTGATCTGATAGTCAGATTGCTTAGATTTTAAGCAGCGATCGCTCCGTGAGTACACCCCTTTACACTTTGACAGCTGGATCAATCCATGCGCACTAGAGATCAACGTCAGTATTCATATACCCGACCCAGAGCATGCATACAGTAGTTGCTGATTTGTTCCTTTGGTGCATGCACAGTATGCAGAAATATGCTAGCTCTTCTTACATCCCACTCAAAATCAGGCCAAGTATCTTTAACCACTGAGTTTTAACAGCGGAACACTTACTTTTTATTACTTCATACTGTCAAAACGGTATACAGAATATGAGGGAGATGTACTGAGGATTGGAGAGTGCTAAAGTATAGAGAGCTAAAGTGCCAGCCAATAAGCCCCTGACTGCCATGTTACATCCGACATTGAAAAACGACACTTAGGAGCTGATTGGTACTTTATCTCTCTCCACATTATCTTTCTCTAAGGCTCAGTACATCTGCCCCTGTATCTGATATGCTTCCTGACGTATAATAGGGTTTATTTCTTTATTCTATGTTTGTGTGTTTTTATGTGAAGAAAAGGTTATTTTTGCCCCACACTATTATTTATCTGGTAGAAATTGAATTAAAAAAATATTTAAGTATACATTAAACTTTTTGTAGGTCATATGTGCCCTGTTTAAATATAAATACTGTATTCATGTTTCCAGTGAGCTTGTTAATTATCTGTTAATTAGGAAACACTTCAGAGGACATAATACTTTTCCAAACTTAACACAGCTCTTGGTCACTTATGACCTTTAATATGAATATGCCTGTCTGCATTTTATGAAAGCAAAAACTAAAATGATGTTGAATTTAGCTAAAGAGCAACAAAATAGGATAAAGAAGTAACTCTGCCGTGATAGTCTCTTAACTCTGTGGGAATCACGTTATGTGTTTCTAAGTGGATTCATGCTGAGACAAATGTTTTATGTTTCAGTTGCAGTTAATGGACTGTGTTAATAGAAAGTAAAAATATATGTATGAAATAGTAACAAAATATGAAGTACAAAAAAAACATGAATGCTGTCAGTCTTACGCTGGGAAAAGAAGGACTGTTACTGTCAGCTGGGATTAGCACCACAAGAAACAGAGGTGCAAAGTCTAACGCAGACCAAACATTCACATCCCAATTCTTCCCCGTCCTGCCAATGCTGATACAATCTGAAGTCCAGTTTGCTGATCGGCAGACTCCAATGATCATCGATATGACGGCAAACGTACAAAACCCTACATATTAAATATGCCTGACTCGCCAATTCCTATCATTTTTGGGATGGAACTGGCATATCAAGGTTTCCCAATATAATGGATTTTGCCAATGACCTGACCAAGGGCCTATTTCAGACCTGATCACTGTTGTGTGATTTCGAATGATGGGCGATTATCGTATGACTGAGCGTGCAAATGGATCGCAATGCGTAGGTGCAAGGCCAAATTGTGAAAGAATGGTGCTAAAATTTCGATCGCTAGGCGCACGCGAGGTGATTGACAGGAAGCGGACGTTTGTGGGTGGTAACTAGCCGTTTTCTGGGAGTGGCAGGAAAAACACAGGCGTTCCCAAGCGTTTTCAGGGAGGGTGTGTGACGGCAGCTCCGGCCCCGATCAGCCTGTTTGTATCGCACTGTAGGAGTATGTTCTGGGTTACTCACAGACTATACAGACTATAAGGATCATTAGATTGTGAGTGAGTTGCGAATGGATTTGCAGATATCCGCTGTCTCGCAAAGTTTTTGCACGGCGTACGCATGCATTCGCACAGTTGCATGCGGTGGGTTTTCACTCTCTATGGGCGGCGGCTATCTGATTGCAGACCTCTGCAAAAATGCAGAGGAGCAATCAGATCTGAATTAGGTCCCAAATCATCAATAAAACAGGGAATTGCCCCGATTCTTGCCTGATGCCCTGCAGTCGTCAGCTGAATATATAGGGATGGGGCCCTAGACTGCACACCCTAACTGCAATGAGAGGTGCTACCTTGCTGAGATCTGTAGTGCCACACACAAAGAGAAAGAATGCAGGTGCACTATCCAAACATTACTAATTTTTCATTGTTTATTTTTTATATACAGTATGTAACAATTTTCACACATTTATTTTTCTTGTGTAACACTCCTAACATGTAGTAGCTGCTCTTATCTAACTTTCTCACACACTTCGCTTTCCTCACTAGTGGGGTGGTTTTTGTTGGGCTGTATTTGGGGGTGTCCCACATATTAGACTTGAACCTTTAGAACATTAGGGACTTACCTGACTATGAGGTTACCGTGACGTGGTGGGTAAACCTGTAATTTTGGCCAAGATTATGCAAAAAAACTCAGATTGCAAAATGTATTATGTTTGAACAGTGCACCTGCATTCTTTCTCTTTGTGTGTAGTCTTCAGCTGAATCAAGCCTGGTTTAGCCAGTTTGCCTCCCTGGATATGGTTCTTCATGTCCTTCACCTGAGGGCCCACACTCCTGTGCATCTTCTCCTGAGGCGGGCTAGTCTCCACCACCTCAGGACTTCCAGGCATCTTTGCCCAGGAAGCAGTAGCATCTTATAGCTCTTTCAGTATTGGCCACCACTGCCACTGGGTTTCTGGCATCTTCACTGAGTCCTCTTCCGTCGGTCATCAGCTCTTTGATCTTCATCTGGGTAGCTGCAGCCTACTGCAGCTTGCTGTGGCCATCGTGGATTTGCGCCATGGTGAGCCCTGATTGGCTCCCTCACGGTGTATTTTTCAAAATGCAGCGTTGTGATTGGGGCCTGAATCTGCACATGCCATTGTGAATGTGGGGTGGTGGTAGAAACCCACCACCGCTGCTAATCTCTGCTGTCCCAATGCTTCTTGAAAGACACCTCTCTGCAGCATTTAGCAATTTTATGAACCATAATAGTGCCCTAGTAAATATTATGCCCCATAGTAGTGCCCTAGTTAATATTATGCCCCAAAGTAGTGCCCTAGTTTATTTAATGAACCATCATGGTTCTCTATTTTACATGATGTCACATTGTAGGGCTGCCACTACACATTATGCCACATAGTATCCCCAATTCACATTGTGACATACAGTTCTTATTATGCCACATTACAGTGCGTCTTGTTTATACTGTGCCACATTAGCGTGCCGTGCAGGCCAAATGATGCCACTTTACAGTGCTCCAGTTCTTATTTTGCCACATTACAGTTCCACAGTACTTATGTAGCATTATTGCCCTCCACGTTACAATGAGTAGATCAAATTACAACACATTACAGTGACCTCCAGTTCATTTTGTGCCACTTTACAGTGGCCTAGAGTTTAAATGATGCCACGTTACAGTGCCCCCTTACCATTATAACATCCACTACACACTCCTCTCACTGAAAATATAATGTTACACAATTCAGGCTGGCCAATGGATAAGACCCAATTGCTTAGCAGGCACATCTAGGAAATTGGTATGCAACTTTATAACCTGAGTCCAGGCCCCACTAAGCCACTGGGGCCCATAGCAATAGCACCCCCTGTACCCACTATAGGTATGGTCCATGAGTGCAGAGTATCACACAGTGTAGTGTCATGAAAAAAAGAAAACAATATACAATGACACGTCACATAGCAGGGCAGCTTTTGGTATAATGAAACAGTCCAAAATGATATAAGGTTGGAGGCAGATAACAATACATTTACATATCATAGCGCCGCTGATAGTTACACTGATGCCATGATGTATCTTTGTGAAGAGGGCCTTTATAAGGCATCAGTGACCAATATATTATTATTTGCAACATTAATGTTTTGGTAGATCAAACAGCTGATTAGATGTAATGGGAAAGGGGTGGCATTGTCCTTTGAAGACATTCTGCTCTGTGGTTCTTCTACGCCGCCTGTTCAATGAAAATGAACTGACTGCTTTTGAAAGTGTCTGTAAAGAAGGTGTTTCTCCGACCTCTTTATTGATCGCACAGCGCCATTAAAAACACGACAGTACTTCACATCCCACTTAATTTTATTTGACTTTCACAAACTAGAACAAGGATCTTGGTATCTGATTTGGAATCCGGTGGGAAAACAGATAGGTAGATAAGAATTACCTTTTTCTTACATCTTGTAGACTTTTAATTAGTGTGTCCTGCACAGATCCATGAACCCGCTGTAATATAGTGATGGCGTTATTGAATTGGTCAACTGATGGACTAATTTACAGTAGTTGGGACTCAGCCAAGAGAGGTTACTTTGAAATCTTTTATTTTTCTCTGTAAATGAAAGTGATACGCTACCTACTATTTCATTTCAGATAAACTCGATGCCCGAGGCTTTCAACTGGAGATGTTTGAAATGTGTTGGCCAATTTACGTGTTTTTTTTTTATATAATGTTGCCGCTGGCGAATCAGTTCGTGAAAGTTGCCTTTCAAAACAATCTATGTATCTTTAAATGTAGTTTTTTTAAACATATCGTTTCATTTAAAAAAGCAGAACAAACGCAAATACAATAAATACAACTTGAACAAATTAACTTCATTTTGGAGTTATGTATATATATATATATATATATATATATATATTTATTTATTTATTTTTTCCCCCCTAATGCAATATAATATGGTGATGACACTGGAAATTAAATTCATTTGATCTCTGTAGTTAGTATTATCGATTGTCCAGGGGTAAGCCTTATGCCTCACAGGAGCAGTTACCTTACCATCTCGGTTCTTATCTCATTGGAGAGTCCTAGATCATGGCCTAACTTATTGTGCCACCTAACCAATGCTTTGGAAGGGTTGGCATCTTTGCTTACCTAAGCACTTTGGGGCCTATTAAGTAAAATGGTCATTATCACCTGAAAAGCTTATTTCAGGAAAAGGGTGATTTATTAAGTCTCTAACACCAGGAATATCACTGATTTTTTTTCTTCTTCTTCTTCTTCCCATTCCACCTTGGTGGTTATTCCAGTGTTACCAATGTATTTCGGAACTGGGCTCAGGGGCAGCCTCACACTGTGGCCCAGTCAGGTGTGGTATGGAAGGTAGATAGTAACTAGGTCGACCACTATTGGTCGACAGGGTCTTTAGGTCGACATAGTCTAGGTCGACAGGTCAAAAGGTCGACATGAGTTTTTAATGTTTTTTTGTGTCGTTTTCTTCGTAGAGTGACCGGGAACCCCAATTAGTGCACCGTGTCCTCTCGCATGGCTCACTTTGCTCGCCATGCTTCGGACAAGGTGCCTCGCTCCGCTACCGCTTCGCTCGGCACAGATTATCATTCCAATCGTAGTCCACAAGGATCGTTAAGTATGAAACGGTTCAAAAAAAGAAAAACATTGTGAAAAACTCATGTCGACCTTTTGACCTGTCGACCTAGAACATGTCGACATAGAGACCCTATCGACCTAGTTACTGTCGACCAATAGTGGTCGACCTAGATAGTGTCGACCTAGTTACTGTCGACCTAGAGACCGGATCCCGGCCCAGTCGCAAGCAACAAACTGCTGGATGTGACAACACTGCACATGCGAGCCAGGAAGACTGTGATGCATCGCAGGCAGAGAATACCGACAAAGCGTGGTGTTCGCCGGAGCAGTTACATGCATACAGTCACAATACAGTTGCAGGCAGCGGGAAGAGGATATTCCCACTGCCATAGACATGGAGTGGCCTCAGCGGGAATGTATTGGCTCGGGCCAGAGCCGGCCATAGGCATAGGCAAACTAGGCAATTGCCTAGGGCATTTGATATGCCTAGGGGCATCAGCAGCTTCTGCTGATTTAAATGATATGCGGCATGCCTATATTCTGTGTGTAGCTTTTCATATGCAGATATAGCCACAGTTTCACACAGTATATAGGCATGCTGCATATCATTTTAATCAGCAGAAGCTGCTTGTGCATCCTAGTGACATAGCAATGCAAATAAGATGCATTTTAATAAAAAAAAAAAAGTGCCCGACGTTAGCATTGAAGCAAGATTTATGAGGACACATCTGTATCCAAGCAGAGGTCACAGTGTTAGTGGCAGTGTGAGTGCTGTGTGCCTGTGAGTGGGTTGGTTGTGCAGTAATGTTCGTAATATGTGTATGGAGCATTATGTGTCATGTAAAAATGCATTAATAATGTGCAACATATGTGTAAGGGGCACGATGTGTGTCATTATGTGTATAAGGGCATTAATAATATGCGGCATATGTGTAAGGGACATTATGTGTAAAAGGGCATTAATAAATGTTGTCATAATGTGTAAGACGCATTATGTTTATAAGGACATTAATGATGTGTCTCGTGTAAGGGGCATTACTGTGTGGAATTATGTGTATAAATTAGAGATGAGCGGGTTCGGTTTCTCTGAATCCGAACCCGCCCGAACTTCATGTTTTTTTACACGGGTCCGAGCGACTCGGATCTTCCCGCCTTGCTCGGTTAACCCGAGCGCGCCCGAACGTCATCATCACGCTGTCGGATTCTCGCGAGGCTCGGATTCTATCGCGAGACTCGGATTCTATATAAGGAGCCGCGCGTCGCGGCCATTTTCACACGTGCATTGAGATTGATAGGGAGAGGACGTGGCTGGCGTCCTCTCCGTTTTGAAATTAAAATAGATAGGAGAGTGAGAGTGAGACACTTCATTTACTTACTGGAGCTTAGGAGGAGTTATACTAGTGACTGATGACCAGTGACCTGACCACCAGTGCAGTTTTATAATTTATTATTATTTAATAATCCGTTCTGTTCTTGTTCTCTGCCTGAAAAAAACGATACACAGTGACTCAGTCACACTCACATACCATATCTGTGCTCAGCCCAGTGTGCTGCATCATCTATGTATAATATCTGACTGTGCTCACACAGCTTAATTGTGGGGGAGACTGGGGAGCAGTTATAGGTTATAGCAGGAGCCAGGAGTACATATTAAACAGTGCACACTTTTGCTGCCAGAGTGCCACTGCCAGTGTGACTGACCACTGACCACTGTGACCAGTGACCTGACCACACTGACCACCAGTATAGTATATTGTGATTGAATGTCTGCCTGAAAAAGTACACTCGTCGTGTGACTTGTGTGGTGTTTTTTTAATCTATAAAAATTAAAAAACTCATTCTGCTGAGTGCTGACAGACAGTGTCCAGCAGGTCCGTCATTATATAATATATACCTGTCCGGCTGCAGTAGTGATATATATATATTTTTTATATCATTATTTATCATCTAGTCTATACTAGCAGCAGACACAGTACGGTAGTTCACGGCTGTAGCTACCTCTGTGTCGGCACTCGGCAGTCCATCCATAATTGTATACCACCTACCCGTGGTTTTTTTTTTCTTTCTTCTTTATACATACTACATCTCATTATCATCCAGTCTATATTAGCAGCAGACACAGTACAGTACGGTAGTCCACGGCTGTAGCTACCTCTGTGTCGGCACTCGGCAGTCCATCCATAATTGTATACCACCTACCCGTGGTTTTTTTTTTCTTTCTTCTTTATACATACTACATCTCATTATCATCCAGTCTATATTAGCAGCAGACACAGTACAGTACGGTAGTCCACGGCTGTAGCTACCTCTGTGTCGGCACTCGGCAGTCCATCCATAATTGTATACCACCTACCCGTGGTTTTTTTTTCTTTCTTCTTTATACATACTACATCTCATTATCAACCAGTCTATATTAGCAGCAGACACAGTACGGTAGTTCACGGCTGTAGCTACCTCTGTGTCGGCACTCGGCAGTCCATCCATAATTGTATACCACCTACCCGTGGTTTTTTTTTCTTTCTTCTTTATACATACTACATCTCATTATCATCCAGTCTATATTAGCAGCAGACACAGTACAGTATGGTAGTCCATGGCTGTAGCTATCTCTGTGTCGGCACTCGGCAGTCCATCCATAATTGTATACCACCTACCCGTGTTTTTTTTTTCTTTCTTCTTTATACATACTACATCTCATTATCAACCAGTCTATATTAGCAGCAGACACAGTACAGTACGGTAGTCCACGGCTGTAGCTACCTCTGTGTCGGCACTCGGCAGTCCATCCATAATTGTATACCACCTACCCGTGGTTTTTTTTTTCTTTCTTCTTTATACATACTACATCTCATTATCATCCAGTCTATATTAGCAGCAGACACAGTACAGTACGGTAGTCCACGGCTGTAGCTACCTCTGTGTCGGCACTCGGCAGTCCATCCATAATTGTATACCACCTACCCGTGGTTTTTTTTTCCTTTCTTCTTTATACATACTACATCTCATTATCAACCAGTCTATATTAGCAGCAGACACAGTACGGTAGTTCACGGCTGTAGCTACCTCTGTGTCGGCACTCGGCAGTCCATCCATAATTGTATACCACCTACCCGTGGTTTTTTTTTCTTTCTTCTTTATACATACTACATCTCATTATCATCCAGTCTATACTAGCAGCAGACACAGTACAGTACGGTAGTCCACGGCTGTAGCTATCTCTGTGTCGGCACTCGGCAGTCCATACATAATTGTATACCACCTACCCGTGGTTTTTTTTTTCTTTCTTCTTTATACATACTACATCTCATTATCAACCAGTCTATATTAGCAGCAGACACAGTACAGTACGGTAGTCCACAGCTGTAGCTACCTCTGTGTTGGCACTCGGCAGTCCATCCATAATTGTATACCACCTACCCGTGGTTTTTTTTCTCTTTCTTCTTTATACATACTACATCTCATTATCAACCAGTCTATATTAGCAGCAGACACAGTACGGTAGTTCACGGCTGTAGCTACCTCTGTGTCGGCACTCGGCAGTCCATCCATAATTGTATACCACCTACCCGTGGTTTTTATTTTTCTTTCTTCTTTATACATACTACATCTCATTATCATCCAGTCTATATTAGCAGCAGACACAGTACAGTACGGTAGTCCACGGCTGTAGCTACCTCTGTGTCGGCACTCGGCAGTCCATCCATAATTGTATACCACCTACCCGTGGTTTTTTTTTTCTTTCTTCTTTATACATACTACATCTCATTATCAACCAGTCTATATTAGCAGCAGACACAGTACGGTAGTTCACGGCTGTAGCTACCTCTGTGTCGGCACTCGGCAGTCCATCCATAATTGTATACCACCTACCCGTGGTTTTTTTTCTTTTTTCTTCTTTATACATACTACATCTCATTATCATCCAGTCTATATTAGCAGCAGACACAGTACAGTACGGTAGTCCACGGCTGTAGCTACCTCTGTGTCGGCACTCGGCAGTCCATCCATAATTGTATACCACCTACCCGTGGTTTTTTTTTCTTTCTTCTTTATACATACTACATCTCATTATCAACCAGTCTATATTAGCAGCAGACACAGTACGGTAGTTCACGGCTGTAGCTACCTCTGTGTCGGCACTCGGCAGTCCATCCATAATTGTATACCACCTACCCGTGGTTTTTTTTTCTTTCTTCTTTATACATACTACATCTCATTATCATCCAGTCTATATTAGCAGCAGACACAGTACAGTACGGTAGTCCACGGCTGTTGCTATCTCTGTGTCGGCACTCGGCAGTCCATACATAATTGTATACCACCTACCCGTGGTTTTTTTTTCTTTCTTCTTTATACATACTACATCTCATTATCAACCAGTCTATATTAGCAGCAGACACAGTACGGTAGTTCACGGCTGTAGCTACCTCTGTGTCGGCACTCGGCAGTCCATCCATAATTGTATACCACCTACCCGTGGTTTTTATTTTTCTTTCTTCTTTATACATACTACATCTCATTATCATCCAGTCTATATTAGCAGCAGACACAGTACAGTACGGTAGTCCACGGCTGTAGCTACCTCTGTGTCGGCACTCGGCAGTCCATCCATAATTGTATACCACCTACCCGTGGTTTTTTTTTTCTTTCTTCTTTATACATACTACATCTCATTATCATCCAGTCTATATTAGCAGCAGACACAGTACAGTACGGTAGTCCACGGCTGTAGCTACCTCTGTGTCGGCACTCGGCAGTCCATCCATAATTGTATACCACCTACCCGTGGTTTTTTTTTTCTTTCTTCTTTATACATACTACATCTCATTATCAACCAGTCTATATTAGCAGCAGACACAGTACAGTACGGTAGTCCACGGCTGTAGCTACCTCTGTGTCGGCACTCGGCAGTCCATCCATAATTGTATACCACCTACCCGTGGTTTTTTTTTTCTTTCTTCTTTATACATACTACATCTCATTATCAACCAGTCTATATTAGCAGCAGACACAGTACAGTACGGTAGTCCACGGCTGTAGCTACCTCTGTGTCGGCACTCGGCAGTCCATCCATAATTGTATACTAGTATCCATCCATCTCCATTGTTTACCTGAGGTGCCTTTTAGTTGTGCCTATTAAAATATGGAGAACAAAAATGTTGAGGTTCCAAAATTAGGGAAAGATCAAGATCCACTTCCACCTCGTGCTGAAGCTGCTGCCACTAGTCATGGCCGAGACAATGAAATGCCAGCAACGTCGTCTGCCAAGGCCGATGCCCAATGTCATAGTACAGAGCATGTCAAATCCAAAACACCAAATATCAGTAAAAAAAGGACTCCAAAACCTAAAATAAAATTGTCGGAGGAGAAGCGTAAACTTGCCAATATGCCATTTACCACACGGAGTGGCAAGGAACGGCTGAGGCCCTGGCCTATGTTCATGGCTAGTGGTTCAGCTTCACATGAGGATGGAAGCACTCAGCCTCTCGCTAGAAAACTGAAAAGACTCAAGCTGGCAAAAGCACCGCAAAGAACTGTGCGTTCTTCGAAATCCCAAATCCACAAGGAGAGTCCAATTGTGTCGGTTGCGATGCCTGACCTTCCCAACACTGGACGTGAAGAGCATGCGCCTTCCACCATTTGCACGCCCCCTGCAATTGCTGGAAGGAGCACCCGCAGTCCAGTTCCTGATAGTCAGATTGAAGATGTCAGTGTTGAAGTACACCAGGATGAGGAGGATATGGGTGTTGCTGGCGCTGGGGAGGAAATTGACCAGGAGGATTCTGATGGTGAGGTGGTTTGTTTAAGTCAGGCACCCGGGGAGACACCTGTTGTCCGTGGGAGGAATATGGCCACTGACATGCCTGGTGAAAATACCAAAAAAATCAGCTCTTCGGTGTGGAAGTATTTCAACAGAAATGCGGACAACAGGTGTCAAGCCGTGTGTTGCCTTTGTCAAGCTGTAATAAGTAGGGGTAAGGACGTTAACCACCTCGGAACATCCTCCCTTATACGTCACCTGCAGCGCATTCATAATAAGTCAGTGACAAGTTCAAAAACTTTGGGCGACAGCGGAAGCAGTCCACTGACCAGTAAATCCCTTCCTCTTGTAACCAAGCTCACGCAAACCACCCCACCAACTCCCTCAGTGTCAATTTCCTCCTTCCCCAGGAATGCCAATAGTCCTGCAGGCCATGTCACTGGCAATTCTGACGAGTCCTCTCCTGCCTGGGATTCCTCCGATGCATCCTTGCGTGTAACGCCTACTGCTGCTGGCGCTGCTGTTGCTGCTGCTGGGAGTCGATGGTCATCCCAGAGGGGAAGTCGTAAGCCCACTTGTACTACTTCCAGTAAGCAATTGACTGTTCAACAGTCCTTTGCGAGGAAGATGAAATATCACAGCAGTCATCCTGCTGCAAAGCGGATAACTGAGGCCTTGACAACTATGTTGGTGTTAGACGTGCGTCCGGTATCCGCCGTTAGTTCACAGGGAACTAGACAATTTATTGAGGCAGTGTGCCCCCGTTACCAAATACCATCTAGGTTCCACTTCTCTAGGCAGGCGATACCGAGAATGTACACGGACGTCAGAAAAAGACTCACCAGTGTCCTAAAAAATGCAGTTGTACCCAATGTCCACTTAACCACGGACATGTGGACAAGTGGAGCAGGGCAGGGTCAGGACTATATGACTGTGACAGCCCACTGGGTAGATGTATGGACTCCCGCCGCAAGAACAGCAGCGGCGGCACCAGTAGCAGCATCTCGCAAACGCCAACTCTTTCCTAGGCAGGCTACGCTTTGTATCACCGCTTTCCAGAATACGCACACAGCTGAAAACCTCTTACGGCAACTGAGGAAGATCATCGCGGAATGGCTTACCCCAATTGGACTCTCCTGTGGATTTGTGGCATCGGACAACGCCAGCAATATTGTGTGTGCATTAAATATGGGCAAATTCCAGCACGTCCCATGTTTTGCACATACCTTGAATTTGGTGGTGCAGAATTTTTTAAAAAACGACAGGGGCGTGCAAGAGATGCTGTCGGTGGCCAGAAGAATTGCGGGACACTTTCGGCGTACAGGCACCACGTACAGAAGACTGGAGCACCACCAAAAACTACTGAACCTGCCCTGCCATCATCTGAAGCAAGAAGTGGTAACGAGGTGGAATTCAACCGTCTATATGCTTCAGAGGTTGGAGGAGCAGCAAAAGGCCATTCAAGCCTATACAATTGAGCACGATATAGGAGGTGGAATGCACCTGTCTCAAGCGCAGTGGAGAATGATTTCAACGTTGTGCAAGGTTCTGATGCCCTTTGAACTTGCCACACGTGAAGTCAGTTCAGACACTGCCAGCCTGAGTCAGGTCATTCCCCTCATCAGGCTTTTGCAGAAGAAGCTGGAGACATTGAAGGAGGAGCTAACACGGAGCGATTCCGCTAGGCATGTGGGACTTGTGGATGGAGCCCTTAATTCGCTTAACAAGGATTCACGGGTGGTCAATCTGTTGAAATCAGAGCACTACATTTTGGCCACCGTGCTCGATCCTAGATTTAAAGCCTACCTTGGATCTCTCTTTCCGGCAGACACAAGTCTGCTGGGGTTGAAAGACCTGCTGGTGAGAAAATTGTCAAGTCAAGCGGAACGCGACCTGTCAACATCTCCTCCTTCACATTCTCCCGCAACTGGGGGTGCGAGGAAAAGGCTCAGAATTCCGAACCCACCCGCTGGCGGTGATGCAGGGCAGTCTGGAGCGACTGCTGATGCTGACATCTGGTCCGGACTGAAGGACCTGACAACGATTACGGACATGTCGTCTACTGTCACTGCATATGATTCTCTCAACATTGAAAGAATGGTGGAGGATTATATGAGTGACCGCATCCAAGTAGGCACGTCACACAGTCCGTACTTATACTGGCAGGAAAAAGAGGCAATTTGGAGGCCCTTGCACAAACTGGCTTTATTCTACCTAAGTTGCCCTCCCACAAGTGTGTACTCCGAAAGAGTGTTTAGTGCCGCCGCTCACCTTGTCAGCAATCGGCGTACGAGGTTACATCCAGAAAATGTGGAGAAGATGATGTTCATTAAAATGAATTATAATCAATTCCTCCGCGGAGACATTGACCAGCAGCAATTGCCTCCACAAAGTACACAGGGAGCTGAGATGGTGGATTCCAGTGGGGACGAATTGATAATCTGTGAGGAGGGGGATGTACACGGTGATATATCGGAGGATGATGATGAGGTGGACATCTTGCCTCTGTAGAGCCAGTTTGTGCAAGGAGAGATTAATTGCTTCTTTTTTGGTGGGGGTCCAAACCAACCCGTCATATCAGTCACAGTCGTGTGGCAGACCCTGTCACTGAAATGATGGGTTGGTTAAAGTGTGCATGTCCTGTTTATACAACATAAGGGTGGGTGGGAGGGCCCAAGGACAATTCCATCTTGCACCTCTTTTTTCTTTAATTTTTCTTTGCGTCATGTGCTGTTTGGGGAGGGTTTTTTGGAAGGGCCATCCTGCGTGACACTGCAGTGCCACTCCTAGATGGGCCCGGTGTTTGTGTCAGCCACTAGGGTCGCTTATCTTACTCACACAGCTACCTCATTGCGCCTCTTTTTTTCTTTGCGTCATGTGCTGTTTGGGGAGGGTTTTTTGGAAGGGACATCCTGCGTGACACTGCAGTGCCACTCCTAGATGGGCCCGGTGTTTGTGTCGGCCACTAGGGTCGCATAACTTACTCACACAGCTACCTCATTGCGCCTCTTTTTTTCTTTGCGTCATGTGCTGTTTGGGGAGGGTTTTTTGGAAGGGACATCCTGCGTGACACTGCAGTGCCACTCCTAGATGGGCCCGGTGTTTGTGTCGGCCACTAGGGTCGCTAATCTTACTCACACAGCTACCTCATTGCGCCTCTTTTTTCTTTGCGTCATGTGCTGTTTGGGGAGGGTTTTTTGGAAGGGACATCCTGCGTGACACTGCAGTGCCACTCCTAGATGGGCCCGGTGTTTGTGTCGGCCACTAGGGTCGCTTATCTTACTCACACAGCTACCTCATTGCGCCTCTTTTTTTCTTTGCGTCATGTGCTGTATGGGGAGGGTTTTTTGGAAGGGACATCCTGCGTGACACTGCAGTGCCACTCCTAGATGGGCCCGGTGTTTGTGTCGGCCACTAGGGTCGCTTATCTTACTCACACAGCTACCTCATTGCGCCTCTTTTTTTCTTTGCGTCATGTGCTGTTTGGGGAGGGTTTTTTGGAAGGGACATCCTGCGTGACACTGCAGTGACACTCCTAGATCGGCCCGGTGTTTGTGTCGGCCACTAGGGTCGCTTATCTTACTCACACAGCTACCTCATTGCGCCTCTTTTTTTCTTTGCGTCATGTGCTGTTTGGGGAGGGTTTTTTGGAAGGGACATCCTGCGTGACACTGCAGTGACACTCCTAGATGGGCCCGGTGTTTGTGTCGGCCACTAGGGTCGCTTATCTTACTCACACAGCTACCTCATTGCGCCTCTTTTTTTCTTTGCGTCATGTGCTGTTTGGGGAGGGTTTTTTGGAAGGGACATCCTGCGTGACACTGCAGTGACACTCCTAGATGGGCCCGGTGTTTGTGTCGGCCACTAGGGTCGCTTAGCTTAGTCATCCAGCGACCTCGGTGCAAATTTTAGGACTAAAAATAATATTGTGAGGTGTGAGGTATTCAGAATAGACTGAAAATGAGTGGAAATTATGGTTTTTGAGGTTAATAATACTTTGGGATCAAAATGACCCCCAAATTCTATGATTTAAGCTGTTTTTTAGTGTTTTTTGAAAAAAACACCCGAATCCAAAACACACCCGAATCCGACAAAAAAAATTCGGTGAGGTTTTGCCAAAACGCGGTCGAACCCAAAACACGGCCGCGGAACCGAACCCAAAACCAAAACACAAAACCCGAAAAATTTCCGGCGCTCATCTCTAGTATAAATGCATTACTAATGTGTGGCATTATGTGTATAAGGTGCTCTATTATGTGTCTTTGTGTATAGAAAGGGCATTACTGTGTCGTCTAATGTGAATAAAGAGCAATAGGGTGTGGTGTAATGTAAATAAGGAGCAATTCAGAGTGATGTTATGTGAATAAGGAGCTCTATTGTGAGGAGTAACGTTTATTAGGTAAAGTGATACTACTGTGGGATGTAATGTGAATTATGGACACTATTGCACGATCAAATGTGAATAAAGTTGCAGTACTGTGTGGCGTAATTTGAATTGGGGGTACTATTGTGTGGCCATGCCCCTTGACAGCAAAAACACACCCCTTTTTGGGCTGTGCGCCAAATGTGCGAACTGTTCCTATTTAAAATATAGGGGGTACAAACACCAAAATAAGGACTGTTATGGGTGAGGGGTGATGGTGCTGGGAAAGAGGTGCAAGGTCAGAGGTGGAACCAGCGGGAGGGCTAGGGGGCACCAGCCAAAATCTTGCCTAGGGCATCATATTGGCTAGGGCCGGCTCTGGCTCGGGCAGCAGGTTGATAAGTTCCAGCTACCCATTGTTTTATGTTGGTTCATACGCACGCACCTGCGATTAGTAGCAGACAAAAGAATTGCGGCGGTTCGCGGCCCTGCAATGCGTACGCATCATGGAAACGCAGCGCCATACCGCTCTGTTGAGCAAAGATGTGTGAGGACACATGTATATGTACTGTACACTGTTTTTCAATTTGTTTTTTTTCGTGCTGTAATACTAGACCTCTGTGCTATGTTCTTAATGCTGGTAAAGCGACTTTGAGTCCTGCTGGAGAAAAGTGCTGTATAAATAAAATTATTATTATTGTTATTATTACTTTTTATCATTATTATTTCTCTTAAATTTATATTGTTAACTAGGTGATTCATCGCGCCCTACGGCGACCTTCAATGATGTCCTGGCGGGGAAGTGGGGGGAGCTGTTGCTGCAGAGGGGAAAGTTATCACTTTCTGAAAAACTGTCTTCTCAAAAAGGCCAGTTTTGCAGAAGTGATTATTTTCTCCTGCTGGCATAATGAATCATGAAAAAAATTGTGTGAGAATGCAATGAAAATTGAAAACTAAAAATTCTCATTTGACAATTTTTACATGATGAATATGCCCCCAAGTATTATGATAATAATTTAAAAGGGTTAATTATTTAAAAAAAACTCTGTGGGGTTCCCCCAGATTCATAACCAGCCTCCTGCCTCTCAGTCTGGCTGGTATTGAAAAATAGGGGGGGGGGAAACGACATTGGGTTCCCCCTATTTTCCAAAAACCAGCACTAAGATGAACCAGCCAGGCAGCTAATGCAATAGCAGTGAGACATATTGTGGGATCCCCATGCCATAACGTTAGCCAGACCCAAACTGGTCAGCCCAGGGTTGGAATTAGGAAAAAGGGACTTAAAAATAAATAAATAAATAGGGTCCCCTTTCTTACTCAGGCATAAGAGTACAATCTATAGTTTGAGCAGACCAAATAAATAAATAAAAGTATTGCCATCTGGCGGGCACTTAAAAGACCTCCCATCCATCCCAATTTTGGCATAACTGTCTGACTTTTCAGGCACTGTCCAGCCGCCTGTCCTGTGGGCCTCAGTGTCTTGCTGTGAAGAAAATGTTGGGAGGTCACTCCCTCATTACTGTATTCCATGCACATGTTCATCGCATCTAAACATTAGAGAGGACTGTGGCATGCCCCCAACATGACAAAAATGGGGTAATTATGTTCCCAATACAATGAGGCCACACACCCTTACTTCAAGGTGCACACACAAGGTCTCTCTCCCCAACTCCCAAGTAGTGGAAGGTATGCTCTTATGACCATGGACTATCTTGCCCAACTGAAAGGCAAACAGATCTTTTGCATAAGGAAATATTTCTACATCAACCCAAACAACGGGGCAGATGTATTAACCTGGAGAAGGCATAAGGAAGTGATAAATCAGTGATATGTGCAAGGTGATAAAGGTACCAGCCAATCAGATCCTAACTGTTAATTTACATATTTGAGCTGATTGGCTGGTACCTTTATCACCTTGCACATATCACTGGTTTATCACTTCCTTATGCCTTCTCCAGGTTAATACATCTGCCCCAACATATGTGAATGCATCTTTAGTCTTTGTCAGGACAAGGCATGTTGACATAATAAAGAAGCTGTAGCTCCTGGTGTTCTTCCTTCTTCTGGCTGTCCAATGTATTCCCATAAACATTTACAAGTACCCAGACCGGTATTTTTAATTGCAATGACAACTTGTGGCAAGGCCGAAGTTTGGTTATTGGGCACAATAATTGTTCTTAAGCAATCATGATCATCTTAGAACTATGGCCCTCATTCTGAGTTGTTCACTCGCTAGCTGCTTTTAGCAGTCGTGCAAACGCTAAGCCGCCGCCCTCTGGGAGTGTATCTTAGCTTAGCAGAAGTGCAAACGAAAGGATCGCAATGCTGCTACAAAAAAAGATTATGCAGTTTCTGAGCAGTTCCAGACCTACTCCTAGCTTGCGATCACTACAGACTATTTAGTTCCTGTTTTGACATCACGAACACGCCCTGCGTTCGGCCAGCCATGCCAGCGTTTCCCCAGGCACGCCTGCGTTTGTATCTGATACGCCTGCGTTTTTCCACAGACTCCCCGAAAACGGTCAGTTACCTCCCAGAAACACCCATTTCCTGTCAATCAGTCTACGGCGAGCAGTGCGACTGAAAAGTGTCGCTAGACCTTGTGTGAAACTACTTCGGCTGTTGTGAAAGTACATCGCGCGTGCGCATTGCGCCGCATACGCATGCGCAGAAATGCCGTTTTTGTTGCCTGATCGCTGCGCAGCGACCGAAAACAGCTAGCGAACAACTCTGAATGACCACCTATGTCATAAGCAGCCTAAACCTATTTATTTGGCTTGCTATGGCTCAAATGTTCTCTACCCCTTACAGGTGCAGTGATCAAAGTGAGCATATGTATTGTACTATGTGCCTCTTGAGCCGGCTTGTTTGTGGGCCTACTCAGATATCTGCTTGTCTTGACCCTGCCTGGGTTTGACCATTGTGGATTCTCTGCCTGCCATGATCTTTACCTGATTCACTATTGTAGTTTTGTACCTGGCATGATGTTTATGACCACTGACGTTTTCCCACATGCCTTGGCTTGGATTTCACCACTGGAGTTTTCTAGCCTGCCCTGATATGACTAGAATACACCACTGACTCTTTCCACAGTACCTGACCTCTGCTTGGATTTGACCTTTGCAGATGAGCTGCCTGCTCTAACCAGCTCAGTGTTTCCAGGGTCTAAGGTCTATTCCCAGCACTGATCTCATTTCCTGCACCTGCACCGGACTTCTGCGGACACATTCACCAACTGCACAATCCTTATATTGGTTAGAATGGAAGCTTGCTACTGCACATACCCCAATATGTATCCTCCAGAGATGCTTCATTCCCTAACCAAGATAGCCGCCATAGATAGTAATGCGTATGCATGGCGCCATCTTGTTACTGTATAGAGTGACATAATGGGAGACCCCCTTAGCTCCAAGAGACCTACCTGATCACTTGCATTACCGATGTTGCAGCATCTTGCGCCGCTACCCACATCTGATGGACAGTCACTTGCTAGTGAGCTGTAACCTACTGCTCCCCGCTCCGCTTCATGCTCTTTGCAGTGTAACCACAGTGCGAACGGCTGTACCTACAACCAGTGTCGGACTGAGGCACAAAGGGCGGCCTACCGGGGGGATGCAGTGATAGGGGACTCATACTTAGGGGTGTGGCCAGCCTACAAAGGGGGTGTGGCCAGCCTTCACAGAGGCTTGAAATACACAATTGCCTTGTGCAGTGTAATGCAACATATTTACCATGTATAATACAAGTGCACAGTCTGGAACCTCTTTAGAGGAGGGGGTGGGTCCTCAGGCAGTGGGGCCCACCGGTGGTTTCCCCTGTACCCCTGTTGGCCAGTCCGGCCCTGCCTACAACTCTCAATAAACCACAGTACAGTTTAAGATACTGGACTAGCCTTTGGGTTGGGAACATTGCACTGGTGTGTACGCTACTCTGCCATACCACCACCGCATGTACATACAGTACATATTTCCAACAATATTAAATGTAATCTGGGCTCCAGTCCTTGATTTATTCCTGTGTGCCTCTACCTCCTTCTAGTCCTGTGTGCTAAGTCTTGGGCAACTGAGTATCAGTGAGCGCTATCTGAGGCTGAGAAATGTGGAGAGCAGGCTATTTGTGTTTCGCAGCTCCTTTTCCCAGGGTTTTGCCATTTATTATAGCCATCATGTGCTTCATCTTCATAGCCAATAAACATACCGGTGTCAATCTGTCGTATAAATTCGGGAATGTCATAGAAAAATTGCCTCCCTCCCTTTGAATTCTCTTCATTCCTGGTAATGGTATGTACATTATGACTGGGTGGAGTTTGAACACATACTATGCTATGTGCACACATCAAACTCGGTGGTCCACAATAAAAAAAAAAAAAAAAGGAGGCTACTGTTCTCGACATCGATATATCGAAAAGAATATAATATTAGTATTTCTCATGGATTGGAACATCTACTACAGCATTAATGAACTTGGGTATCCTACTGTTAATCTGGGTTAATCTCACGGTGAAGCAGTTCATTGACAAGCCCCATATTGGGGGCCCAGTGACCTCACTGTAGCTTTCTGGACCAGCCATTCTGCTTGGGGAGGGGATTGCAGGGCCTCGGAGCGATAGCAGCTGCACCTCTTGCACCCATTATAGTTTTGACACTCATTATTGTTAGAAGTGGAGTGCGCACAGTCTCCAATAAAATGGCTCCTCCAGGGAAGCTTCATTCCCTAACCAAGATGACTCCCAATAGAGTATCTGTGCATTTGCAGCACCATGTTGCCACTGTGTATGAGCGACATGGTGGAGGACGGACGTCCTACTCAGCTCCAGAGACCCGTGTCTTAACCCCATTGTACCTGCTGTTTCCAGAACCCTGCACCGCTATCCTAGGAGAAGACAGTCACTGGCTAGTAACCTGCCTACACCCCTGCTCTGCTACATTGCTGATCCAACCATTGTAACAGTGAGTATGGCATACAATGACTTGTGCCACAATAAACCACAGAGCCTGGTTAAGCTACTGGACTGGTCATTGCCTTACAACAACCACTGCTGTGTACAGTACTCTGCTCACCCACAAGACTGCAGACACATTCCACCAGTTATATTGTCTTGGAGCTTGGGATGCCTGTCTTGTTCCTGTAGTAATTGTCAATTTATCCTACGTTTTGCTGCAATAGGTGACGCTATTATGGATAGCTGTTACCTTAATAAACAATATACCACAGGAAATAGCTTAGAATTAAATTTATCATTTTTAAATCCAAATTCAACACAATAACACCGCAATAGTTTTGGAAACAGACCTAAAACAATGAGTATAGATAGGATTTTATATAAGCTTTTTAATCTTTTAATCTCTCAGTAAAAGTTCATTTTGCAGTCTCCTGGACTGCTTGGTGTCCAGAGGTCACGGATATTTGATCTCAGCTCTGATGTCCAGAGCATCCAGATGGTGGACATGGAAATATTGGGCAACTTTTGGAAAATATACCAACAGGATCCTGACAGGAAATAGACAGAAATTAGAAAATAATGTAATAGAATATTTTATTTGCCGCATTAGACATGAATCCCGGGAATAAAGCCACATTCAGCTAAACATCTTGGCTGATGTCCTCGTATTTTCCCCTGTAACAAAATCATTTGTAATTTAGAATCGCAATCCATGCAAAATGATTAAAGCCAT
The DNA here is from genome assembly GCF_028390025.1 of Pseudophryne corroboree. Classification (NCBI taxonomy): domain Eukaryota; kingdom Metazoa; phylum Chordata; class Amphibia; order Anura; family Myobatrachidae; genus Pseudophryne; species Pseudophryne corroboree. The sequence goes on along the minus strand of NC_086452.1, from coordinate 420,078,729 downwards.
CCATCCAAAGCCTTAATAAAAACACAAATGATATCAATAGATCAATATTTATACTTTTTACATGAATGGAAATATAATACTGTAATATAACCTGTATTAAAACAAAACTAATGTTTAGTTTCTGAATTGCAATAAAAGACAAACAGCACTGTTTCCCGTTTCCCGTAGATAGATCGGCTGGCTTTGCTCATGAAGTTAGTCATTGCATTGGTTGCCTAGGGAATACTGCCATATTTCTTCAGCATTCCATTTTACCACTCGCCTAAGATCATTTATGAATGTGAAAAATTGCAATGGTAGGGTTAGTAAGATAAGAGTTATCTGCAGTATTTAGGGTTACCACCTCATCCCTTTAATTCTGGACACATATTAATTACACAGGTTCTGTGGCTGATTAAAACCAGGTGAAATGGAGTCTTGAAGTCAGCCAGCCACAGAACCTGTGTAATTAATAGGTGTCCAGAATTAAAGGGATGAGGTGGTAACCCTCGCAGTATTGCATCTGATAGAATACACCCCAATGCAAAACACATTTTCTGCTTGTGAAACAGGATATCCTAATCACTGGTGTTTCTATAATGGGTGCAATGTGTGCGGTGCACAAGGGCTCCTGGGTCCAAGGGGGGCCCACAACGCACACACTGCACCCATTTTAATACTTACCATTCCAGAGTCCAGCGCGGGGCGCTGTGATTGTGGCAGAAATCGCAGCCAAAATGGCCGCAGCGCATGCGCAGTAGCCAAATTCCTTTCCAGATCATGGCGGGCGCCATGTTTCCGGAGGCCTGCGCATGCACAGTAGACTCCGGCACAATGCTGAAGTCTACAGCGCTGTTCAGAGGAAGGGGTCCACCCGGAGGTGCACACGGGCCCCCTCCTCTGTAGAAAGACCCCTGATCCTTAAACACGTAGGGGTGGAAGCTGCACATTAGGGACGTGCTTCTGGATTTAGGGGGACATTTACTAAGCAGTGATAAGAGCGGAGAAGTGAGCCAGTGTAGAAGTGCCTGTGGCAACCAATCAGCACTGAAGTAACATCTATAATTTGCATACTATAAAATGATACAGAGCTGCTGATTGGTTGATGTGGCAAATTCTCCACTGGCTCACTTCTCCACTCTTATCACTGCTTAGTAAATGTCCCCCTTAGTATCTACCTGCAATGCAGAACCATAACTAGATGAGAGAGAACACTGGAAGCCACTGTGTTTGTGGCAGTGATAGCAGTAGCATCACCAGATGGTAGAGATGGCCATTGACCATTGATGATTTATGGCCAATGACGAATACTTTTGCCATCGATGGGGGAGAACCAGATGGTTTTCCTCCATCGATGGCACAGCATAAACAATTTTTTTTTTCAAGCGCCAGGACAGAGAGCATAGTTCCGCCCCCAACACCCATGAAGCCTTGCCCACAGAAAAAGAGCAGGGATGACCATCAGTTGGTAAAACCATCAATGGTCATCCACTGCATAGATGGCAACCATTGATCTTGGTATATCACCAGCGATGGTGAGCATCAATGGTAACCACCATGCTAATGACCATCCCTACTGGACGGGGCATGGGAAACGCACTACTGGGGTATATTTAGCACACAGAGACGTGGTTATCCCCATAGAAGTACTGGAATCCCTGACACCTCATTATCCAATTTTGTAGATCTTATTGATTTTTGTGCAGTCTGATTCAGACTGTGTTGCTAGGAGCAGAGTCTATTTCCTATGTTCAGAGTTCTAGACCTTCTAGTTTCCACCATACAATAGCAGATTATAGTGACCACTATGCAATACATAGCCTGTTCTTTTGCCCTCTATGCAATACAGAGCCGGTTCTAGTGGCCTCTATGCAATACAGAGACGGTTCTAGTGGCCTCTATGCAATACAGAGACAGTTCTAGTGGCCTTTATACATTTCTTTATTCTAGTTACAAATATAAAGTACAGTTAGCACTCTAGGAAACTGCATACAGCATAGTGCCTATTCTAACAACCTCTGTACAATACTGTTCATGACCTGGATGCCACTTGACAATGGACATTTCCAAATCACTGGTAACAATATAATGCAAGTTTCAAACTGTCTGGTGGCTTTGCCATGTTGACCCATGCTCTTTGCTGGTTATACAATATAGGGCTGCCCTCACCTAATTTCTGGTATCTTCATAATGCAGTATCCCCAAATCTCTGTTCACTACATGGAAACCTCCAAAATCTCTGGTGTTTTTACAAAGACAGTCTCTTGCTAATCTCTTCTGTTGACCAAATGGGGACCCCAAATCTCTGACTGCAGCACAATGCAGATCCAAGAAATTAATGTATCCACCTGTAGCTCTGCCAAGCCTCTAGATTTCCGGGAAACTGCCATATTGAAGAGGCTGCTCCCAGCTGTCTGATGGATTACTCTTGGCTATTCATCAATCAGAGTCCTGGGACCTCTCAGCACTCCTGTCATACACTTGTCAGCCCATCGAAGACCTAGCCATGTTAACGGGGGATGCTTTCAGCATCCCAGTGGTCGGGATGGCGGCGGTCATGTGACTGGTGCCGGGACTCCGACAGCTGACACTGCGAAGGTAAGTATTGAGGTAACTGTTAGGGTTGGAGTCTGTGGGGGGGGGGGGGGGGGGAGAGGGATAGGCACTGGGGATAAGGGGGGGGGGTCAGCCCTAGCCACCACCCTCCAAGGGTTAGCCCTAGCCGCTAGCCACCACCTTCCAGAGAGATAGGGTTAGGGAAAGGGGGGGGGGGGGGTAAAATACTTATCCCCTTCGATGTTAGGATCTTCATTGTCGGGTTACCGGTTTCGGTCATGTGACCGCCGGCATCACAACGAGCGGTATTTCATACCGAACCCGTTAACAGGTCACTGAGCTGTTTTGTGGGCCCAGGTACTAGAGAAGAACACATGGCCAAACATGGGGCCTGATTCAGTGTGGTGTATTCCTCAGAGCACCGGTGTTCGGTACTTTGCGCATTCGTCAGAAGGTGGAGATTTCCTGGCCTCTTTGTTGTAGCTGCATCGGCCGGCTTGTGCTTCCCCATGGGTCACGCAGCCGGCCAATGGTGTCGCAGGTGATCCGGTGCTGCATCCTAGGACACAGCTCAGATCACTAATGCAAGCATGAGGCATGACGCCAACTGCTGCATTACCATATTAGAACTATCGCCGCTGCTTCTATGTAAGACACCAGCTCCGTCCACATCTGATTTAGGCCTATTAAGATTGTGGCCCTCATTCCGAGTTGTTAGCTCGCTAGCTGCTTTTAGCAGCTTTGCACATGCTAAGCCGCCGCCTACTGGGAGTGAATCTTAGCTTTGCAGAATTGCGAACGAAAGATTCGCATAATAGCGAATAGAAATTTCTTTGCAGTTTCTGAGTAGCTCGGGACTTACTCTGCCACTGCGATCAGTTCAGTCAGTTTCGTTCCTGGTTTGACGTCACAAACACACCCCGCGTTCGCCCAGACACTCCCCCGTTTCTCCAGCCACTCCCGCATTTTTTCCAGAAACGCCAGCGTTTTTCCGCACACACCCATAAAATGGCCAGTTTCCGCCCAGAAACACCCACTTCCTGTCAATCACACTCCGATCACCTGAACGAAGAAATTTCTTCGTTAAGCCGTGAGTAAAATACCTAACTTTTTGGCAAATTTACTTGGCGCAGACGCACTGCGAACATTGCGCATGTCGCTCCGTTGCGAAAACCACTAACGAGCGAACAACTCGGAATGAGGGCCTGTGTACGCTGCTGGAAAGTGTTGGCACGCGCCGAAGGCGGGAGGGTGGCTGGGTTGGGGGGGGTCATTCCTTTACCTGCATGACTGACTTGCGTCCCCATCAGACCCCCCCATTGAGTCATTAATACCTCTGCCTCTCAGCACCTCTGGATAGCAAACATAAAGGAAGGAATATGGTGCTTTATACAGGATCAGGAGAGCATTATTTTAGTTATGCCTTAGGCAACAAAAGTGTTCACCCCAGTAATTGGTTAAGCGTGAGAATGTTGAAGATGTAGATGACAAATGCATCCGTGGTTTGGTGTCTATTTTTCACTGCCTCGTTGTGTTTATTCTATGTATTTGCTGGATGCCAGATCAAATCTAATACATTTCTCCAATAATATAATATGAGCGGAATAACACAGATAGGATCAGATTCTCAAAGTGCTCAGTGTCTGCACCGCAGACAAAACAAATTACCGTCCGACAGCAGAAGAAGGTTTCAGATGTCTAATACAGCATGACAGCAACGCTTCCAAATTCATGACTAGAGAACAAAGCAAACACATTCTGGTTTTCTCATTGTCGGAATTTTTTGTTTTGGAATGGAGATACAATCGAGGCAATATGTAAGACCTGCATAAGAATTATTTTTTTTTGTCTAAAATTTGAATAGAGCATTTTGCATCTTAAGCCCATGTCTTCTGCAGTCTCAACCTGCGCAGTGTCATTTACACCCACAGTGTTATTTCCACAGTCACACAAAAGGATCAACTTGTCGTTCTATGAAAATGGCCCGGTGTTATTGTAAATATTTCTGACAAAGAACAAGACTGGGTCAGTAACATCATTTTGAAATGCAAAAGGACTGAAAATGTATTAGTTTCCTGCGCTTTGTATCTACTATTGTAATTTGGGAAAATTGATTTCCATTTTATGCTGTTCGTGTGTTCGGCAGCCTGAAAGGAAGAGGCTTAGGGGGTACATTTTGGAAGTGCTATTATCAAATGTGGCATTGTACTGAAGATTCCGGCGGTGTGATGTGAATTTTGTACCTGCTGCCATTTCATAAGAGTACGAAAGGAATGATTTAGAGTTTAGAAGTAATTGCAAAACCTGTGGTAGAGAGGGAGAGGAGGGGAAGGGGGTCGGGTATAAAAACATTTAACACCTTAATGGCTGTCATGAAGTGAAATGTTGGTTTCAATTTCCTACTGTTAAGCCCTGACGTCACGTCGTATCCGATTGGGGGGTATCCAATTACCTGCCTCGAAAAATGGGTGTTTTTTTAATGTTTTTTTTTTATCCCCCAATCCAATTAGGTCCTGGCAAAAACACTAGTTTTTTGCGAGAAAATACATAGATCTTGCGAAAAGCTGCGGACCTATGCATTTTATTGCCGGTCTAGGGGCACTTATTGCGGATTATGCTTTGTGTGCCTGAGGCATGCAAAGCATAATCCATGATAAGTGGCAGCATCGTAGGGGGGAGCGCGCCTCATCAGGGCTAATTGGATAGCCCCCGGCATACCAATTGGCCGCGGCTAATTGGATACCCCTATATGTGTCTAAAATGTGTTAGTTTCTATTTGTGACTAGACATAGGGGGTCGGATGTAATGACGCCCAAGGTCGGTGGCCGTGCGGGATGCCGGCTGAACTCGGACATTTTTTTAAAGGGACAATCACTTACAAGGCAATCCCAAGTTCGTCCAGCGTTCTGCACGGCCGCCGACCTTGGGTGTCATTACATCTGGCCCATTGTGTTTTTTTTAGTCAGGCCCTTGCACTTCATTGGCTGCTAGGAGTCAGTCAGGCCCAAAGCAATAACCTATTGTCACTTTATCCCAAAAATATTAGGGTTGGTATTAGAGATGAGCGGGTTCGGTTCCTCGGAATCCGAACCCGCCCGAACTTCAGCTTTTTTTACACGGATCCGAGCGACTCGGATCTTCCCGCCTTGCTCGGTTAACCCGAGCGCGCCCGAACGTCATCATGACGCTGTCGGATTCTCGCGAGGCTCGGATTCTATCGCGAGACTCGGATTCTATATAAGGAGCCGCGCGTCGCCGCCATTTTCACACGTGCATTGAGATTGATAGGGAGAGGACGTGGCTGGCGTCCTCTCCATTTAGATTAGAAGAGAGAGAGTGAGATTGAGACAGAGACACTTGATTTACTGGAGTTTAGGAGTACTAGAGAGTGCAGAGTTTACTAGTGACTGACCACTGACCAGTGACCACCAGTGCAGTTTTATTTAATATAATCCGTTCTCTGCCTGAAAAAAACGATACACAGTGACTCAGTCACATACCATATCTGTGCTCAGCCCAGTGTGCTGCATCATCTATGTATAATATCTGACTGTGCTCACACAGCTTAATTGTGGGGGAGACTGGCGAGCAGTTATAGGTTATAGCAGGAGCCAGGAGTACATATTATTAAAATTAAACAGTGCACACTTTTGCTGCAGGAGTGCCACTGCCAGTGTGACTGACCAGTGACCTGACCACACTGACCACCAGTATAGTATACTATATTGTGATTGCCTGAAAAAGTTAAACACTCGTCGTGTGACTTGTGTGGTGTTTTTTTATTCTATAAAAAACTCATTCTGCTGACAGACAGTGTCCAGCAGGTCCGTCATTATATAATATATACCTGTCCGGCTGCAGTAGTGATATATATATATTTTTTATATCATTATTTATCATCCAGTCGCAGCAGACACAGTACGGTAGTTCACGGCTGTAGCTACCTCTGTGTCGGCACTCGGCAGTCCATCCATAATTGTATACCACCTACCCGTGGTTTTTTCTTTCTTTCTTCTTTATACATACTACATCTCATTATCATCCAGTCTATATTAGCAGCAGACACAGTACAGTACGGTAGTCCACGGCTGTAGCTACCTCTGTGTCGGCACTCGGCAGTCCATCCATAATTGTATACCACCTACCCGTGTTTTTTTCTTCTTCTTTATACATACTACATCTCATTATCATCCAGTCTATATTAGCAGCAGACACAGTACAGTACGGTAGTCCATGGCTGTAGCTACATCTGTGTCGGCACTCGGCAGTCCATCCATAATTGTATACCACCTACCCGTGGTTTTTTTTTCTTTCTTCTTTATACATACTACATCTCATTATCAACCAGTCTATATTACCAGCAGACACAGTACAGTACGGTAGTCCACGGCTGTAGCTACCTCTGTGTCGGCACTCGGCAGTCCGTCCATAATTGTATACCACCTACCCGTGGTTTTTTTTTCTTTCTTCTTTATACATACTACATCTCATTATCATCCAGTCTATATTAGCAGCAGACACAGTACAGTACGGTAGTCCACGGCTGTAGCTACCTCTGTGTCGGCACTCGGCAGTCCATCCATATTTGTATACCACCTACCCGTGGGTTTTTTTTTCTTCTTTATACATACTACATCTCATTATCATCCAGTCTATATTAGCAGCAGACACAGTACAGTACGGTAGTCCACGGCTGTAGCTACCTCTGTGTCGGCACTCGGCAGTCCATCCATAATTGTATACCACCTACCCGTGGTTTTTTTTTCTTTCTTCTTTATACATACTACATCTCATTATCATCCAGTCTATATTAGCAGCAGACACAGTACAGTACGGTAGTCCACGGCTGTAGCTACCTCTGTGTCGGCACTCGGCAGTCCGTCCATAATTGTATACCACCTACCCGTGGTTTTTTTTCTTTCTTCTTTATACATACATACTACATCTCATTATCAACCAGTCTATATTAGCAGCAGACACAGTACAGTACGGTAGTCCACGGCTGTAGCTACCTCTGTGTCGGCACTCGGCAGTCCATCCATAATTGTATACCACCTACCCGTGGTTTTTTTTTCTTCTTTATACATACTACATCTCATTATCATCCAGTCTATATTAGCAGCAGACACAGTACAGTACGGTAGTCCACGGCTGTAGCTACCTCTGTGTCGGCACTCGGCAGTCCATCCATAATTGTATACCACCTACCCGTGGTTTTTTTTTTCTTTCTTCTTTATACATACATACTACATCTCTTTATCAACCAGTCTATATTAGCAGCAGACACAGTACAGTAGTCCACGGCTGTAGCTACCTCTGTGTCGGCACTCGGCAGTCCGTCCATAATTGTATACCACCTACCCGTGGTTTTTTTTTCTTTCTTCTTTATACATACATACTACATCTCATTATCAACCAGTCTATATTAGCAGCAGACACAGTACAGTACGGTAGTCCACGGCTGTAGCTACCTCTGTGTCGGCACTCGGCAGTCCATCCATAATTGTATACTAGTATCCATCCATCTCCATTGTTTACCTGAGGTGCCTTTTAGTTGTGCCTATTAAAATATGGAGAACAAAAATGTTGAGGTTCCAAAATTAGGGAAAGATCAAGATCCACTTCCACCTCGTGCTGAAGCTGCTGCCACTAGTCATGGCCGAGACGATGAAATGCCAGCAACGTCGTCTGCCAAGGCCGATGCCCAATGTCATAGTACAGAGCATGTCAAATCCAAAACACCAAATATCAGTAAAAAAAGGACTCCAAAACCTAAAATAAAATTGTCGGAGGAGAAGCGTAAACTTGCCAATATGCCATTTACCACACGGAGTGGCAAGGAACGGCTGAGGCCCTGGCCTATGTTCATGGCTAGTGGTTCAGCTTCACATGAGGATGGAAGCACTCAGCCTCTCGCTAGAAAACTGAAAAGACTCAAGCTGGCAAAAGCACCGCAAAGAACTGTGCGTTCTTTGAAATCCCAAATCCACAAGGAGAGTCCAATTGTGTCGGTTGCGATGCCTGACCTTCCCAACACTGGACGTGAAGAGCATGCGCCTTCCACCATTTGCACGCCCCCTGCAAGTGCTGGAAGGAGCACCCGCAGTCCAGTTCCTGATAGTCAGATTGAAAATGTCAGTGTTGAAGTACACCAGGATGAGGAGGATATGGGTGTTGCTGGCGCTGGGGAGGAAATTGACCAGGAGGATTCTGATGGTGAGGTGGTTTGTTTAAGTCAGGCACCCGGGGAGACACCTGTTGTCCGTGGGAGGAATATGGCCGTTGACATGCCTGGTGAAAATACCAAAAAAATCAGCTCTTCTGTGTGGAAGTATTTCACCAGAAATGCGGACAACATTTGTCAAGCCGTGTGTTCCCTTTGTCAAGCTGTAATAAGTAGGGGTAAGGACGTTAACCACCTCGGAACATCCTCCCTTATACGTCACCTGCAGCGCATTCATAATAAGTCAGTGACAAGTTCAAAAACTTTGGCCGACAGCGGAAGCAGTCCACTGACCAGTAAATCCCTTCCTCTTGTAACCAAGCTCACGCAAACCACCCCACCAACTCCCTCAGTGTCAATTTCCTCCTTCCCCAGGAATGCCAATAGTCCTGCAGGCCATGTCACTGGCAATTCTGATGATTCCTCTCCTGCCTGGGATTCCTCCGATGCATCCTTGCGTGTAACGCCTACTGCTGCTGGCGCTGCTGTTGTTGCTGCTGGGAGTCGATGGTCATCCCAGAGGGGAAGTCGTAAGACCACTTTTACTACTTCCACCAAGCAATTGACTGTCCAACAGTCCTTTGCGAGGAAGATGAAATATCACAGCAGTCATCCTACTGCAAAGCGGATAACTGAGGCCTTGGCATCCTGGGTGGTGAGAAACGTGGTTCCGGTATCCATCATTACTGCAGAGCCAACTAGAGACTTGTTGGAGGTACTGTGTCCCCGGTACCAAATACCATCTAGGTTCCATTTCTCTAGGCAGGCGATACCGAAAATGTACACAGACCTCAGAAAAAGAGTCACCAGTGTCCTAAAAAATGCAGCTGTACCCAATGTCCACTTAACCACGGACATGTGGACAAGTGGAGCAGGGCAGGGTCAGGACTATATGACTGTGACAGCCCACTGGGTAGATGTATGGACTCCCGCCGCAAGAACAGCAGCGGCGGCACCAGTAGCAGCATCTCGCAAACGCCAACTCTTTCCTAGGCAGGCTACGCTTTGTATCACCGGTTTCCAGAATACGCACACAGCTGAAAACCTCTTACGGCAACTGAGGAAGATCATCGCGGAATGGCTTACCCCAATTGGACTCTCCTGTGGATTTGTGGCATCGGACAACGCCAGCAATATTGTGTGTGCATTAAATATGGGCAAATTCCAGCACGTCCCATGTTTTGCACATACCTTGAATTTGGTGGTGCAGAATTTTTAAAAAAACGACAGGGGCGTGCAAGAGATGCTGTCGGTGGCCAGAAGAATTGCGGGACACTTTCGGCGTACAGGCACCACGTACAGAAGACTGGAGCACCACCAAAAACTACTGAACCTGCCCTGCCATCATCTGAAGCAAGAAGTGGTAACGAGGTGGAATTCAACCCTCTATATGCTTCAGAGGTTGGAGGAGCAGCAAAAGGCCATTCAAGCCTATACAATTGAGCACGATATAGGAGGTGGAATGCACCTGTCTCAAGCGCAGTGGAGAATGATTTCAACGTTGTGCAAGGTTCTGATGCCCTTTGAACTTGCCACACGTGAAGTCAGTTCAGACACTGCCAGCCTGAGTCAGGTCATTCCCCTCATCAGGCTTTTGCAGAAGAAGCTGGAGACATTGAAGGAGGAGCTAACACGGAGCGATTCCGCTAGGCATGTGGGACTTGTGGATGGAGCCCTTAATTCGCTTAACAAGGATTCACGGGTGGTCAATCTGTTGAAATCAGAGCACTACATTTTGGCCACCATGCTCGATCCTAGATTTAAAGCCTACCTTGGATCTCTCTTTCCGGCAGACACAAGTCTGCTGGGGTTGAAAGACCTGCTGGTGAGAAAATTGTCAAGTCAAGCGGAACGCGACCTGTCAACATCTCCTCCTTCACATTCTCCCGCAACTGGGGGTGCGAGGAAAAGACTCAGAATTCCGAGCCCACCCGCTGGCGGTGATGCAGGGCAGTCTGGAGCGACTGCTGATGCTGACATCTGGTCCGGACTGAAGGACCTGACAACGATTACGGACATGTCGTCTACTGTCACTGCATATGATTCTCTCAACATTGAAAGAATGGTGGAGGATTATATGAGTGACCGCATCCAAGTAGGCACGTCACACAGTCCGTACTTATACTGGCAGGAAAAAGAGGCAATTTGGAGGCCCTTGCACAAACTGGCTTTATTCTACCTAAGTTGCCCTCCCACAAGTGTGTACTCCGAAAGAGTGTTTAGTGCCGCCGCTCACCTTGTCAGCAATCGGCGTACGAGGTTACATCCAGAAAATGTGGAGAAGATGATGTTCATTAAAATGAATTATAATCAATTCCTCCGCGGAGACATTGACCAGCAGCAATTGCCTCCACAAAGTACACAGGGAGCTGAGATGGTGGATTCCAGTGGGGACGAATTGATAATCTGTGAGGAGGGGGATGTACACGGTGATATATCGGAGGATGATGATGAGGTGGACATCTTGCCTCTGTAGAGCCAGTTTGTGCAAGGAGAGATTAATTGCTTCTTTTTTGGGGGGGGTCCAAACCAACCCGTCATATCAGTCACAGTCGTGTGGCAGACCCTGTCACTGAAATGATGGGTTGGTTAAAGTGTGCATGTCCTGTTTTGTTTATACAACATAAGGGTGGGTGGGAGGGCCCAAGGACAATTCCATCTTGCACCTCTTTTTTCTTTTATTTTTCTTTGCGTCATGTGCTGTTTGGGGAGGGTTTTTTGGAAGGGCCATCCTGCGTGACACTGCAGTGCCACTCCTAGATGGGCCCGGTGTTTGTGTCGGCCACTAGGGTCGCTTATCTTACTCACACAGTCAGCTACCTCATTGCGCCTCTTTTTTTCTTTGCGTCATGTGCTGTTTGGGGAGGGTTTTTTGGAAGGGACATCCTGCGTGACACTGCAGTGCCACTCCTAGATGGGCCCGGTGTTTGTGTCGGCCACTAGGGTCGCTTATCTTACTCACACAGTCAGCTACCTCATTGCGCCTCTTTTTTTCTTTGCGTCATGTGCTGTTTGGGGAGGGTTTTTTGGAAGGGACATCCTGCGTGACACTGCAGTGCCACTCCTAGATGGGCCCGGTGTTTGTGTCGGCCACTAGGGTCGCTTATCTTACTCACACAGCTACCTCATTGCGCCTCTTTTTTTCTTTGCGTCATGTGCTGTTTGGGGAGGGTTTTTGGGAAGGGACATCCTGCGTGACACTGCAGTGCCACTCCTAGATGGGCCCGGTGTTTGTGTCGGCCACTAGGGTCGCTTATCTTACTCACACAGTCAGCTACCTCATTGCGCCTCTTTTTTTCTTTGCGTCATGTGCTGTTTGGGGAGGGTTTTTTGGAAGGGACATCCTGCGTGACACTGCAGTGCCACTCCTAGATGGGCCCGGTGTTTGTGTCGGCCACTAGGGTCGCTTATCTTACTCACACAGCTACCTCATTGCGCCTCTTTTTTTCTTTGCGTCATGTGCTGTTTGGGGAGGGTTTTTTGGAAGGGACATCCTGCGTGACACTGCAGTGCCACTCCTAGATGGGCCCGGTGTTTGTGTCGGCCACTAGGGTCACTTATCTTACTCACACAGCGACCTCGGTGCAAATTTTAGGACTAAAAATAATATTGTGAGGTGTGAGGTATTCAGAATAGACTGAAAATGAGTGGAAATTATGGTTTTTGAGGTTAATAATACTTTGGGATCAAAATGACCCCCAAATTCTATGATTTAAGCTGTTTTTTAGGGTTTTTTGAAAAAAACACCCGAATCCAAAACACACCCGAATCCGACAAAAAAAATTCGGTGAGGTTTTGCCAAAACGCGGTCGAACCCAAAACACGGCCGCGGAACCGAACCCAAAACCAAAACACAAAACCCGAAAAATTTCCGGCGCTCATCTCTAGTTGGTATAGAACAGTGCAAAATGTACACACATGTTCATCCTACTGTGACTACCTCTTTAATACCTCCATGTTTTAGACCTAATTGTCCATAAGTCGGAGACCAAAACGAACAGATAATTATATTCAACATCTTAGCAGAATGTTTCACATATTAAATAGGTTGGCTTTACAATTGCTTTCGACAATAGCCCCATCTGATCATTTATGTAGGCCATCTGAATCCAAAGTCAGTTTGACCCCTGTACCAATTTGGACTTCCCAGGTCCTACCTAATAAAAACGTAAAAGTCAAAGTTGGTTAATATCTGCCTTAGTGCTGTTACCCTTTCTTCTTGGCCCTTCCATGGTGAGTTCTGTGAATTAGGATTCTTCACTACAATGACTGATGACTCCTGTACTGTCCTGTTCTGGTGAGCGGTAATTGGCAAACAACAGAATTGACTACACATAGTTTATCTAATTATTTCCTGGAAAGTCACAATAAAGATCCATCGGGATTGAGGAGATCTAGTATCAGAATTAAAGAAAAATGAAAGCAAATAGAACTTCAAATTGAAAACACTTCATCCTTAGCACATAATATAGATATTGAATTAAATGTCTTTTTATAAATGTATTTTATTTACACTTCATTTATACACTTAATTATCTTTTAGCACTATACAAAATAATATATAGTGGCACCTGTTATTTTTTAATCAAAAGAACCGCTTTTAAAACTACACATGGTTCCCGCTGTTTTCATTTTTTTAACTCACTTCCGGATCGGGAGTTCTGTTTTTTGCCCTAGTGGGACAATAAAGTTTTAGGTATAAATACTGAACAAATGAGAACCAAAATCAACATTGAAAAAGTGCAATTGATGCACGAAACGCGTTGGTGGACAAGTAGTATACCGAGGACTTCCAGACGCTGACGCTGCCGAGTAACGTTAACCCCCGGCTGTTAGCTTCCCCGTTGGACGCAGCGGTGGTTTAGCACAACAACACTGGAGGACACGGGCAACCGATTCTACAACAAGGCTGAGGAATACCGCGGTAACTGGTACTGTAGGTAGGGACAGTTAGATTCAGGACCACCCGGTATTCCACTAACAAATGCCCCAAAAAGGGCTGTAAACATCTTGTTGTTTTTACAAACTTAATTAAACCTTTTTTTCCACAGGTGCCACATACATATTAGCGCTCATTTTTTATATTGTCAAAGATAGAAATCTATTTATCAAGACAAAGTTGCCGTTGCAGCTGAGTGATGTAGTGTTACCGAGTGGTCTTATTGCGTGCCAGGTCACTTAGGTGCGAGTGAGTGTGTGCTTTAGGTAGTCTATCAGCTCTCTCATGGACTATAAAGCTGGATGCCTGAACTCGGCTTCCAGATCCAGGTCTAAGTAAAATGAAAAATGAAAATTTGTCAAAAAAAATAAAGAATTAAAAATAATAATAAAAATAGCTTATTTTAGTAATAATAAATCATGTTTGTCCTGTGGCCAGCTGTGGCTAATGGTATCCTGAAATGCTGAGAGCTATTGGAGGATAGCTGTCCAGGGGACTGTAAATAGGAGTTTCCATCTATTTTCACAGGTGTTAGGGCTTTGATTGCTTACTTAGCATTTTTGGACCATATGGTGCAAGAACAAAACACTCCGTCACTGGAAATGTGTACTTTTCTGAAATTCTGTGCATCCTGGTGGCATCATAGCCATCGATTAATGCACATCTCTGATGTTTTGTGGTCTACACCTGCAGATGCATTTGAGGGGGGGGGGGGGTCATTCCTAGTCAGCATTCCCAGAGACAGGGGCGTGTCGCCCCCTTTTTCTGGGAACGGAGAGCCAGGGGTCTGCGTGTCATCATGCAGACTTTGTGGCCTCACAGCCCCCACTTCTGTTGGTCAGCTTACTCAGCTGGCCTTTTGTTTGGAACATCTTTACTGATGGTCTTAATATAGGATCCGAGTTTGCAATGTTGGTCCTGTACTAGGATGTTCAGTGCCCCGCTGCAAACTATACATTTGTCCCATGCTAAATAAAAGGATAGCACGCATCAAAGGTACGGGCAGATAAAAGGGGTGTGGTATCACAAGGAAGGAGCGTGGTGAGACAATACTACTCCCAATATAAAGTACCTCACACAGTAGCACAATCGTATTCACATTACACTCCACATAGTGCCCCTGATACATATTACACCACACAGTAGTGCCCCTTATCAGTGGTGCAAGTAGAAAAAAGTTCTTAGTGGTACTGGGTGTGGCCACATGCCACATGGGGCATGGCCAATGAATATGGGGACATGATACACATATGGTGGGCCAGATACACATATGACCCCAGTAGTGCCAGATACACATATGCCCCACAGTGCCAGATACACATATGCCCCAACAGTGCCAGATATGCTACTACAGTGCCAGATATGCCCCCACAGTGCCAGATACGCTCCTACAGTGCCAGAGGTGACCCCACAGTGCCAGATACAGAAATGACCCACAGTGCCAGATACACATATGCCCCACAGTGCCAGATACACATATGCCCCACAGTGCCAGTTATACATATGCCCCACAGTGTCAGATATGCCCTACCATGTCAGTTATACATATTCCCCACAGTGCCAGATACACATATGCCCCACAGTGCCAGATACACATATGCCCCACAGTGCCAGTTATACATATGCCCCACAGTGCCAGATATGCCCTACCATGTCAGTTATACATATTCCCCACAGTGCCAGATATACATATGCCCCACAGTGCCAGATATGCCTCACAATGCCAGTTATACATATGTCCCACAGTGTCAGATATCAGTCAATATACTGCTCCCCATCTCCCTGCCGCTGCTCACTTGCTGCTGCTGTGTAATGGAAGGAGAGGAGAGTGCAGTGTGGTCCCGTACCTCAGTGCTGCTCAGTCAGATTTTGGTGGTCTCCGGCGGTGGTGTGTATCTTCTCAAATTAGGTGCCGGTTCATTAGCCAATCAGAGCTCGTGGACCGGCAGCCAATCAGGAGCCACGGCTGCAGGTCCATAAGCTCTGATTGGCTAATGAACCAGTGCCGGCTGGCTATTTCTTACCGTTATGCAGTACTGCCCCGTACCACCATACTTGCAGCACTGCCCCTTATTCACATTATCACACACACACTAGTGCCCCTAATTCACATTACATCACACAGTAGTGCCCCTTATTTACATTGCACCACACAGTAGTGCCCCTTATACACAATGCCCACAGTAGTGCCCTTCCTACACATGTTCACAGTAGGAGTGCCACTTACATATAATGCCCACAGTAGTAGCCCCGCTTATACTCATAATGCCCACAGAAGTAGCTTTGCTTATACACATAATGCCCACAATAGTAGTGCCTCTGCTTCTGCTTCATATTATGTTCTGTTAAAGCAATTTTCATCTTCAAATGAGTTCTTGGATTATACATGTGCATATTGCCCAATGCGTTGCTTGTCATTGTAGCTTCCTTCTATGCTAGTGCTTATATCACAAGGCACAGTTTTTATTTCCATTGCTTTGGGATACGCTCTGCTCTGTTACTCTCTCTGCATAGATATAGACAGCGCTGTAACAGTGCACTGTGCCCGTTCTACCCCCTAAACCCTTGACTTTGTGCGGAGCCACCATCTCTGGAAAGTAGAGCTCTGCCTGGAGAATCCTAAGGACAATCCGGGCAGCTTTGTGCTATATACTGTACCAGGGAAATATATATATATATAAGCAACTCTACCGGTGATATACATGTAATATAGAAAAAGCAAGGTATTTATGAAAGTTGTAAAATGGTCTACAGAAGCCAATACTACATTTATCTGAAGGTGTAATTCTTTTTAAGAGATATATAGAATTAGCTGTAACCCATAGCAACCAAACACACAAACTAAAAGCAGTATGGGACATTTGTGCATCTTGCACCATTTTATTAAATGACACCTGCTAATGTTTTATAGCTTTGAGTGATATACTACAGCACTGTGTATTGTTCCGCATTGTTGTAGAATATTAGCACCTCGCAGCCTCATTCCCTGAGCACATTTACTTTACAAGTGGCTGGTTGGATGACTTCTGGCTATAATGAGCTTGATTTAACATAGCGCTCCATTGCAAGGCGTCATCTGTATCTTGCGGCTGACAAAAGCTGGAAGAATCAGTCATTTTGTGTTTGCACCTCTGAGTTTTGGCTGTCAAATAAGTGGTTTTGATGGACAGTGTTATTAATCCTCATTGTCAGGACCTCATGAAATCATCAGTCATATGTCTGAGCCATTGTATCAAATGTATTATTGGTTGTTTTTACAATCCCTTGTCTTTCTCCACACAGTCAGATAGAGGAAGCATATAACACAATGGTAAATGAATGTCCCTGCTTATTTAGAAGAGGAAATTGTTTGGAAATGCTCCATTTAACTGGGGCTTATTTAATATGAGTGTAAAAATATGGTGCTAAATAATAATGTTAGGCTGTTTCAGCAGCCTCAGATATACTGAGATGTAACTGTCAAATGTTTCTTCCTAAACTATTCAAATTATAACATTTATTTATACTCTTTTTGTTTATCACTACTAAAATGTTTACAAAATGACGTAAATTAGTATCTCGTTACTGTTATACCACTTTCAGATCGCCCACCCGGGAATCTAAAACGGGTCCTTCCCTGGTTTCAGATTCCAGCACACTGTGTATGCACCAAAAAAAGAAATTGGTTTCTGCACATACACCAGATTAGATATTCACACACAGACGGATATCACTAGTATGTATGGATTGATGCGTCCCACGACAGACCACACTTTCCGTGAAATGGGCGTTTGTGGACGGTAACCATGTGATCGCACAGAGCTCTTTCGTCTGGAGTGTCAGTGGCGTGTAAGCCGATGTCCATGCACGATTGTAGCGTGAGGGCGGAGATCTGTTTCAGTCGGAACTTTTGCACTCAGCATGGGGTAAGTCCCTATATTAATGATAATGATCTGCGGCAGTGGGCATTAAGGCAGTGGGCGGTACAGGCTTCCACATGCAGCCTCATGGATGTTTAGTATACAAGGTCAGATTCTTGCATTAGCAGAAACTAGTAAGCAGGAAGCCACTGCCATACGGGATAGCAGCCACAGATGTCTCTGACTCAGAATCTGGATTTGCGGTTTGCGATGTAACCCAGGATTTGGAGGCCATTGCTTGGTGGTGGTCCTGGTGTGGTCTGCCATCATCAGTGCTGAAAGTAGGGTGGTACGGAGTGGTACGAAGTATCATTAAGAAATGTGGGGGTGGTACGCAGTACCACCAGCCCACCATTGGGGCATAATTTACAAGGGGCATTTTTGAAAAAGGGTGTCCGTAGCATAACTGTGTCTGGCATAATATGTAACAGGAATTATGGTGTGTGGTATAATATGTAATAGGCATTATGGTGTGTGGCATAATGTGTAATGGGCATTACGGTGTCTGGCATAATGTATAATGAGTGTTACGGTGTCCGGCATAATGTGTAATGGGCATTACAGTGTGGCATAATGTGTAATGGGCATTATGGTGTTTGGCATAATGTGTAAGGGGGCATTATGGTGTATGGCATAATGTGGCCATGCCCCTATTGTCATGTAGCCACTCCCCTAGTTTTGTATGACCACGATCCCTCATGACACGTGACCACGCCTGTTTTTACTATCAGTACCACTAAGAAAAATTTCTACTTGCACCACTGGCCATCATCCCATGTAGACAGTGGCAGGGGGGAGACTGTAGTGGTGTCATGATGTTCAAAACTAGGAGGAAGTTTAACTCGGTTGGTCTCTCATAGAGTTGTGGCGTCAGGTGGCTCAGTGCATCTGCCTATTCGATATGTTGATGATAATCTGTTTCGGGTGGACAGCGTTCCCCTTAGTGCTGAGGGCATCTTTCTCTTTTTGGACAGTGTTTTTAGGATTTTAGATGAGCTTGTCTGAGTTGTGGTGGTGGGCCCAGTTCCTGACGGTGCATAGCATGGAGGGAAAGAAGGGCAGCCTAGGGGGCCAGTAAGCTTGTCGAAAGGTTCACTCCCTCACAATATACCTTTTGGCCGATGTTACTTCAGCTGCCTCGGTTTCCTAACCGGTCCATTAGGGTATTGGTTGGGGATCTGATGTCCTATGTACAGTACTTGCCGTTGAAATGTACATGTTTGTTACGTATTTCTGCATTGTATTGATTTTTCTATCACTGTCCGCTAGGGCATTTATTAACAAGTTGGGAGCCCTAGGGTGGCAGCTCCTTGTATAACAGACAGGGGCACCAGGAGAGTAAAAAATAAATACAGTCTATTTTCAAATAAACTTTAATTGCACAAAACACTTTCCCAATACCCTCATTCACCAAAATAAAATAAAACCTTCTTTTTCTTTAACATAATGCAGTCAGTGATGGTGACAATACATGACAAGTCACTAGAGGCTTAACTTTGTAGAAGAGTGACTTTAAATATCTAGATTACACAATTCCCAGGAAAGGCTCAGAACGCAGCATGCAATAGAAATATACAGGGTTTTCAAAAATATAATTGCATTTTGTAGTGTCAGTGACATTGATAAAGTACAGCTCGGTGACCTGGCCTCCTTTAAATATCTCAATGGAGATACATTGCAGAATGTCCTATACGATTGTCTAATCTCATCAGTATAATTCTGTGGTGCCTTCAGTTTGAGGCCAGCACTTCTCAGGAGCAGCACGCTGTAGATGTCAGATTAGAGAAATAGACAAGGTGATCGTAAACAAACATTTTATATTACAATATAGGAACAAGGGTGCAGGTGCACCATGCACCATTAAAATCATTATAATATCCATAATATTCTAGGTTCTTGGCACATGCTGACTGCACAAAATCCATAGGTAAGATCCTTTCAATTGTATAGAAAATCAGTTTGGGGTTGAACTTCTGGGGTGTGGGGCTTCCTGGATTGCTCTGGCTGGACCATTTTGGGGCATCGCCACCTCACATTTATTTTTAACACCTATATCACCCTGAGTTTGTTTTATATTTATGTAGCATTTTTCACATATCTTTTACACCTGTAATATTGATCAGCTAACCTCACTTTCTAACACTCTGACACCATACTGCTGTCCTCTTTCTAACACTCTGACACCATACTGCTGTCCTCTTTCTAACACTCTGACACCATACTGCTGTCCTCTTTCTAACACTCTGACACCATACTGCTGTCCTCTTTCTAACACTCTGACACCATACTGCTGTCCTCTTTCTAACACTCTGACACCATACTGCTGTCCTCTTTCTAACACTCTGACACCATACTGCTGTCCTCTTTCTAACACTCTGACACCATACTGCTGTCCTCTTTCTAACACTCTGATACCATACTGCTGTCCTCTTTCTAACACTCAGCAGCCTCTTTCACCTGCCTAACACTGATCCCTCACTTCTATCCCTTATCTGTGTGATGCCCTGGGGTGGTATGGCTGGGGTGGTTTGGGGGTGCTCTGTGCCCCAGAGGCGAACCCCTATAGTGTTAGAGACCTGTTCGACGAGGTCACCATGAAGTAGGTGGGCAGGCTCATATACAGGCCAATATATGCCAAGAACCTCGAATATTATGATTGTTATAATTTTAATGGTGTATGGTGCACCTGCACCCAATTTCCTATATTGTAGTACTAAGTTCCAGCAAGGTAGCACATCCCATTATAAGAAGCTAGGGTGTGCCATTCAGAACCCCCTCCAAAACATCATAAATATACAGTATACAAAGTATGTACTGTATGTATATATATTTGGGACAATTACTATACATCTCAATGTCTCTTTTATTTAATGAGAAATGTGTTGGTTTTTGACACATTTTGATAATATGTATGCTCACCAGGTATGACTTTTGTTTTTAGTGAATCTCATAGGGTTGTATTCTAGCTGTTGTCTACCTGTAATTATTTGCGGATCCAGGAATACAGCTTGCAGCAAATAACGGAGACTTGTGGTTTATGGCTTTATTGAATGTCGCCTATAGGGAAGCAGCTCTTGATGATATCATCAGCTCCTACTCTTGTGTAGATTGCTGGCAATGCCTGCGCAGTGGTGCCATGAGATGTTCCAGGCCAAAGATTTAGCTGTGCCCTTTAAAGATGATTACACCATCAAGCAGCACAGCCTCCCGATGCTCTGCTCGGCTGCTCCTTGACTCGTGGCAAGCCCTCTTAAACCATGCCCATGCCCCCTTTTCATACGTGCACTGCCCCTTGACAAAGAGAACTTGAAACGCATTGGCGGGATAGAACCTTTGTCTGCTTGGATTGGTTTCTGCACGATTGAGGAGGAAGGTACGAATCTTTAGGAAAAATCTCTCACATTCAGTTCTTTTGGTACCGGGCCTATCGTAGCTCAGTGTTGGAAGTCATGCTTTCCCCTCTCTCTGGCAGCCTCTCTCCTCGCGGCAAATGCTACATTTTTATAATTTGTTATAATCTGTATTAATTTGTTTTATCCAATAAACCCCCCTGTTTTAATTATGGGTGTTCCATTATGAATGCTGATTGGATAAAGATACCTTTATGCGCAGACGGAAGACACCTTTACCAGTGAGTACCGGTACGCAGTTCAGCTAAAAGATACCTTTATGAGTGTATACCTACCTGCCTTATTGTAAGTTAGGTACGCCTAAAGCTTCAACATTACTGCTATTGAAAGATACCTTTACATGTTTTGAGCCCCACCCACTTTATGTAAGTGAGGTACGCTCATTGTAGTGGAAGCAGTCCATCTTCCTATTGAATTCACTATCAGAAGTGTGCTATTTGAAACTTTTAAGAGGCCTTGACTCAAAACCCATTATTTTTTATTTTTATATATCATCCCGCAATTGCGATTTCATTCTTCTTGGAGAAAAAAACCCTTCATCTCGATGACCAGAAGATTCAGCAAACCAATCATTTAGGATAAGTATTCTTTATTTATTTTTTTCACTTTTTATCATACCAATTTATTTAGTCCAATAACATTTGGCTGAATCATCAGCCACCAAGGTCCTTTTTTCATTCCAGCGCCAACTTGCTGCACCCATCCACTCCTTCTAGCTTTGTTCAATTTTGGGTTTTTTGGGATTAATCCAGGGGTATCAGAAAGAGGCAGCAGGAGGTCCATATTACAAGGAGCGCCCTATATGTTCTACCCAACTTTCTTCTGATTAAGAGCCCCAGTCTGTCCCTGGCTCAATTGCATACGCACATAGTTCTGAGCACGCACAGATCACATTTGCACAATTTGTGTTCCGACAACTACCCTAGTACTTATTACAGATGAGTGGTTCTGTTTTGTTGAAAACCTAACACACCTAAACTTTGGGGTTTCATGATAAACTGAGTCTGGGTCACTTTGGAATTCCAAATCAAACTGAGTCCTAGCTCGGGTCATCCTGCCAAGTTCTGATATCAGATCTAAAGACTGAATCTTGCATGTTTTGGATGGCATGTAAACAGCAGTGGCGTGCGGTGAGGTCAGTGGTTGGGGAGGCACTGGCAGCTAACCATATCCCCCCCAATGGGAAAAAAAAAGTGTAGTCCCCCATACATTGCTAAAACCAGCACCAGGCAGAACCAGCCAGGGGGGATAATGTCATAGCAGGGGAGACACTCAGTGTGGGGTCCCTTTGCCATAACATTAATCACCCCCCAAGCCAGTCAGCCCAGGGCTGGAATTCCTCGGAAGTGGGGCCCCAAAAAATAAAAATTGGGTCACCCTTCCAAGCAATAACCAGCACTGGGCTGATAGCCCAGTGCTATGCCCCGCACCCCTGGTAGCGGTGGGTGCGGGGTTAATTGTTAATATTGTTCTTTACAGGTGTCCTACAGGTCCCAGCAAGCCTGCCCCAGCATGCTGGCACTTATAGAACCACAAGTGCCAGCATGCCCGGACATAATGGGCCCGCTGGCACCTGTAAAGAAAATATTAAAATAAAAACAACACATTATCTTTAAAAAATTAGTTTATTTGTCAGGGTCTTCACCCGAGGGCAGCGGCCTTTAAGCTCTTTTTGCATGGCCACCGCCTCCCCAGGGCTTCCGGCGTCTTCACCTGGGGGGATCGCCGCCTCCCCAGGGCTTCCAGCGTGTTCCTCCTGCGTCTTCACCTGGGAGGCGGCGGCCTTTAAGCTCTTTTGCATGGCTGCCGCCTTCCCAGGGCTTCCAGCGTCTTCACCTGGTGGGCGACGGCTGCTAAGCTCTTTTGCATAGCCGCCGCCCATCCAGGACTTCCGGCGTCTTCTGTCTTCAGGAGCTGTCCACTGCTCCTCCTCCGCCATCGGACTGGTGCACCGCTGTCTCGCGCTGACTTATATAAGTCAGCCGGAGGGGGCGGGGTGATGATGCAGTGAGCCGTGATTGGCTCGTGGCAGCCATCTTGAATTTCAAAAATTACGCTGAGGCGCCATTTTTGAAATTGGTACCGCTCCGCTGCCAAACTCTGCTAATACTTTCACCTCGGCCGCGTCCCGCCACCACCGCCGCCCACACCTCTGCCGCCCGCACCTCCGCTGCCCACACCTCTGCCACCACCAATGCCCGCTCCTCCACCGCGCCCACACAGTGATTGACAGCGGATCCAGTGACGGATCCGCTGGCCAATCACTGTGGCCTCACTGACAGGGGCGTGCTTTCATGGGTTGAAAGCACATCCCTGTATGAAAGTGGCACTTCTAATGGTGCCGCTTTCCAATGCATTTTCAATGGGCTTTTAATGCCCATTGCTAGGCCCCGCCCACGCCCGCCCCCCACTCCCATACCTTTCCCATTCACACTGGGAGGCACCACGATCGGTGCCTCCCAACCCCATTTAGACAGGGATAATGATTACATTAATATAAAGGAGATACTTATGACACAGAATATGTGTCATAAGTATCTTTATATTATTTTAGTCATTAATGACAGGAGAGGCACTGCCTCCCCTGCCTCCCGTGACTGCACGTCCCTGGTAAACAGGGATGAATTTAGGGGTCAGACTGCACCTAGTCTCAAAATTATTGCACTGCACCCTTCTTGCTGGGAACAGTACCGATGCCTCCAGACTGCCCGAAACAGCTTTAACCCCCCTTCACCGACACAATTTACTGACCATCGCCCCCTCCCCCGGCCAGATCCAAAATAAAAACAATATGTTGTAATCAGTGGCATCATAACGGTGGTATGGGGGGTGCGGGCCACACCTGGGTGTCACCCGCCGAGGGTGACATTACGTGCAGCACCTGGCTCCTGTCACCATGTAGGAGTCGGCACTGCAACCACAGCACTCCCCGGGGCAGCCTGCATCTCCTGAACTCCTAGGATGCTGAAACGGGGGTTTGGGATGTGAGGCCATGCCCCTCCCACTAAGCCACACCCCTCCCACGAGGTCACACCCCTCCCACGAGGCCACACGCCCTCCCACGAGGCCATGCCCCTGTGTCACGGTTGCCCGCACCGGGTGTCATAAGGGGAAGTGACGCCCCTGGTTGTAATGACAAAGACAAATAATGAATCACCCAGCTTTATCTGGCCAACAGCCTAACAGAGCATGCTGTGCTGCCCCAACCCCCCCAAAACCCAGCAATAGTCACCCCTGGGCCAGTGCCTCACGTGCCTAGTGGAAAATCCACCACTACATGTAAATCCCTTCCTCGTGACTTCAGGTGCAATTTCACACTTGATTTGACTGGAAATGAATGTTACTGATGTTAATAATAACAATTTTAAAGAAATCTAGATCCAAAACAGAAACCAAACCACTTGAGGCGTGAGGTTGGTTTTGCTGAAGCATAAACCAAAACCAAAACATGACAATGATTTAGAGCCAAAATCACGGGGGTCTATACGCACCTTTAATACTTACTCTAGATATGCCTTGATGTCTTTTAATAGTTTAAAAATAGAAGCAGCATTGAAAGTCATGATATGGGCATATTGATCAACTGCATCCTTGCTAAGATACAAATAGCCGAATTTTAATTATCCCTTCTTAGTGCTTAGTCTTAAATTCCCTCTTAGCATTCCTACACAGACACATATCACACTTGTAAAGTCTTCAAATCCAATTCTCTTTCATACCAAGGTTTTTGTTCAGAAATTCCCAGAGCGTTCAATGACTCACATAAAAATGGAACATTAGTTTTAACATTTCAAGTATTACCAAGACGAAAAGATTGGATCCGTTAATTAGAAAGTTATTCTTCTGTAGGGAATTTTTGGCAGTAATTGCAGGTGCATAAATTACAAATCATTTTGTCATTTAAATTGCTTACCAATAAAGTCACACTTTGTGTAATGTGCATAAAATCATTATTTGTTCTACAACATCATATTGTTTATTGTTTTAGGTTTGTCAAAAACTTTTTAATATATTCATAGAGGTTCGGATTGGAAAACATACTGTATATAGCGCCAATAATAGGTGACATATTCTCCATGATAAATTGAGATGTATTAGCAGTAGCTGGTGGCCCAGCTTAGGTAGAATGTGGCCAGTATTGTGATGTTATTAATGTAGGGCCTAATTCAGACCTGATTGTAGATGTGCTACATTTAGCACATCTACGATCAGTTTCACAGATATGCGGGGGGACGCCCAGCACAGGGCTAGTCTGCCCCACATGTCTGGCTCCCCCCCCACACACACAGGTACAAAAGCATTGCACAGCGGCGATGCTTTTGTACCTGAGAAGTAGCTCCCTACCAGCGCAGCTCCTGCACGCTGGCAGGGAGCTACTTTTTGCTTCCTGGGTCGCAGCGGCTGCATGTGACGTCACGCAGCCGCAGCGGCCCGCCCCTGCACGGTCCGGGCTAGCCTGCATTGTCCTGACCGTGTCCCCAAAACAGCGTACAAATGCCGCCAGCCCGTCCCCTTCTGCCCAGCGACCGCCTCTGCCTGTCAATCAGGCAGAGGCAATCGCTGGGCAGAGATACCAATCGCATCTCTGACATGCGCCGGCGCGCTGCAGCACCAGCACATACGCAGTTCAGACCTGATCGCCCGCTGTGTGAAAGCACACAGCAGAGATCAGGTCTGAATTAGGCCCGTAGATAGACTTTTATCGCAGAGTTCTGAGTGAGTACATTGAGACTGATATTGACATGAACCACGGGCAAACCAAACACCCAGCCCCAGTATCCAGTTTGTCCCATGCTGTGCAGTATAAAGGGCGCGGACAGCATAGAGCCACATCTTACGGTCAGACCTTGTTGGAAAATAGCAAAGGCAACTAGCTCATGTTTAAAGCACTGTTGCGAAATAAGAGACTGAGTTATTTATGCAAGTGAAAATTAGTTACTTTATCTGGAGATAGAGACTGAGTGCCCCAAAAAAACTTATAACCAAGTAAGCTACATTTGTCCACAGACACTACAATCCCATGGCTTGCTAGCTACATCTTCTTTTTAAATAAGACTGAGGCACAATGACATTATTACAACCCAGGAATACTTGTGTATCTGTGTGCCATTCCCCCATTGCAACGCTGTGGCACCACAGGATTTTAAAAGAGCTCCAATGTTATTTGCCAGTGAAGATCATCATAACTTGGTCAGGGAAAACTACAAATTTAGTAACTTATTGAAAAAGTGTGTTTTTCATTACTCTTCTCATCACCACATTATAGATTGTGATTATAATATGCCAATATCTGTTAATCAATTGATTGTCTTTTGCATTTTTTAATGATACAATGTGATGTGAACTGTAGTCAGCTGTCCTCTCTTTATCCTCTTTCTATGCCCTATTCTTCCTGTGATTCTTTAATATTTTGTGCCAATTAACCAATCAACAGCCTCAATCCAGAGTTCATTGCTGCTCAATAAAAAAACATCCTGTTGAAATTGCTGACTCACTCTTGTTTCATATAAACCCTTCTTACCTCTCTGAGCAAGATACCACAGAACAAGGTACGGGGAGAAACATTTCAGAGGAAAGGTCTGTCCATACCAGCCAACCCTGGGGTGTTACGTGTGTGTGTGCATGTGTGTGCGTGTGTGGGTTGAAAAGGGGGCTAATGCCACAGTGGGCACTTACAGAAACCGATGTGTGTGGAGGCTATGTCACTTGGGATCTATTACCACTAAGGGTAGGGGGTGTAATGTTACAATGGGGCCATGTGGACACTATGGGGTGCTAGACACTCCCTATGCATTCTTTTTTTCAATGAAAGCTGGTGGATATGTTTTGGATTTAATTAAATAAAAAATATGTACAATTTTATATGTCATTTAAAAAAGGTCAGTTAAGTGGTAAAAGAATTTATTTCCTTTTTCAGAAACTGGAATGACCTACTGTATACCATTCTCAGACCGCCAGCAATAATACGGGTTGTTGCATGTGATCACTCAGGAACCTGGGTTGCGGTGCAGTCTGAAAGGGGGGTGTGGTGTAAAAGATAGATAGTGTCTAGTTAGACAGTCAATAGATAGACACCGTATGTTAGACGGACATTAGGTCGACAGGGTCAAAAGGTCGACAGGGTCAAAAGGTCGACATGGAAAAGGTAGACAGTACAAAAGGTCGACAGGGTCAAAAGGTCGACAGGAAAATGGTTGACATAAAAAAGGTAGACACCATGTTTTTTGCATTTTTGTGGTTTGTGTGGATAGTTTTGTCATCTGGGACCCCCAATTGTAGAAAGGCATACTCTCGCGGGACTCGCTTCGCTCGCTGCGCTCGCCACAAAGTTTATAACCAACTCTATGCCGGCATGGATAGAGAAGGTATGAAATAGTCCAAAAACATGTTAAATTTTTTAAAAAACATTTGTCTATCTTTTTTATGTCGACCAATTTCATGCCGTCCTTTTGACCCTTTCGACCTTTTGACCCTGTTAACCTTTTGTACTGTCTACCTTTTTTATGTCGACCTTTTGACCCTGTCGACCGTCTGTCTAACATATGGTGTCTACCTATTGACTGTCTAACTAGACACTATCTATCTATCAACCGGATACCCTGAAAGGGACCAGTTTAAATATCCCAGTATTTCCTCTTGGGTAGTGAGCAGGGTTGAACACGTGTTCACCCACCTCGCGGTGCAGTGTGAACAGGTAAGCCGGGTTGATGTGACTCGGCACCCGTTCACTGAATAGGAAGATGCGGCGCTTGGAGATAATTGCGTAAGCTGGGTCGGGCTGCCCCTTTGAAAGGGCATGATTTATTTCTCTTTTGTGGTACAGTATACCATGGGTAACCCACTGGGGTAGTCTAAATTGCATAATAGACATACACCAATAGAACTGCTGCAGAATATGCTTCTCTGTTAGAGATGCAATGGGCCCTAAAGGGTGAGATTTATTATAACTTTGCAAAGAGATAAAGTGTAGAGAGATTCTAACTTTTTACAGGCTGTTTGAAACATGTCAGCTGATTGGTATTTTATCTCTCTCCATTTAACTCTCCCCATGCTTTGATAAATATTATTCCGGGATGGAAAAGACAGTCCCAGATAGAATGTATTCCATATCTGACAACTTTTGGTAATGACCACGTGTTGCGTACTCCTGACCTATGTACCAGTTTTTATAAACCTCTCTATAGGCACTGAACAAATAACAGATCTGGAACATTTCATTGTTTTCCTCTACAGAGGAAAATGAGAGAGATGGGAGAGATATTCCACAACCAGGCTGCTTGTTACACGGATTAATAAAGATATATTCATTTCTGAGACTGATGCTTGTTTTCAAAATGTCCACCATTTAAATGCCATTAAAACTATCATGATCTTTTGAACCATAAGTGTTGATTGCTCATCTGTTCCTGATTTTAGTCGTGACCATGGCTAATAGCTCGTTTTATATTGCTCGTGGACATCTGCTGTGAAGGAAACAGCTGTAGCAAATGATGGGACGGAAAGCATCCAGAGTAAGTAGCACATCACTGAGTCCTTGCTGTGAACTAAACATAAGCCCAGCAAAAAAAAAAAAAAAAAACACACGCAAAATAATCATATATACTGTAATATAAGGCCTGCCTCTAAAAGTTCTAGAATTTGGCTATTTATTTATATTAAAGCCTGGATTGAGGTTAATAAAATCATGAATGGACTTTTTAAATATGTATTATATTTATTATCATTATAATAATAATTATTATTATCTTTTATTTATAAGTGTGAACATAATTTACAACAGAGAATTGGAAAAATTAAATTCGAGAGTGCAAACAAAATAGTGCAATATATAAAACTATTGCTTGTTATATTCAGTAATTAACTAAGGGCGATATTGAATTTTTTATCGTACCCGATCTCCCATCTAAAGTGACGGGAGATCGGGGTGGGGGTGATATTCAATTGTTGCTTTTTTATCGTGCTTACTGCGCCCAGAGAAGTCGGCTTTATCCGTGTAAAGCAGTTAACCCGATCAAAGTAATGGGTGCGATGCAAAAAGACCCGTTTGGGCACCCAAACGGGTCTTTTTTCGCTCATTTCAGCTTGCAACCCTAGGTGGTGCGAGCTGAAATGCAGACGCCGGCAGCTTTTGTGCCCAAACGTAGCAACAATTGAATAGCTCCAGGCTGACGATGGCACAAACAGGGTTGGGGTGTTAATGTTATGGTAGTAGGATTAATTGTGAGGGTGTGGGAATTTGTGTTAGGGTTTGAGATTTAGGGGTCTATTCATGTAACAAAGAAAAGCCCTGTTTTGCGTTAAACAGGGCTCTTCTCTGCCTAGCGCAATTCACAGAGTGGGTTACAGTGGAGAATTCACTGACTTCTCCAGCCGCACCCCCTCTCTGTGCCTGAATAGCATCACCATACTTTTGTTTGGTGAATGCGATTCCGCTTTCCCATGGAGTTCAGGTTCACCATCTCAGTATGGTGTAACCTGAACTGCAGTGCGGAGACGGCATGGAAGCTCAATGCTTCCTTGCTCTCTGCTCGGCACCCGGCACTTTTTCCGCCCCCGACCTCCCAACAGCCACTGCGGCCTGCCGGTAAGTCAACAGGTGGTGCATCCGCAGAGGGACCCACCAGCTGACTCCGCGCATCGGAGAGGGGGACCACCAGGGAAGACCTCAACGCAGGACCCCTGGACACCGCAGTGCATTGTCAGAGGGGTGAGTATATACGAAAATATTACAGCCATACGCACCAAGTATAAACACTACACAGATGGCCTCCGTGCGCGTACTTGTTCTGCCGTGCGTGCGCATACTCGCAGGTTGCGTAAAACCACTCACGCGGTAGTGCGTATTAGCGCGTGGTATGAGTAATTATGGTAGCATTTGTATTCGCATGGAAAAGCCACAAAGACATATTTCATATTTAATCCACATAGTGCACAATTTACACATAGCCTGCATGCACCACACCAGCGAGTTACACTTGCTTTAAGGGTACTACAACAAAAGGATTCACCTTTACAGGATATGAGGGGACAGTATTAGGTTAGGAGGTGGTGTTTGGTATCCAGCTGTAAGGTATTTTAAGAGCAATATTCCGGTAGCAGTTTGCAGAAGATAGCACGCTCCTGCGCATATCTATACGCAGGAGCAGAATATTAATATTAACTGTATTTACTGTACTCCTGATATTCGGCGGGAACCCAGTGGAGACCAACTGCAAGTACACCTAGACCAGGCATCGCCCACCTATTCAAACCGACCTATGACCCCTCCTGTACTGTAAATGACCAGCCCTTTGACCTATAGGTGAAGAGATTACAGTTTCTATTGTATCATGTTTTGGACAAATGTATAAAAGCCCAGCTGCCTGGCCGGCCAGACACATTCTCTGAAAGTCATCTATCTTGATTGACCGAGGACCGGGTGGTGCTGGCGTGACAAAAGTATGTATCATTGATTGTAGCCTTTTCTCCTATTGTGATTGTATTATTTGTTGTAACCCCCTGTTAGTAAATAACTGTTGGTGGGTTGGATCCCAACATATTTTAAATACAATTGGTGTCGTTGTCCCTTTCCTGCTAGGAGTTATAGAGTGTATTCCACCTCACGTGTAGCTACTCTGTGCTTACAGCGTGGCGGCGTGTGCATGCACCGTGTACGCATCTGTTAGGGGTTTCACACACACACGCTTTGCGGTCGCAGCGGCCTGCACAAATATAAGTTAAAAGGTATTGCTTTTTATTCCTGAAAGTTAATCAGCTTTAACAACTGGGGGCTCGATCCGGTTTTTCACATACTCGTAGACTTGCATAATATAGCAGACTTTGATCTATCAGCAAAGGGTGGAAACGCATCTTTAAGTAAAACTTTTCCCTGGTTGCTTGGATGTTTTAAAACCCTCTTTATGTGCTGCTAGATCGCGTCTGCTCTGTCTAGTCTACAGAGGTGCTGATAGAACTTGGAGGAAACAGGAAAAAAACTATTTAAAATCTGTGTGCAAAATTTTTGGCGCCAAAAGCGTACACAAAGCGTACCGATACTTTGCATACTCTCCCTCACATACTGCTGCCATATTGTTGCCATAGCTTATTACAGTCATTATATATCTGTGTGAAATCGGATACATTTGTTTGCTATATAGATATTTGAAATAAGTGTATTAAGGTTGTAATTATAAAACACAAAACGCAGTCCTGGCCTGGTCGTAAAGGTTTATACAGAACGAGTGTGGGTTTTGTTAGTGAGCGATAGTAGTTTGTATTGCTCACATTTATAGAGATTGTGTGATTTATTGAGTTGCGGACGCACGTTTGTACATGTGGTACTGACAAAGTGCAGAAGCATGCACGTGGCGCAGGGTCGCACCCGTGGCGTAAAGGCATGCACGGTCGCATGTTTACATAATGTTGCGTAGGATTGCAGACGCAAAGTACAAATCACGCGATAGTTCAATTAAAGCGGGGATAGTATACATTTAATACAATAGCACATAACTATCTGATTTCAAAAGCAGATTAGTGTAAGATTTTGTTTAAACTGTACTACCTCTGGGATAAAACTACTAGTCGCAGGGAGTGATATTTTCTGTACAGAAAAGAAACAGTGTATTTGTGTGAGCTGAAAGTAGAAGTGAGTGGATTGAACCCCGGAAGTCAGGATCCCGTGGTGACACCAAGTAAGCGGAGGCTTGGTGGCGTAGGGCGGCTGACTTACGTTTACAGATAGAAAGATACGCAAATCGTGAGATTTGCAGAGGAGCGTGATATAGAATTGTGCATTGAGAAGTTTAGAATTGTGAAATGAAGTAAAGGTTTTGTGTTACGCTCCAGCTGAGGAGCGCAGCTTGTGTATTCGACTCCATTGATCGCAGGGCGGATAGGTAACAAGTACATATATGCTGTGCGATTGGACCGCACGTTTGTGTGTGCGATACGTGGCGCAACTTGTTACCCATTTGCAAGCTTTTGCGCAAACTGCGGTATCATTAGCGCCGTGTAGAGCATATGCAAGCGTGATTTGTGTATAGCAAAAAGGGAAGTTTTCGCTGGTCTCTCAGGAAAATCTTCAACGGTAGATATTCACTGGAAATGGTAAGTTATTCCTAAAAGTTCCAGTGAATAGAAATCAGTTAGGGTCCTCACTGGGTACACTCACTGGGTACACTCACTATTGGAGTGAGTCGTGGTACATCAGCGGAGAAGGAGCGAGTGAAATCGCTAGGTGTCTTTCACCGCCTATTTGTGTTGTGCATTTGGGGATTGTGTATCAGGCAAGAAGTCCGCGATGAGATCCAATTGCACAAGCAGTGGGCATGTGGTCGCCAGGGTTCAGGCAGGAGAGCCGCGGCCCAGGGGGTCAGCGAGGTTTATTATGTGTGAGAAATATAGTCCACACACGGAGGTTTTTTGCAATGAATGGATGCGTATGACTGCTGAAGATAGGGCGTCATTCCCTAGGATGGGTAGTTTTGAATCAGAGGTATTACAGAACATAAGGATTAGCATATGTCTGATCAAATCTAGAAAACAAAGGATCAGACATACTGACTGTTTAAACTTGTGGCAGCAAGAAGGGGATGTGCAAAGGGAACTGGCTCGCACAGCAAGTTCCAAACCTAGCGGGAAGGCGATTACGAGCATACCACCACCGCCATATGTCGATGGGGAGAAATTGGCTACAAGCAATGGTGCATTGGTAAAGGATAGAGAAGTGATTAATCAACGTGTTAACCCTAACCCTTGCCAGTTGTATCCCATTCTAAATTTTCCCCAGGATTGTGAGGAGGATGACCCCAGCACGATATCGGCACTCTCTCTAGCAGCCACGATACAGAATTCCCAAGTGGGCATGGCCCAACCACCAAGAGCAGTAGCGATACCCCCCAGCGGAGGGGTGAGTGAGGTTGTGTCCACCGGTAAGTACGGCACCATACACTATGAAGAGACGATAGGTCCCCGTATTATAGAGTCAAACCAAAATGATATAGTTGAATTAAATCCTGTCAGGGTGATTGCAGTTCCCAATGGGAGAACTGATAGTCAGGGAGTAACTCCCAGCAGGAATATTGCCATGCATTGTCCATGGTCCCGCGCAGAGTTAAGGTCAATTATGTCAGAATTCCCCGATCCGAGAAAAGATCTAGTCGGATGCCAGAAATTCATTAAAGAATTAGGTAACGCCCATGAGCCCACAAATAAAGATTGGCGAACAATGCTTCAGGTGTGTTTACCCTCAAACATTGACATCCCAAAATTCATAACGGATTGTAAATTAGATGCAGAAGTGCCTCTCACTGATGAGTACAATCAAGAGAATGTAAGGCAAATCCACCTGCAATTAGGAGTGTATTTCCCTACTGTTTTTAAATGGAACAAAATTTTCTCCATAAGACAAAAGGAAGGTGAAATGGCATCCGAGTATTTCCATAGAGCACTGCAGGAAATGGCTAGATACACTGGGATAAAGGATATTAAAGAGAATGCCAACCACAGGGAGGTAGCTGTCTCTGTGCTAATGGATGGATTGAAGGAGGCATTGAGGACAAGGGTACAAACCTCGTTGCCAAATTGGAGAAGTATTTCGGTGGCTGCGCTGAGAGAGTCCGCTGTCGAGCATGATCGTAATATCACAAAACACAGGGAGTCGCAAGGGATGAAGCTGATGATGGTAAGTATACAGGCTCTTACAGGAAAGCCCCATCAACCTAAACCCCAGACCCCTGATGGTAGGCCACGGTCAATTACATGTTTTCTTTGCAGGAAAGAAGGGCACTTTACCAGAGACTGTAGAAGTAGCGGGACACATAGCGTATATAGACCCCCTAGACCTGAATACGAACCACGCTACAATACACATAGTTGGGAACAGGGACCACATAGATGAGATTATGAGCCGCATAGAGGGAAAACAAGGAGATACCCACCCAGGAGAGACTGGCAGGCCTCCGAAAAATCACAGCTACCCCCTCACATATTGTAGCTGCCAATGCTCTGCGGGAGGGTCCTACTGCACAATAGAGGTTGGGCCACACCTGTAGTCTGCAGCCAGTGAAGTTGATTGCTAGCCTTGGTAGTGAACCTGAGGTCATGGTTGATGTAGCTGGTGTACCATTACCTTATCTTGTAGATACAGGGGCGGCCAGGTCAGTGTTGAATTCCACAACAAGTGTAAAAACCACAGGTAAAACGATTTTGGCAATGGGAGTAACAGGAACGGTGCAACAATACCCTTTGAGTAGACCTGCAGAGATTACGATAGGGCCCTTGCAGACTAAACATTCCTTTTTGCTGGCTGCATCGGCTCCAACTAATCTACTGGGCAGAGATCTGTTGTGTAAAATGCGGTGTGTCATATATTGTACCCCTGAGGGTGTGTTCTTAGATATACCTGAGAACAGTGCACAAGAAGTGCAAGATATATTAGACACCCCTCAAAGGCTAATGTTACACTCTACTGTTATAGACACGTGTCCATCGCAGGTAGAGGAAATTATCTCACAAATACCGGGTTCCCTTTGGACCAAAGATGGACAGGACACTGGATTGATGGTGAATGTAGCCCCAGTAGCAGTACAAGTAAAAGATGGTAGGATAGCTCCAAAAATTCCCCAGTATCCTCTGAAGCCAGAGGTAGAATTAGGAGTGTACCCCATCATAGAGCGGCTGCTACAGCAGAGCATCCTAGTCAGGACGTCCAGCACCGCCAATAGTCCCATCTTCCCTGTGAAAAAGAGTGGGGGGAGGGGTTACAGGCTAGTGCAGGATCTAAGGGGGATAAACAAAATAGTTGAGAGCCAATTCCCTGTAGTGCCGAATCCAGCTGTCATCCTCATGCAAATTCCCTCTACCTTAAAATTCTTCACTGTCATTGATCTCTGTTCTGACTTCTTTTCTGTCCCTCTCCACCCTGACAGCCAATACCTCTTTGCCTTCACTTACAGGGGAGTATAGTACACCCGGACTCGTCTCCCCCAAAGTTTCATTGACAGCCCGAGTATTTTCTCCCAGGCCTTGCATGACTGTGTGCATGTTATGATTCCAGCGCTCCTGACCAGAGGAGATCTTATGACAATGACCAGAGCGCTGGAATGGAATGCTGGTAACGGGAGCAGGAAAGACTAGTTGCCCCTGGCGCCCTAACTCTATTGTCTCACCCGTGCTATCAGAAATCCCTTGCGAGCCTATGGTTTCTTGAGCCCTTGGCAGCCACGTTTGAAGGGCGGATTATGTCTGCCCAACTCCGGTGCCCCCCGATCTTAATGAGAGACAAAGGGAAATCCGAGGCAGGATGATAACAAGAGGACCTTTGACTGACAACAGGCCAGGGGCAACAAGCTAACTAGCAAAGACCTGAAAAACCGCCAGGGAAAAGGACAACCAAAAATCCACTTGTCCAATACTCCTACCTTGCACCGCCGGATACCAGAGTGGACCTGTGGAAGCGGAACCCTCCGCAAAATGCTCCAAAACACAAATAATAAATGGTAAAGCGGCCAAGCCACAACACACGGCAAAGCCGTGACTCACGAACACCACTGGATGTTAAACGGTGATCAGTCAGGACTCCAGGAACAAGATGACAACTTCCGAGTACAGGACTACTGGAGACTGGAACGACCGGATACAGCAAGACTGGAAACAGACTCTCAGCAAACAAGGACAGCATGCAGGAAGCTATTACCGGCGTCTGTGAGAAGCCCTGAGAGTGCATATAAACAGGAGTCCTCCAATCAGCTGCTGACAGGGCTGATTACACAAATGCCGTGCAGCTGCCTTGCTGCACGGCCAGGAAACAGGTGCACAATAATTTTAACTGGACCCAGCAACGGGGAACGCGGTCCGCCAGTGGCGTCCCCGTTGCTAGGGTCCGTGCGGCTCAGTGCGCCCGGCATCTAGCGTTGCCAGGGAGCCGGCGGCTGTACGCGTACGGCGTCCCTGGTTGCTAGGCGCCGGGCCGCACCGACGAGCGGACCCCGGCGCCTAACAGTACCCCCCCCTTGAGGAGGGGTCAAGGAACCCCTAAAGCCAGGCTTCCGAGGAAATTCCCAAAAAAATGCCCTCTTGAGCCTCGGGGCATGAAGATTCTAATCCAGGACCCAAGACCTTTCCTCTGGACCATAGCCTCTCCAGTGAACCAGAAAATAAAGCCTGCCCCGGGACAATTTGGAATCGAGAACCTTCTTCACCAGGAACTCCTGTTGTCCCTGTACATCCACTGGAGATCTTCCCTGAGAGATCTTCCGAGGAAATCTACTGGAAGAAACGTATGGTTTCAACAGGGAGCAATGAAACGTATTTCCAATCCGGAGAGATCTTGGTAAACGTAACCGGAAAGCAACTGGGTTGACTTTTTTAATAATATGAAATGGTCCAATAAATTTGGGTCCCAATCTAGCCGAGGATTGTCGAAGTCTAATGTTACGAGTCGACAACCATACCCTATCTCCCACCTTAAAAGTGCAAGGACGTCGGAGCCTGTCAGAAATTTTTTTCTCTTGAAAGGCCGCTTTTCTGAGAGCAAGGTGCACTTTTTTCCAAATGGCTCTGAGATGGGAGGTTAAGGTTAGCGAGGAAACTGAGGAATGTTGAAAAAAAGAATTAGCTCTGGGGTGAAAACCAAAAACTGAAAAGAATGGAGACACATTAGTGGAGGAATGACAAGAATTATTGTAAGCAAACTCCGCCAATGGAAGAAACTCTGACCAATCATTCTGGAGTTTGGCTGAGTACAAACGCAAATACTGTTTCAATGATTGGTTAACTCGCTCGGTTTGCCCGTTGGATTGGGGGTGGTAACCGGATGTTAATGACAATTTCATCTTTAATGAAGCACAAAAACACTTCCAGAATTGTGCAATGAATTGTGGACCCCGATCAGAAACAATATCAGTGGGCAACCCATGAAGTCTGAAAACATGGCGGAGAAACAAAACTGCCAATCCTTGGGCAGATGGCAGTCGGGGAAGAGCAATGAAATGAGCCATCTTGCTAAAACGGTCCACTACCACCCATATGACTCGGAATCCGGCTGAAAGGGGAAGGTCTACCACAAAATCCATGGAAATATGAGACCATGGCCTGAGGGGGACATTTAAGGGCATAAGTTGCCCGATAGGCAAGGAACGGGGAACCTTGTGCTGTGCACAAACCTGACATGAAAAAACAAACTCCTTAACGTCTTTAGAAAGACCAGGCCACCATACTGAGCGGGAGACTAACTCCAAAGTCTTAGAGATCCCCGGATGCCCGGAAACTTTGTTATCATGGAACTCAGTCAAAACAGTAGCTCTCAAAAACTCAGGGACGTAAAGACGACCAGCAGGAGTATTTCCAGGAGCTTGGTGTTGAAGCTGTTTTAACTGGGTAAATAAATCTTGTGTGAGGCCTGCCCAAATGACTGAAGATGGAAGTATGGGAGTAACAGGACTGTTATTGTGAACCGGAAGAAAACTGCGTGACAGGGCATCCGCCTTGGTATTCTTGGAACCTGGCCTGAAAGTGATAATAAATTTGAAACGAGTAAAGAATAAAGCCCAACGAGCCTGCCGGGCATTCAGCCGCTTAGCTGATTCGATGTATTGCAGGTTTTTATGGTCAGTCAATACTGAAATAGTATGTGTTGCTCCCTCCAGCCAATGCCTCCACTCCTCGAAAGCCCATTTTATTGCCAGTAACTCCCGGTTACCAACGTCATAGTTGGATTCAGCGGAGGAGAATTTCCTGGACATAAAGGCACAAGGATGTAGTTCCAGAGACTCCGGATCCTTTTGAGATAGGATAGCCCCCACTCCAACCTCCGAGGCATCAACCTCCACAACGAAGGGCAATTCTGGATTGGGATGTCTGAGGACTGGAGCCGAGACAAAAGCTTGTTTCAGGGCCCGAAAGGACAACTCAGCTTCACGCGACCAGTTGGTAGGATCCGCTCCTTTCTTTGTCAGAGCCACAATGGGAGCAACCAGGTCGGAAAAAGAATGAATGAACCTCCTATAATAATTCGCAAACCCTAAAAAGCGCTGAATTGCTTTTAAATTGGTGGGTTGCGCCCAACTAAGGATGGCCTGGAGCTTTTTAGGTTCCATGAAAAATCCCAGAGGGGAAATAATGTACCCTAAAAAAGATACCTCCGTGACATGTGTCAAAGTCAGAAAAATGTCTCAATGCACGTTGCCATATTTGCACCGCACACTGGTCCGCGCTGCGCGTGCGTACGCTCTCCCGTGGAGGCGCATACCCGCAATAGCGTGCACTCACAGGCGCGGTATGCGTATTTACGGTAGAGTTTATGTAGTCGTAGCGTGCGACTCATTCGTTACATATTTTCACAATTAATGTAGTTTATAGATCATGGTCCCTTTGATAGATTCTGAAAGTTTGGTTAAAATACAATGTCCCAGAGCTGAGGAATCCCTCTTTATATCGTACGAAGGGTCTAACAGGAATCATACAGCAGTGTTTGGTACCCATCGGAAGGGTATTTAATTAGCAATATTCCGGTGTTGGTTTGGAGCGTATTAATCGCTCGTGCGAATAGTTATGGACATAAGAAGTTTATGTCCATTTCCATTATTTACTCATACTCAGGTATGCGGCGGGAAACCCAGTTTCCCACCCACCTGAGCTGTTGGAAATCGTCACAGCCCACCTGTATGAATCACCCTATGACCTTTTGTTATGATGCAGGGCCGAATTCCTTCGGCCAATGGACAATGGGATTGTAGGGACTATGAGATTGCATTGTGTGTGGGGCATAAATAGGCAGGCCGACCACATCCAGCTCTCACTCTCTCATCAACGGTTATCTGCTGATAGCCGGGAGCTGGATATCGAGGCGCAGGCGATCATACCCTTTGTGCGTAAGTTTCTCTCCGTAATCATTGTCTTTCTGTGAGCCAATTTCTCTCCATCTCTCTCTCTCTCTCTCTCTCTCTCTCTCTCTCTCCTCTTTTTCTCTTATATCTCCCATAGTATTATAGTATTGTATTGTATTTCATTTAGGTCAGAGTAGTATTGTCTTTTTGTATTTATTGTTTAGTTCTGTGGTTAGGAAGTCTCTGTTATATTGTAGTGTATCATTTGTACTGTTATCCCCTTTTACAAGTATATTAGATATAATACAGTTAATAGGCTTTGGAACCTAAACCAGTATTTGTGCATTTTCTATAGTGTTAAGTGTTCACTTGAGCGTCGGTGACGCTCAAGCAGCTTTGTAGTTAGTCAGGTTACACAAGGTTGCATTTACACCCTGTACTCACATTAAGGTATTCAGTGTATTTCATTGGTATAAGGTTTTAACATAAAGGTATAGTGTTGTGAGCGTCTGCATCGCTGGTGACCTCCTCGTGGTCTCGAGCGCACGCTACGCTACAGCGAATCATTCCCCTAGACATAACCAATAACGTGTCCTGTGATCACTGAGCCGTGAGCGAACGTGACGCTTGAGCGTCTCGCCTACGGCTGAGCGATCGCTACGCCAATAGCGTACCATTACGGTACTTCTTAAGCAAACAGCGTACAGTGTTCTTAGCTTCATAAAGGGTTGTTTATACGACAAGGAATTTAGCATTGTCAATTGGGGACTCGTCCTATCCTTCTCATATCTGCACTAGGTAGATCAGCAGACATTATCCCCCAGCAAAGGGTGGGAGATTGTCTCATAGTGCTGGCGGGATAAGCGTCTGCTTCGCTTAGATAAAGAGTGCTGAAGGAATCCGGGAACCGGAAGTAAGAACAAAACGCTTGTGTCTTTTAAAACTGTTTTATTTCTCTTCTGTCTTGCGTATACACGCACGCATACATTTATCTGCATTTCTTTTTCAAATTTCGTATATCACTATTCCTGTTTGCCAATTTTTATAGTTGATAGAAAGTGCTAAAAAGAGATTTGCTGTTATTTCATAGTAAAGGTAATAGTTAAAGTATAGAACAACACACGATTTGTCTAGGAGATAAGGCAGTCAGTGTGGATTGCGGTAGATGATCAGGGATCATTTACATTGATAAAAGTATATATATTGTGTTACGGTGGATCTTTGCATTGCGTACACGTGTCGCTAACAAAGACTAGCGTACGCAATCCAAAAGGCAGACGCACGCAGCGTTCATTACGCAACGTAGCGTCCGGTTACGCCCACGTAGCTCAAGCTGTGATAAAGTGAAGTAACGCAAAGGCGATAATTAACGCACAGCGGTAGATAACGCGACGCGGTAAATAACGCAAATCTATTTTTGGAAAAATCTGAAATTTAGTTTAACAGATCCTGCTCCTAATTGGTAACACTTTTGGCCTAAAGACAATTTCTGCGCAGAAATAGATATAGAAACAAAGTGTACATGTGTTGAGTGAGTGTGTTTTGTATACAAAAGTTTATATAACTTTAAGGTGGAACCAAAAGGAAAGCCGGGTACTCGTCAAGGGACATACGTGTAAGTGACATATACGGTGGCTAGGGAGGCATCCCTGGTTAAATAATATTTGAGCATTAGAGTATAGCGGACCATAAGGTAACAAGACCAGGAGGTCATAAGGTAACAAGACCAGGAGGTCATAAGGTAACAGACCAGGAGGTCATAAGGTAACAGGTAAAATAGACAAAGAGGTCCGCTATAAAAGTCCAGTGGCACAACGCCTGGGGTGTTGGTGCAGAACCCATATAGGCCATACAAGCTCTTGCTGAAGGAATCGCGGCCGGAAACATCGATTCCATTGATCTTTCAGTACATGACAAGTAGTGCTCGTGTACTGAACGATTGGACCGCACGTAATTGTGTGCAGTAGTTAGTAATCTGACCTAATACCATTAGAGTAAAGTGGTCACAAACGCTATTTGTACATTCTGACGTGATTTGTGTAATTTTTTATTTTTGGAAGGGAAGTTCGCTGGTCACTCAGGAACTATCCAACAACCGATACTTGCTGGAGAACGCGCCCCAGTAAATAAAGGTTCACAGGGGCCCTAGGTTGGGTACAGCAGCTCTGGTTACAGTGATTGCAGTACTGGCCAACGTGGGCGAGAAGTAAGTGGGGTACTTGATAAACCACCACCGCCGGCCTGCCCAAGGACATCTTGGTTTGTTTGTAAGGGTTCGCTGAAAACCTTGAGATAAAGATCCAAGGAGGAATAAGCAACGCCTGCAGATTATGGGGGCCATTTGTTCAGGTAGGGGGCGATCAACCTCGGTTCGGGTTGATTCAGAGAACCGACCAGTTGGGTCGGCACGATATGTAATGTGTGAAAAATACGGTAGTCACACAGAGGTTTTATGTGATGAATGGGAGAGAATGACTGTACAAGACAGGGACAAATTCCCAAGAATAGGTAGCTTCAGTCCAGAAGTGTTACAAAATTTAAGGAGGAGGATATGTCTCGTAAAATCATCAAAGAGACGAATTCAGCATCATGATTGTTTACAGTTATGGCACCAGGAAGGTGAGATACAGAGAGGTTTGGCTCTGGCGGCAGGATCTGGGGCAGTCAGGAAGTTGATTGCCACAGCTCCTCCTCCACCATACATTGCAGGAGAGAAGTTGATTGCGGAGAGAAACGCACTGGGTTGTAAAACACAAACTCTTAGTAACACTGTAAATGTTAATGATGTTAACCAAATAACTCATGCAAGTATTAACCCGTGCAAGTTGTACCCTGTTTTGAACCTTCCTCAGGAGTGTGATCAAGAAGAAGATTCGGCAACAATTTCAGCTCTCTCTCTTGCGGCCACCATAGCAGAGACCACAGTAGGCACAGCAACACCCACGAGATTAGTGAAAGCCCCTAGCGGAGGGATAGGTGAGGTCGTGTCAACGGGTAAGTACGGCACCATGCACTACACTGAAACCATTGTACCACAAGTTGTAGAATCTACACAGGAAGAGGCTGTTAGAATTGCTCCTGTAAGGGTAATAGCAGTTCCCAATGGAAAAACAGATGTGTCTGGAGCCACTCCCATAAGGAACATTGCCATGTACACTCCATTTTCCCGAATGGAATTAAGAACAATAGTGTCCGAATTTCCTGACCCCAGGAAGGATTTAGTTGCTAGCCAAAAATACATCAGGGATTTAGGTAACACTGTAGAACCCAACAACAAGGATTGGCAGATACTGCTAAGAGCTTGTTTACCTTCCAATGTTGATGCAACTCAGTTTTTAGCTGATTGTGCATTGGATAAAGATGTACCGCTTACAGACGTGTACAACAAGGATAATGTAAAAAGGATAAATTTACAGCTAAAGGAGTATTTCCCTGCCGTTGTTAAATGGAATAAAATATTTTCCATTAAGCAAAAGGAGTCCGAAACGGCAACAGAACATTTTCACCGGGCACTATTAGAAATGGCAAAGTACACTGGTA
Organism: Pseudophryne corroboree; assembly: GCF_028390025.1. Lineage (NCBI taxonomy): Eukaryota > Metazoa > Chordata > Amphibia > Anura > Myobatrachidae > Pseudophryne > Pseudophryne corroboree. The sequence goes on along the minus strand of NC_086452.1, from coordinate 420,036,379 downwards.
TAGAAGACATTAAGACCAACCCAAACCATCGAGAAGTAGCAGTATCTGTACTGATGGATGGTTTAAAGGAAACATTAAAGACTAGGGTTCAGACCACGCAACCATGCTGGCGAGGTCTGTCAGTGTCCGGCTTGAGAGAGGCTGCTATTGATCACGACAGAAATATCACTAGGCACAGAGAGTCGCAAAGTGATAAGTTGATGTCCGTAAGTATACAGGCGCTGACCACAAGGCAGCCTGCGTATGTACCACCGAATCCTGTGGGTAAGGCAAGTGTAATAACATGTTTTTCTTGTAACAGACCGGGACACTATGCACGAGAATGTAGAACAAAGAATGTACAAAGATCTTTTCAACCCCCTAGACAACAACACAACACACGACATTGGGAGCAGGGTCCACAGAGGCGGAGTTTTGAGCCACATACAGGGGAAACAAAAAGATATCCCCCGAACAGAGATTGGCATGCCTCTGGTAGTTCCCAGATAACTCCCCCACAAGTAGTTGCTGCCAATGGGATTCAGGGAGGTCAGCATACCCAATAGGGGTGTGGCCATACCTGTAATCTGCAGCCAGTTAAGTTGATTGCCAGTCTTGGAAGCGAACCAGAGATTGCAATCAATGTGGCTGGTAAAACTTTAAACTTTCTTGTAGACACAGGGGCGGCCAAGTCAGTGTTAAATTCGACAGTGGGCATGAGAACCACTGGTAGGACAATTCCAGCCATGGGAGTAACAGGAGTAGTCCAGCACTACCCTGTTAGCAAACCAGCCGAGATTACAATAGGGCCTTTGCATACCAAGCATTCCTTTTTGCTGGCTGCATCGGCACCAACTAATCTCCTGGGTAGAGACTTACTATGTAAAATGGGTTGCGTCATTTATTGTACTCCTGAAGGTGTATTCTTGGACATCCCTGAGAATCACGCTCAGGAAGTACGAGACATGTTAGACTCCCCATCAAAATTAATGTCACATTCCATTATGACAAATAGGAATCCATCCCAAGTAGAAGAGATGACATCTCAGATACCAGAGTCGCTTTGGACAAAAGATGGACAGGACACTGGATTAATGGCAAATGTAGCTCCAGTAGTTGTACAAGTAAAAGATGGTAGGATAGCTCCAAAAATCCCACAGTATCCTCTGAAGCCAGAGGTGGAGTTAGGAGTTTTCCCCGTAATAGAGCGCTTGCTACAACAGGGCATTCTAGTAAGAACGTCCAGCACAGCAAATAGTCCCATCTTCCCTGTTAAAAAGAGTGGGGGGAGGGGTTACAGGCTAGTGCAGGATCTAAGGGGGATTAACAAAATAGTTGAGAGTCAGTTCCCCGTAGTGCCTAATCCAGCTGTCATCCTAATGCAAATTCCTCCCACTGCCAAATTTTTCACTGTTATTGACCTCTGCTCCGCTTTCTTCCTCTGAAGCCAGAGGTGGAGTTAGGAGTTTTTCCCGTAATAGAGCGCTTGCTACAACAGGGCATTCTAGTAAGAACGTCCAGCACAGCAAATAGTCCCATCTTCCCTGTTAAAAAGAGTGGGGGGAGGGGTTACAGGCTAGTGCAGGATCTAAGGGGGATTAACAAAATAGTTGAGAGTCAGTTCCCCGTAGTGCCTAATCCAGCTGTCATCCTAATGCAAATTCCTCCCACTGCCAAATTTTTCACTGTTATTGACCTCTGCTCCGCTTTCTTTTCGGTACCTCTGCACCCTGACAGCCAATATTTGTTTGCATTCACATACAGAGGAGTCCAATACACGTGGACTCGGTTACCCCAAGGTTTCATAGATAGTCCAAGTATATTTTCTCAGGCTTTGCATGATTGTTTACAGTCTTTCCAACCGGAGAGTGGATCAGTGTTGATACAGTACGTGGATGATCTACTACTGTGTTCTGATTCATTGGAGGCATCCCTGAAGGATACGAAACAGCTCCTGTTTCATCTTTCAGACACAGGTCACAAGGTTTCCAAAGACAAGTTGCAATTATGCCAAGCTAAGGTAAAATATTTGGGACACTGTCTAACACAAGGACTGAGACACCTGACCGCTGATAGAATCCAAGCCATTAGAGACATGACACTGCCACAAACCCAGCAACAGATCAGGACGTTTTTAGGAATGTGTGGGTATTGCCGTAATTGGATCCCAGGGTTTTCCATATTGGCGCTACCTTTGCAGGAAATGGTCTCCTCAAACAAACCTGATCGGATTTCGCATACAGACGAATCCGAAACAGCATTTGAGAGACTCAAACAGTGTCTAACGCAGGCACCAGCACTAGGTATGCCAGACTATGGGAAACCCTTTGAACTATACGGAACAGAAAGTGCTGGGTGCGCAGCAGGTGTACTAACACAAAAACACGGTGATGCCAGCAGGCCAATTGCATACTACAGCGCTCAGCTAGACACGGTAGCGCGATCCCTCCCCACATGCTTGCGTAGCGTTGCGGCGATAGCATTGCTAGTGACGAAAAGCGAAGATGTCGTGCTAGGCCACAATCTCACAATCCATACACCGCATGCGGTATCTGCCTTATTGAATTCTGCCCAAACCAGACACGTCTCATCAGCAAGGTTTACAAGATGGGAATTGGCATTAATGGCCCCCGTAAACATCACCATAAGGAGATGCAGTGCATTAAACCCTGCAACATTTCTCCCAGGTGTGCCTGGTCAGACACAAAGGGTGGAAGGTGAGAGTGATGGGGAAGGAGGATTTAATGCAAAGGAAGATACACATGATTGTATGGAATATTTGACCCAAAATTTTACCGCAAGGCCTGACATCAGTGACAATCCACTAGAAGATGCAGAACTCACGTTCTACACGGACGGTAGTTGTCACAGACAGTCAGACTCGGGAGACTTGTGTACTGGATACGCAGTCGTAGATGACCAAGACACCATAGAAGCGGAACCGCTAGGCCCACCTCACTCAGCCCAGGTTGCTGAACTGGTCGCCCTAACCAGAGCATGTGAATTGGCTAAGGGTAAGTCTGCCAATATCTACACCGATTCTAGATACGCCTTCGGGGTAGTCCATGATTTCGGAGCGCTATGGCGGCTCAGAAATTTCATGACGGCAGCTGGCACACCGATAGCGCATGCAGCTCACATAAAAAGGCTTCTAACAGCGATACAGGAACCCGACAGAGTGGCTGTTATCAAATGTAAAGCACATACATATAGTCAAGACCCAGTATCCCTTGGTAACAGCCGAGCAGACGAAGCCGCAAAGCTTGCAGCTGCTACCCCCACACGGACAGACACCACACAGTTGATGGTATTTAATACCATCAACACACAGAAGTTGTGTGAGATGCAGAATTTGTGTTCCACACAGGAAAGAGCAGTCTGGAAGGCAAAGGGATATGGCCAGGAGTCCTCAGGGCTCTGGACGGATGGACATGGTAAACCAGTGGCCCCCAGGGCATACCTTCCATGTCTGGCTGAAGCAGCTCACGGGCTGACTCATCTAGGCAAGGAGGGGATGTGCAAATTGGTAAGAGCATACTGGTGCGCCCCAGGATTCTCCTCTCATGCGAGTAAGAGAGCAATGTCATGCCTTACCTGTCTGAGAAAGAATATTGGAAAAGCAATACCTACAGAACCATCCCATATCCCACCTGCCGGCGGCCCTTTTCAAGTAATACAAATTGACTTCATTCAATTACCCCCATGTCGAAATTTGAAATATGTACTTGTTTGTATAGATGTTTTCTCGAATTGGGTCGAAGCTTTTCCAGCAGCTACAAATACCGCTATGTTTACAGCTAAGAAAATTGTGCAGGAATTTGTATGTAGATATGGTATCCCTAGAATCATTGAAAGTGATAGGGGTACCCATTTTACAGGTGATGTCTTTCAAGGAATGTGTAAGTTGATGGGAATTGATAGCAAGCTGCACACTCCGTACCGTCCACAGGCGAGTGCGAAGGTCGAAAGAGTGAACAGCACTATTAAAAATAAATTGAGTAAAGTAATGGCAGAGACAGGATTGACGTGGCCAGAAGCTTTACCCATTGTTTTGTATAGTATCAGAACCACTCCCAGGTCCCCTCTTAATCTGTCTCCTTTTGAAATTCTGTTTGGTCGACAACCGCATGTCATGATTAACCCTCAGGATGATTTGAAATGTAACAATGAAGTAACTGTAAAATACTTGATTAACATGAGTAAGCAGTTGAGGAATCAAAATGATAATCTGAAGTTGGTGATTCCTGATTTACCAGATAGTAATTGTCATGACATTGAACCTGGGGATTATGTAATGATACGAAATTTTCTACGCTCAGGTTGTCTTATTGATAGATGGGAAGGACCATACCAGGTCTTATTGACCAGCACCACAGCATTGAAGGTTGCTGAGAAAGAGACTTGGGTCCATTCATCCCACTGCAAGAAGGTTGCTGATCCCGAGAAGTCCCGTGACAAGGAACAGACGGTAGAGGTTGTATCACTGGAGTGTCTGTTCCAG